>NC_058132.1:564758242-564931958 GCF_016433145.1 Gracilinanus agilis | reverse complement strand
CTTCTCAGATCATAATGCAATAAAAATAATAATTAGTAAGGGCACCTGGACAGGAAAATCAAAAACTAATTGGAAATTAAATAATATGATTCTTCAAAACCAATTTGTCAAAGAAGGAATCATAGAAACAATCAACAACTTCATTGAAGAAAATGACAATGATGAGACATCCTACCAAACTCTGTGGGATGCGGCCAAGGCAGTACTCAGGTGGAAATTTATATCCTTGAGTGCATATATTAACAAATTAAGGAGGTCAGAGATCAATGAATTGGGCATGCAACTCAAAAAATTAGAAAGCGAGCAAATTAAAAATCCTCAGATGAAAACTAAATTAGAAATACTAAAAACCAAGGGAGAAATTAATAAAATCGAAAGTAAAAGAACTATTGAATTAATAAATAAGACTAGAAGCTGGTTCAATGTTGAAAACATTAAAAAGTATAGGAATAGAAGGACCCTTCCTAAAAATAATAAACAATATATACCTAAAACCATCAACAAGCATCATATGCGGGGGTGTGGGGGGAAGGGGAAAGGAGGAGCATGAATCATGTAACCATGTTAAAAATCAATATTAATAAATGCTTGAAAAAAACTTAATGAGAAAAGTAAGAGAATGATGCATGAATGTCAATGTTTATTTTGATTGTAGAAAACAGAAAAATGTGGGGCAAAAAGGTGGATATTACTTCTTGAAAATGTTTCTAATCATTTACCTATCCATTTTTCTATTGTTTCTGTTAAGACACAGTATATTTTCATATTGCTTACATCTGCAATAGCAGGGGAAGAGTGAAAGAAAGGAGGATTTGTTGTTTCATGACCCACTATACTGCAAGGTGGCAGGAAGTCTAAGAATAAAATCTATAATCCTTCCTTTCTGTAATGGAGCCCCAAAGAACTCTAATTTTTCCCACCTGGAAATAATGACTATAACTCTCTATTTATTTCGGCAGGAGAGTGGAAATCCTATGATCTTCAGAATTTCTCATGATAAACCTGTAGGTTATCAAAGGAGTTCTTAACCTTTTTTTTTTATTGTGTTATAGACCCCTTTGGCAATTAGTTAAGCCTATGGGACCCCCTTCTTAGAATCATACATTTAAATGTAAAGAATAACATATATAACATCATAAAAGAGATTAATTTTATAAAAATGCCACTATCCTCATATATTTATATTTACATATAAAGTTAAATGTTTCTGGTCACTAGCTAACAGCTCTTGCTGAGGGGAAACAGGAATATTTTAGTAAATATATATTATCTCACTGGGGAAAAAAAGGTCTAATCTCCACTTATAATTTAAATTTTTCTTAACATTTTCTTAAGTAAACAATCAACCATGGGGGAAGGGAAGGGATGGAGGGAGATAATCTGGATCATATAACCTCAGAAAATTTGTGAGAAATTTGTTGTTTTATATATGTATATATAATTGATAAAATAAAATGTGTTCATAATTAAAAAATAAAATGGAAGTCATAATACTTGTACTAAATACACAATTACATTGTTTTAATTATAAAAAATAACACTTGTTTACACTTTAAGTTTTGCAGAACACATTCTTTATAATTCCTATAATTTAGGTAGTACCCATATTATCATTATTTTGCAGATAAAAAACTGGGATTCTAAAATGTTAAGGGATTTGGTTATGGTCATAAAGGCTTTAAATGTTTAAAAGTGTAATTTTCAACTCCAAATCCTTGATTCCAAATCTTGGGTCCCATTCATTAAGCTATATTATCTATACCATATTAGAATTGAAGTATCAAGACCAAAGTATAAAAGTATCTTAAATGTTGTATATGTTAGGGTGGGTGGTCTTCATAGCTACCAAGTTATTAACATAGCACAGCAATGGATTTGGAATTTCAGTAAATATTGTTGATTTGAAAGGAAGCTATGGACTGTGATACTTAATAAATATTTATGAACCAACATAAGTTGGGAAATACATAACATATAAATGATCACATACAAAGCAGTGGGAATCAGGGAAAAATTGAAAGAATAAGAAATATCTGAGATGAATTATAAGGGCACCTGGGGGTAAAGAAGACTTTTTATCCCAAAAGAGACTTCTTATTAATATAGATTCACCCAGGGGAACACTACAATTATGAGGGAGTTGGGTTGGATATCAAAAGCATCTTAATCCAATCTAGCATTATATTAAATCACATAAGAATCTTTACAGTTAATAATTTAATAGTTTCAATATTTTAATCCAATTTTCCCTCATTTCATTTATAAATTTAGCAAAATGTATTCCATTCATTGCAAAGTTTGATGCCACAGATAGTACATGGACTTTTTCAGGATACTAGGATTTTATTCACTTTATTATATTGAACTGATTTGGCATTATTTTACTGATAAAGGATATCTAATGAAGGACAAGACAACAGCTCATTCAGTAAAAATATCAAAGTTACTGAAGTATATAGAGTGCTTAATTCTCCCCTTCACACACCCACTGAGGGACTAGGAGATTTTACAACCTCTTTCCCAAGGTTCCATGGTTTGAGTTCTGAGTGAGCAGCCCAGTAACTAGAATAAGACCCATAAGTGAAGTGGGAAGAGCTTAAGATATCCCCTACATCAGAGACAAAGCTCTATGATAAAGCCAAAACTCATTTCCTCTCTCCAAGAATAAGATTAAATAATTGGGTTGAACATTTATTGATAATCCAATTATCTTAATGAATTTATAATACTAATCTGTAACATTTCTAACATGATGTTAGGTACAGAAGATTATGCTAGGAATAGAGTATTCTTCAGCAACTTTTAAACAAGAAATATATGAAGATGGTTAAAAGAAAATGAAGCAGTAACTCTACCTAGGAACATTACAAAAATGAAAAGAAGTAACTGAATCAGACTGACAGAGCTATTGTATGCCCTCTGCTGGCATACAGCATCAACTTCATTCTTGTAATGTAATCTGTAGTTTTCATCATTGTGCTATATGACATGAATCCAAATATAAATTTTTCCTGGCTATCAGCCACATGCCTAAATGAACGGACTCCTTCTTCCCCATAGTATGAAGTTATATATTCTTCCCTCCATTTTCCTTCATTTTGGGAAAGGGAAAGCAGCTTTTTCGTCCTCATAAGTGATTGGCAAAACAGAGGATCTATGGGAATTTATCTCAATAATTGCCTGAAATTTTTGATTATTTAATTGTTACCTTTTAATACTGTGTACTAGTGTATGAATATAGCACTAAATAGATAATTTAAACAAAACTCAGAGGGAAGCTTTAAACTAAAGTGTTGTCAAGGTACACTGGTTTAAGTCTCCTACTTAAAGAAGATGGAAATTATCGATTTATTTGAACAATTTTCCAGAGATGGTACTTTCACCAAGATGTTTCTTAGATCAAAATGGATCATTTATAGTCCAAAAGCCAGCAAGCTGGCAGTGTTTGGCATCCAAAATTAATCTTTCTTCTCTTTTTTTTTAATTTTAAATTTAAATTTTTATTTTGAATATTTTCCCATAGTTATATGTATCATGTTCTTTCCCTCTCCCCCAAACCCTCCCTAACCCTGTAGTAGAAGCACAATTCCACTGTGTTTTACATGTATCATTGCTTAAGACCTAATTCCATATTATTGATAGTTGGACTAGAGTTATTATTTAGTGTCTGCATTCCCAGTAATATCCCCATCAGCCCATGTGTTCAATTTTTTCTTCTGTGTTTCTACTCCCCCAGTTCTTCCTCTGAATGTGGCTAGTTTTCATTCTCATAAGTCCCTTGGCATTGCTCTAGATCCTTGCATCGGTTCCTGGAGGTCATTCCAGTTCACATGGAATTCCTCCAGTTCATTATTCCTTTGAGCTCAGTAGTATTTCATCACCAACAGATACCACAGTTTGTTCAGCCATTCCCCAATAGAGGGACATTCCCTCATTTTCAAATGTTTTGCTATCACAAAGAATGTGACAATAAATATTTTTGTGCAAGACTTTTTCCTTATTATCTCTTTGGGGTATAAACCAAGCAGTGCATAGTTCCAAATTGCCATCCATAATGGTTGGATCAATTCACAACTATAGCAGCAATGCATTAATATCTCAATTTTGCCACATCCCCTCCAACATTCTACACTTTTCTTTGCTGTCATGTTAACTAATATGCTTGGGGTGAGGTGGTACCTCTGAGGTGTTTTGATTTGTATTTCTCTAATTATTAGAGATTTAGAACACTTTTTCATGCGTTTGTTGATAGTTTTGATTTCTTTATCTGAAAATTGCCTGTTCATGTCCCTTGCCCATTTATCAATTGGGGAATGGCTTGATTTTTTGTACACTTGATTTAGCTCCTTATATATTTGAGTAATTAGACCTTTGTACAAGTTTTATGTCATAAAATTTTTTTCCCAATTTGTTGCTTCCCTTCTAATTTTGGTAGCATTGGTTTGGTTTGCACAAAACCTTTTTAGTTTAATGTAATCAAAATTATTTATTTTACATTTTGTAATTTTTTCTAACTCTTGCTTGGTTTTAAAATCTTTCCTTTCCCAAAGATCTGACAAGCATACTATTCTGTGCTCACCTAATTTACTTATAGTTTCCTTCTTTTTATTCAAGTCATTCACCCATTCTGAGTTTATCTTGTTATAGGGTGTGAGATGTTGATCTAGACCCAATCTCTCCCATATTGTTTTCCGATTTTCCCAGCAGTTTTTGTCCCCAAAGCTGGGTTCTTTGGGTTTATCATAGACTGTCTTGTTGATGTCACTTACCCCAAATCTATTCCACTGATCCTCCCTTCTGTCTCTTAGCCAGTACCATATTGTTTTGATGACTACTGCTTTATAGTACAGTATGAGATCTGATACTGCTAGGCCACCTTCCTTCACTTTTTTTTCATTATTTCCCTTGATATTCTTGACTTTTTGTTCTTCCAAATGAACTTTGCTATAGTTTTTTCTAATTCAGTAAAAAAAGTTTTTTGGTAGTTTGATAGGTATAGCACTCAGTAAGTAAGTTAAATTGGGTACTATGGTCATTTTTATTATGTTAGCTCATCTTACGCATGGGCAATCAATGTTTTTCCAATTGTTTAGCTCTAATTTTAATTGCATGGAAAGGTTTCATAGTTGTGTTCATATACTTCCTGTGTTTGTCTTGGCAGATAGATTCCTAAGTATGGGGTGATTTTAAATGGAATTTCTCTTTCTAACTCTTGCTGCTGCAATGTGTTGGAAATATATATAGAAATGCTGGTAATTTATGTGCCTTTATTTTGTATCCTGCAAATTCGCTCAAGTTATTTATTATTTCTACTAACTTTTTAGTAGATTCTCTAGGATTTTTTAAGTAGACCATCTTATCATCTACAAAGAGGTATAGCTTGGTCTTCACACTGCCTATTTTAATACCTTCAATTTCTTTTTCTTCTCTAATTGTTACTGCTAGAGTTTCTAGTACAATGTTAAATAATAGAGGGGACAGTGGGCATCCTTGTTTCACTCCTGATCTTATTGGGAATGCTTCTAATTTATCTCCATTGCAGATGATGCTTGTTGATGGTTTTAGATGCTGTTTATTTTTAGGAAAGGTCCTTCTATTCCTATACTTTCTGGTATTTTCAATAGAAACGGGTGTTGTATTTTGTCAAAGGCTTTTCAGCATCTATTGAGATAATCATATGATTTTTGTTGGTTTGCTTGTTGATACGGTCAGTTATGTGGATGGTTTTCCTAATGTTGAACCATCCTTACATTCCTGGTATAAATCCCACCTGATCATAATGAATAACGCTTGTGATCACTTGCTGGAGTCTTTTGGCTAGTATTCTGTTTAAGATTTTTGCATTTGTGTTCATTAAGGAGATTGGTCTGTAGTTTTCTTTCTCTGTTTTTGATCTACCTGGCTTTGAACTCAGTACCGTATTTGTGTCATAAAAGGAGTTTGGTAGAACTCCTTCTTTGCTAATTATGTTAAATAATTTGTATAGTATTGAAATTAGCTGTTCTTTGAATGTTTTTTTAATAATTTTTATTTTTTAGAAAAGTTATCATGGTTATATGATTCATGTTCTTACTTTCCCCTTCACCCACCAACCTCTTCACCCACCCCATAGCCAATGCACATTTCCACTAGTTTTAACATGTGTCATCAATCAAGACCTTTTCCCAAATTGTTGATAGTTCTCCTGTAGTTCTTCCTTTGAATGTGGGTAGCATCTTTTCCATAAATCCCTCAGAATTGTCCTGGGTCATTGCATTGCTGCTAGTACAGAAGTCTATTACATTCTATTTTACCATAGTATATCAGTCTCTCTGTACAGTGTTCTTCTGGCTCTGCTCCTTTCACTCTGGATCAATTCCTGGAGGTCTTTCCAGTTCACACGGAATTCCTTTGAGCACAATAGTATTCCATCACTAGCATATAGCACAATTTGTTCAGCTATTTCCCAATCGAAGGGCATAACCTCTTTTTCCAGTTGTTTTTGCCACCACAAAAAGCACGGCTATAAATATTTTTGTACAAGTCTGTTTATCTATGATCTCTTTGGGGTACAAACCCAACAGTGGTATGGCTGGATCAAAGGGCAGGCAACCTTTTATAGCCCTTCGAGCATAGTTCCAGATTGCCATCCAGAATGGTTGGAACAGTCCACAACTCCACCAGCAATGCATTAATGTCCCAATTTGGCCACATCCCCTCCAACATTCATTACTCTCCCCTACTATCATTTTAGCCAATCTTCTAGGTGTGAGGTGATACCTCAGAGTTGTTTTGATTTGCATTTCTCTAATTATTAATGATTTAGAACACTTTCTCCTCTACTTATTGATAGTTTTGATTTCTTTACCTGAAAATTGCCTATTCATGTCCCTTGTCCATTTATCAATTGGGGAATGGCTTGATTTTTTATACAACTGATTTAACTCCTTGCATATTTGAGTATCTAGACCCCTGTCACAATTTTTTGTTATAAAGATTTTTTTCCCCAATTTGTTGTTTCCCTTCTGATTTTGGTTGCATTGTTTATGTGATCCTTGTGATCATTTGCTGGAGTCTTTTGCCTATTCTTCTGTTTAAGATTTTTGCATCTATGTTCTTTAAGGAGATTGGTCTGTAGTTTTCCTTCTTTGTTTTTTATCTAACTGGCTTTGAAATCAGTACCATATTTGTGTCATAAAGGAGTTTGGCAGAACTCCTTCTTTGCTAATTATGTCAAATAATTTGTATAGTATTGAAATTAGTTGTTCTTTGAATGTTTGATAGACTTCACTTGTGAATCCATCAGGCCCTGGCAATTTCTTCTTACGGAGTTCTTTGATGGCTTGTTCAATTTCTTTTTCTGATATTAGAATATTTAAATATTCTATTTCTTCTACTGTTAATCTAGGCAATTTATATTTTTGTAAATATTCATCCATATAACCTAGATTTCTATATTTATTGCCATATAATTGGGCAAAATGGTTTTTAATGATTAACTTAATTGCCTCTTCATTAGAGGTGAGGTCTCCCTTTTCATCTTTGATACTGATAATTTGGTTTTCTTCTTTCCTTTTTTTATTAGGTTTATCAATACTTTGTCTATTTCATCTGTTTTTTCAAAATACCAGCTTCTAGTCTTATTTATTAATTCAATAGTTCTTTTACTTTCAATTTTATTAATTTCTCCTTTAATTTTTATAATCTCTAATTTAGTTTTTAACTGGGGATTTTTCATTTGTTCATTTTCTAGTTTTTTTGATTTGCATGCCCAGTATGTTTGTTAATATATGCACTCAAGGATATAAATTTCCCCCTGAGTACTGCTTTAGCTGCATCCCATTGATTTTGGTAAGATGTCTCATCATTGTCATTGTCTTAAATGAATTTATTAATTGTTTCTATGATTTCTTCTTTAACTGATTTTGGAGAATCATGGTATTTAATTTCCTTAATTTTTTATTTGCCTATCCGAGTGCCCTTACTAATTATTATTTTTATTGCATTATGATCTGAAAAGGTTACATTTATTATTTCTGCTTTTTTGCATTTGTTTGCCATGTTTCTATGCCCTAGTACATGGTCAATCTTTGTGAATGTACCATATACAGCTGAAAAGAAGGTGTATTCTTTTTGTCCCTATTTATTTTTCTCCACATATATATTAACTCTAATTTTTCTAGAATTTCATTCACTTCTCTTAACTCTTTCTTATTTATTTTTTTTATTTGATTCATCTAGATTTGATAGAGGAAGATTTAGATCCTCCACTATTATAGTTTTACTATCTGTTTCCTCCTTGAGCCCTGCCAGTTTCTCTTTTAGAAATTTGGATGCTATACCATTTTAATCTTTCTTTTCTATTAGTCCAGTATTGAAAGGAAATTAAAGAAGAGAACTAAGAGTAGAATAATAGGATAATCAACTGAGGAATGAATTCTGTGTGGCTCAGAACACACAAAAGACAGGAGAATAGGAAAGTGATTGACAGTTCTGCCCACCAATTTACCAGTCAAATAGCACTGTTACCTTATTAATGTACTTGCATCTCTAGTACCTAGTGGAGTTTCTTGAAAAATGGACAGAATTGAGCCTAAAGTCAGGAAGACCTGATTTCAAATCCTGGTCTGGGATATTTTGGCTATGTAATCCCAGGAAAATCATTTAATCTTTTAGAACCTCAGATAACTCTAAGACTATAAGCTGTAGGATTGTTTGAGGTCTGCACTGGTAGAGGAATTTTCTTCAATATGTACTCCCTAAAACATCAAATCAAAGATGCATACTCAAGAAATTTTATAAAATATTAATTTATTCTTGAATTATCCCTGAAATACTGATAATATTTCTAAAATGATTTTTGTTTGGTTTTGTAAGACTATTTATTTTCTCCTGGACTGTGTAAATCTAAATGCTTTCTACAAAATAAGTAGCCTACTACCACATGCAAACCACTTAAAAGGGGCTATCTGGCTAAAATGATAAATGATTAGTTGTCATTTTCTTTAATTCTATTGCCTTTAAGAATGTAAGGAGATTTAGCCAACTTAAAGTCTATTGGACAAAGAGAAGACCATCTAGGAATTTAGTAATGATATTGGTGCCTTTCAATTTAGGTGAAACTTAAGGGGAGATATCAATTTTTTTAGAAACTGCATCTCATTGTGAACAAGTGTGAAATGGAAAATTGTTTTTTGAGAGCAATTATTGTAACACATGGTCATCTGGCTCCAATATATCATTCCAGCTTTGTAATCACAATATCATCCTCACTCTTTATCACCACCCCCATACAACATCTATTATGCCTGAACTGGAATCTATTCCTGTCCTCATCTGACTCTAGTCATCCTTCAGGAGCATGAATTCACATGTTTCTTAACTCTGCCAGGCTGATTTTTTAAGGTAATAATCAGGCACTATTTCTTCCATGAAGCCTTCCCTAATGACTCCAGCTGAAAATGATTCTCTCCTAATTAAATCCCACTAGAGCATTTTGTCTTGATCTTAATCTATTTGATTTGTCGGCTCCTTAAAGGGAGAGAGAGTGTGATCTTTTCACTATTTGTATCCTCAGCTATTTGCTCAGTGCCTTACATACAGTGGATATTTAATGACTGTAGAACTGTTGAATCATCTATGATAAAAGGGTTCATAGAAGCTTTCAGACTATGTGACTGGAATGACTACTTCATGTATGTGGGATACCTTCTACCATAGCAAAATCAAATGCAAATAAAAAAATAAGAGCCACGGGGCCATACAGAAGGATTCCTGTGGGCTGCATATTAACTTAGAAAATTTAAAAAAAAAAAACCTAATATTAGTATGTTCTATTGTATTTTTTGTCAAATATTTACTTGTTACATTTTATTTCAAATTTCTACTACAATAGAGAATATTATGACTGAGAGGCAGCCTGTTGGCCTTACATTTGGTTTGGCTTGGGAGGAAGCTCTCCAACTGATGTTATGTCTTTGTCTTGACATGATATAATAAGCATATGATCACTACTTCATCCTTGATGTTATGTCATTCAGATTTACATATGTATTCTTGCATTCTCTTTTTGAAGGTAAACTCTTTGAAATTAGGGATTATTTTGTTCTTTCTATGTGTAGCCCAATAACTTAGCACAGCACCTTCATGTGTGTATATATGTATTTGGTGCCTATAATTGATCTTTAATAAAAACTTAATAGATTGATCAATATTCTCTTTTTCCACAAATTTACCTTTTCATCTTTAATGCCCCATTAGGATGTAACTCACTTAAGGAAAGGTAGTATATTTACATATCTATCATATATACATATATTTATACATTAATGCATTTATTAATATCATTACTATATATCATATGGAGTTTTAATAAAAACATGTATAGGTACTAAATAAATGTTGTTTATTTGAATGAATGTTTCCTTCCTCTCTAATACTGTTTTCTTCCTTCTTAAGTCTAAGCTTCTTTGTGACTCTGGCCAGGCAGCTCCTATTCCTCTTTTTGTTGTGGTTCCTTTCAATTGTGAATATTAGGTTTTTTTTTTTAGGTAATGATATTTTAAAATGTTAATAAAGACATTTTCCCCTAGTAACATATGCATGCACATTGGTAGCAATTCAAGTATTTTAATCCCTCTATTCAACAAAGTATCCAGACAATTCCAAGTGAAGTTGACCAGGGATTAGATCCTTAGCCTTTGTTCTGGCTCCCTAGAGGACAAGAAACCTGTGGGAAGCATTCACAAAGCCAAGAAGCTTTTCTTTAGTAACCAGAGTTCAATGAGAGAGTGGACAGAGTTAGCCAGAGGGAACACTGGATTTGAAGTGGGTGAAAGAAACAATGCTTTCCTTTCAGCTCTTCCAACAAAAAACAAACTAGGGGCAGGGGATGTTTGTGTTTATAACAATAGTGCTATTTGGATTTAGAGAAACATGTTGATATTCCTGATTTAAAATGAAAACTTTATTTTAAAATAGTGTGCACATAGGGAGTTTAGGGAAAAATGCATTATGTATGTTGCATATCACTGAGGGAAAAACAAAACCATCTGATTTAAAGAGAAAGAGCTGCTGATAAAGCCAAACATTGCATTTATTTAATGCAAAATTTTGTTTTACTCACTAACTTGGGAGTCAAGAGACACAGATTCTCTGACTTAACATATGTGTGTATTTTATGCATATATATTTATATACACATACACCATATATATGTAAGAAGATATTTATATATGTTTATATGCCTGTGTATATGTATAACTTTTGGCTACTAACTCCATGGGCCTTAGTTTAAATATATATTAAATATATTTATATTACATATATATATATATATGTAAGAGGTTTACCCAGATGATGTCTGAGATACATTTCAGTGCTAAAATTTCCTGACTCTTCTAAACCTTTGCTAGAGGATACACTTGGTAATTCTATTAGGGAGCTAAGTGATTTTGCAAGGTTCAGAAGGACCATAATGTGCATACAAATCATTTTGCACCACCACTTTCATGTGGCAGCATAATAGGGACATGGGTAATGTAGAATGACCTAATTATGTCTTTTGTTATTCCTGTCCTACATGTCACAGGTCAACCATAATAGACAGAAGGTTCTCTAATTATTAGGTGACTCTCTACTTGTCTAGACAGTCAAAAGGCAAATTCAAGTCAAAGAAAAGCTCCCCCATCTTCCTTTGTTTTTAGATCAGTTTTCCAAAATTATATTCATAGGCATTCATTCATAATCAATTTTGCATTTAACCTTAAACCATATTAGAATTATCTCTAAAGCTTTACTTAACTTGAATTGAATGGTTTTGACCATAAATGTCCTCTCAATAGAGGATAGTTACACATCTATCTCTAGTTTTTGAATAAGTGAACCATTAACTGAATCAGATATATAATAAAAACATTTAAAATATTTATTTAAAATGCAGTCATTCTTATTTTTCCCCACAACATGCAAAAAAAAAATGCACTTCTCTATATGCATTTGCAATGATGAATTACACATACAGGGATTGTGGAAAATGTATATTTTGAAGTGTAACTGCCTTATATGACTGCAGGGGAAAGATTCATGCCCTGGTCAAGGTCATATTACTTACACATAATAACCATACCCCACTGTCAAATTACAAAGCCCCCACTATGGTATCATTTGGCTGTTAGCCCATTTGTAATATTGTCCAATCGAACTAACTACTCCCTGAAATGCCATTTCACCTGGAGTCTAGTTTTATTTGGGCCAATTAATGAGGTTAGGCAAGATTTGCCTGGATTTGTATTATCTAATGTCTCACAGGATCCTTAACATGGAATCACTGAGGCTATAAAGTAAAAGAAAAGTTAGTCTGTTTCTAACTTTTGAACTGTTTAAAAGATATTTTCTTTTCATTCAAAAGTGTTATGTCATAATGTTCATTCTTCTACTGCACGAAGCATAAAAATGATCAATGTATCAGCTAACAGCAATCATGGAAGAATAATGCATTTATTATAGGATGACCTTGTCAGGTTCATACTTTTAAAAATGAGGCAACAAAAAAATAAAATGTGTATATACTTTAGCTCCATAATAGTATTACTAGGTTTTTATTTTTTAAAAAACTTAAAGGAAATAGTAAGGGACTTTTACATGCAAAAACAGTTATAACATTTCTGTTTGTGGTGTCAAATGCATGGAAATTAAGAAAGTTCCCATTAATTAGGAAAATGATCAACAAATTATGGCATGTAAATATAAGAAATTATGAATGAGATGATTTCAGAGAAACCTGGGAAGAGTTATATGAACTGATACAGAGTGAAATAAACAGTACCAGGGGAACACTATATAATAATAAAACTGTAAAGATGAACAATTTTGAAAGACTTAAAAATTCTATTCAACAGGACCGACTAACCAAAAAGAGGATTATGGTTGAAGCATGCTACCTGCTTCATGACAAAGTCGTAATAAACTTGGGTTGTATAATGAGACATATTTTTAGACATGTCTAACACAGGAATTGGATTTGTTCAACTAGTCACATTTGCTACAAGGTTTTTGATTTGTTTTTTCCAAAGAAAAAGAATGAGGGAGAAAAAAATTGTTTACTGAAAAAAAATCAATTGAGTTTTCAAAAATAAAATTTACCCAAGTCTAAGGTTGATTTCATATTTAAAAAATGAAATAAAAATGGAGGTAGGTAGCATATTTTAAAGAGCACTTGACTGAGAATCAAGAGGATCTATGTTTCATGAGTTCAACACCTGCCTCAGACACTTAATGGCAAGCTAACAGTGCAAATCAATTAACCTTGTTCAGCCTCAGTTTTCTGATCTGTAAAATGGGAATAATAATAGTAACAGCTTCAGGACTTTGAGGATGAAATGAAATAACCTATATTAAAATCTTGGCAAGATTGAAAACGCTATGAAACAAGGGCTATTAATCACCATTGTTATTAAAGTATTGGTTCAGTACAACTTAACTTAATGCTATTTATATCTCTTTGTTCAGTCATTTATCAGTCATGTCCAATTCTTCATGATGCCATTGGGAATTTTCTTGGCAAGGTTCCTGGAGTGGTTTGCTATTTCCTTGTCCAGCTCATTTTACAAATGAGGAAACCAAGGCAAAAAGAATTAAGTGACTTGCCCAAGGACACAAGGATAATAAGTGTCTGAGGCCAAATTAGAACTCAGGAATATGAGTCTTTCTGACTCTAGATCAGGCACTCAATGCACAGTACCACCTAGCAACTGATCAATAAGCCTTGAGCATTTAATTAAAAAAATAATTGATAGAAATGAATTGTGGGAAGATGGTAGAATAATACCTTAATGCCTGTTGGGGAAAAAAAACCCCAAATCCAAAAGTAACTTCACAGAATCAAAGCTAAAAGCCTCAAAAACAGTCAGGGGTCTGGAGGGAAGTAGAATTGCTATAGAGGAAAGTTTCTGATCTCCTTAGTCTCTGGGAGCAGAAAGAGAATAAACAGTGGAATCCACAGGGTAACCCCTTTGAGGCAAGGTTAGCAATTTCATCAGAGAAGAGTAGAATCAACAAAGTAACCCCTGGGGGCAAGATTAGCAATTTACCTACACAGAGGATACCACTAGAATTAGCTGGAGGTTGGAGCAGCTGGTTCTCCTTCCCCCTCTGCTTCTGAAACCCACACTGGCCCACAGCTCTGAAGCTGAACATATTGGGATGTAAGTGTTGGCTTACCTCAAAGGACAACCTCTTCCCTTCTGTCTTATATCTGTACTCACCTAATTCTTCTGTGTTCCCATTTTTGTTGTTCAAGATGTTTATTTGGTAGCTAGTTAGACTCAAAGTAAAAACTTTGAACCTTTGGTCTATTTTTCTCCTTTTAATTTTGTGTTGCTTTTTCCTCAGTTACCAGTCTTTTTGTTTCTTTTATTTAAAATTGCCTTAGGGGGAAAAAAAGGAAATGGTAGCCAATGTCCATTAGAGAAAAAGAAATTTTGTTTTCTTCCATTACTCTATGATGCACATTGTTTGTGTGTGTGTGTGTGTGTGTGTGTGTGTGTGTGTGTATACTATTGGTTTAAAAGGAAGAACACTCTAAATAGAATTTTATTTCTGATATTATATTCTTCTACATGTAGTCTATTTTGCAAAATATTTAAAAATTATAACTGACAATGTAAATATAAAAAAATAATTAACAATGCAAATATCATTACTTAACTTTTCAAGGTATTCCTTTCACTCTCTCAATATTTTCTTTAATTAGATTTCCGAAAGTAATAGTATATGTAGAATACTGTAAATTTTTAATGAAAAAAATTGTCATATCCAAAATAGTTTTATTTTCCAAATAAAATGAAAAACATTTTTAAAATGGTGTATGTTACTCAGACAATAATGTAGCATCACTAAATGGTTCCATATATTTCTTTCCTCATTATGGCATCATGATTGTTGATGGGAAGTATTGCTTAGACAGTTAATGTTTGTTGGTTTCCTCTAAATCCTCAGTTCAAGAAATAATGCAGGTGAAAGAAAATTAGATTAGTATATAATGCTCAATTATGTTCTCTAATTTGAATTATTCATAATCCAAATCTGAATGTCTTAATTTCATGCCACACATCCACATGGGAACTTGCTTTCCTTGCCAATTTCATATTTGGTCAGTTTAAAGAATTAGCAGGTTACTGAAGACTCAGATTTAGGAGACCCACATAAAATTACTGTGACAAATATGTTTAATGATTATTTTGCAGATGTTCCATTATAAAATCCTACAGATGCTATTAATCTTCTGAAACCTATTACCATTTCTTTAGACAAGACCATCAACTATCCTAATGTTAATTGTCTAATGCCAGTCGTCTTGAAAATAGAGAGGTAGGAGCAGCCTAAGGTGAAACCAAGGAGGCTGCCAATGCCCTTAATGGAGAACTGTAGATTATAAACTCTTAGAAAGTAGAAAACCATAACAAAGATTTCCTTTTAAATTATTCTCCTTATATTAAAATATGCATGGTTAACTAGTACTTTTTGTTGTTTTTCATTTGTTTCAGCAGCGTTTAATTCTTCATACCTCAATTTGGAGTTTTCTTGGCAAATTGTCTAGAGTGGTTTGCCATTTTCATTTCCTGCTCATTTTACAAATGAGAAACTAAGGCCAACAGGGTTAAATAACTTGCCCAGAGTCACATAACTCCTAAATGTATAAACCCAGATTAGAACCCTGGAAGTTGAATTTTCCTGACTTTTGGTCTGACATTCTATTTACTATACCACCTAGCTGCTGTGAATGATATGAAAGGTAACTATTTTTTTTTTACAAATTCTCCCTCAGGAAATAGTCTATATCAAAATCAAAATAGTGATTTCTAAATATAATTTTAAAACATATTTAATGTCTAATTTTATTTCCTAAGTAGTGATTCAAAGTATATTTGATTCCCTTACCTCAAAGCAGTGACTTAATCTTTTCTGTGTCTTTAAATTCAGGAGGAGATGCAAGGCCTTAATATAAACTAAATTCTAGAGATTAAAAAAATAAAAGATCATATATCTACTTGACCATTTTGAAAAGGAGTAATAGCAAAAGGGATTCCATCCCTTGGAATCTCATTTGGTTTTCATATAGACCTTTTATTTACAGGGTAATAAATTATATGGTTCTAATTTTTTGAAGTCCTATTCATAAAAGTTCTACCTTCAAGGAAGTCTTATCCAACCAGATATTAGGAGACATTGGGTTTATGTTTGATCCAACCAGTGCATTTCTTTTTCTGTCCTACTATGATATATAAATATACTGTGCATTATCTTAAACTGTTTTGGCATGTGTTTATTCATCACATTTAAAAAGAGAAAATTGCAAGCTTCCTAAAGGTTATCATCATGTTCTATTCTACCTTCTCTATGCTTATTCAAGAATTCATACTGTATTGTTGTTTTAGAATGACTATCCAATAGAAACAAGGTCCCTTGACTAAAACATAAGTATTACTGTTTAATTTGGGATTCCAGTCTCCATTATGAAAAACATATTACATTGAAAAGAGAAAAATAAGGCAGCTTTACAAATTGTGGAACTTCCTGTGGTTCCCATTTTAATTCTGAACTTTATCATACATTTAAAAGAAAGAGGTAACCAAATAGGAAGAGGAAGAATCTATTATACTTTCCCCAAGCCTTGAATTACAGATTAGTTTATTTAAATGTTTGTCCAATTATCTTCTTAGATCAGGATCATAATCACAATGGAATAATTGGGGACATTTGTAGGTTTGGAAACCACTGAATCCCAGCAGAATGTTCCCCCACAACTTATATACAAGATATCCAGGTAGACACTAGGCAGTGGAGTAATGATTCAATAGTTTTCACTGTTGCTCTAGCATTTCCCAAGCAATACTGTGTACTGTGTAAGGATAGATTGCTACACAGGATCTACTTGCTCTAAATCAGCTCATGAAAGTAAGAGGTAAGAGGAAATCTAATGTTTTTCATAGTTCTTTTATCCTTTGTCATTGATTGACTGGCTAAATTGCCAATCAGTATCTGTTTAGTAAATATAGTATAAGAAACAATTAAAACCATTACTGGTCAGCTTAATTATCCTGAAAATTTACCCAGCAAGTGACACATGTAGAAAAGAGAATCAGCAGTATCCTTATTTTATACTTTTTTTCACCCTGGAATTATTTCTCATATTGCATATTGGTATAAAATTCCTACATTTATCTCCATTCTAATCCTAATCCTGGGAATATGTAATTTGCATTGTACTAATGAATTTTCATATTATTACATTGTAGATTTAGAGTTGAAAAGACCTTAGAGGCCATCTATTCCAAAACAGTTGGCTCATTCGAAGATCCAGGTTTCAAACTTGGGTTCTCTGCCTTCAAATCTAGTGCCTTTTCTACAATACTATGATGTATAAAAGTCGAAGACTATTATAAAGGATAATGATGCTGTCAAGAAAATATTATTTCCTATTGATCTATGGAACACATAAACAAATCCACAGTTTCATCAACAATGTATTTGTGTCCTAATTTCTCATAACCTTTAGAATACTGGCTATTTCTGTGAGGGATAAAAATATAAAGAGAGAAAAGTCTGAAATAGTCACTCAACAATATCCAGGTAATACTTTAAATGCAATATTTTATTGTAATATTTAATAGAGTGTAGATCAGTAAGTATGAGCTGTCTTCCTTCTTACCTTCTTTCCTTCACTTTCCTTCTTTTCTTCTTTCTTTCCTTCCTTCTTCCCTTTTCCCATTCTTACCTTCTTACTGTCTCTATATTTCTTTCTGTCTGTCTCTGACTCCATCCCTGTCTCTCTGCCTGTACTTGGCTCTGTCTCTGTCTCTCTGTCTCTCTATCTCTGCCCTCCCCCACACAATTTCTCTCTCTTTAACTAACAAGTGGCTAGGCACTACCACATTGAAGTCACTTTTTTCAACCTTTGTCCTTTCCTTTCTCTTAAGATTTGCCCTAAGTTCATTGCTTTGAGGTTTCTATCTTCCCAAGAAGGAAACTATACTCACCTATTCTTACTTTAATTTCTTGAGGATGAATTCTATATTTGGCTCTAGACAATGATTTTCCTCAGAAAGGGGAAGGAGGCAGAAAATAAAGACAGATCCAGATTATAAACATACATCTGGAAAAGAAGTAGTTTTATTTCCACAGAAAGACGAATGGTAAGAAAAAAAGGATAACAGAGTGATTAAAATGGAATCCACTAACATCACTACTAATAAAATCATTTGAGTGACTAATATGTAAAACTCTTTAAAGCATTCACAGTTTCTTTTTGGAAAGTGGCTAAATAACCATATTATACATATTTTGCCTTCACTGATTAAAGAACAATAAAGACTCAGTTCTTTTTATTCTAGTCTCTGTGATTAATTCTTTCTCTTTTCTCTCTTTTTCTATTGACAACACAACTGCCTGTATAACTACTTTTTGGGTTCTCCCAAGGTTCTCCACCAAGGAAAGGAGACACAAGTGAGAAGTAGTCCCTTCTAGGCTGCTTAATCTGAACTTTGAGAACACATGAAAGCACAGTCCCTACTCTTGAAGCTTCTTCTTTCTGTCAATCTTTTAAGTATGAGGATTACTTTTGAGCTCTCTACAGGGGAGGATGAGGAATGTGTTTTCCCTGAAAACTTCCCAAGCAAGCATCAATGGGACTGCCACAAAGTACCAAACTCTGGGTCATCATGGGCTATAGGAAGCAATCAGAGAATATCTTCATCTGCTCTGAAGTGGAGTTTTATACCACCCATGCCTAGAAGCAGGTCAACCTTAACTTTTCATTTAATTTACTGGGATAGTAAATGATTTTAAAAGGTTAAGAAGGCAGGGATGTCAGAGAGGAAAGGAAACCTATACACTCCCATAGGGCAACAGAGTGCCTGAAGCAGCAAAGTAGAAGAGGGAACTGGCCCAGCTTAAGCCACTCTGTGCAGGTAGAGAAGACAGAACAGACAAGAGACAAAAGCACTTATATGTGGCTTGAGGAAGTGAAGCATTAGAAAACCTGAGGCAGTAGAGCCTGAGCAGGGGACCTGCCAAGCCCAAGCCACTTGACTAGGGAAGAGAAGCAGCAGAGCAGGGAGCAACCTAAGCCACAAAACAACAGGGGAACTGGTAATGAGGGCAAATAAATCTAGTAGGACAAAACAACTGCAAAACTCTCCATAGCAATCCAGCAGGGCCACCCACTTGATGAACACCATGGGAAAAATGGGCAGCAGGGCCTACCCCAAATATCAGAGAGAGAAGGGTACTTTGTAAGCTTGGAACAATGTTCCCTCTATCTAGGAGCATAGAAGAACCTCACTAGATAGTTAAAATAATGGCTAGGAGAGGGAAAAAATACCTAGAAAAATGAACAAAAGGTAAAGAAAAAATATTAACCTTAGGTTACTTGAGAGACAAGGAATATCAAAATATGGACTCAAAAGAAGATAACAATGTCAAAAAGGAAAAATTGAGAGGCCCCAAAGAAAAGTGTGAAAGAATGTCAGACCTCATAAAAATCCCTAAAAGAACTTGAAAAGAAGTTAAAATCAAGTAATAAGAAAATTGACAGAAAAAAAAAATCAAGTCCCTAAGAAATAGAGTAGGCCAAATGGAAACGGAGACAAGGGGGGAAAATCACTGAAGAAAACAACTCTTCAAAGAGTAGGATCAGTCAAATGGAAAAGGAAAAACTCAAGGAAGAAACTAACTCCCCCAAAATTGGCCAAATAGAAGCTAATGAATCTGTTGGAGATTAGGAAATAATAAAACAAAATGCAAAGAATGGATCAAAAAGAAGAAAATCTAACTGCCTCATTGGAAAAACAACTGACATAAAGAATAAATTGAGAGGAGATAATAAAAGAAAGTCATGATGAAAAAAAAATTCTGGACACCATATTACAAGAAATTATCAGGGAAAACTTCCCTGATATCTTTGAAGAAGAAAAGGGGAAAATAGAAATTGAGAGAATCCTCCAATCACCTCCTGAAATAGAATCCCAAATAAAATACCATAGGACTGCTATAATAAAATTCCAGAACTTCCACGTCAAGAAGAAAGTACTAAAATTATCCAGAAACAATTCATATACCTTGCAGCCACAATCACAATTCATAGGACCTAGTAGCTTCTATATTAAAGGACTAATTGAAAGAAAAAAGGAAGAAAATATAACTGGATAAAAGTCTCCAAAGAAAAAGAAATAATATCAATACTATACATGTAAGAACCAAGTGACACCACATCCAGATTCCTAAAGGAGAGTTTATATGAATGACATGAATTATAGGGGCAATTCTTCCCCTCTGTCTAAATTAAATCACTCCTTTTGCCCCTGTAGCTCATATAATGTCATCTGGAGGCTAAATACCAATGAGTGAATTGAGATAAATGGGCCACTGGAAAAAGGGAAATTTAGACCCTATTGTGAGACAGGCACAGGCACTGCTCCCCAGATGGCCCAGGCAAATTAAGAAACTGTGGTTGGTTCCTGAGATGTGACATGTGAGAGTTAGGGGGTGGAGAAAAAAATGTATAAGTCAAGCAAAGGAGAGAGTGAGGGTCTTTGGAATGTGGGTGGAAGAACAGACAGTTGAAAGCATGTAGTAAAGAGCCCAATGATGGTGGCCACAGATTAGAAAGCTAAGTACCTCTCTACCTCTCTCCTATTTCCCCTCTATTTCCTACTATTAGTATTTTGATTTAACAAAGTTATTAAGTTGTTGGAGGAACACTGTAAACCAATAAAACCATTCTGGAGAGCAATATGGAACATTGCCTAAAGTGCCATAAAACTGCATATCCTTTGATTCAATAATACCAGTACTGAGTCCTTATACCAGAGAGATCAGAGATAAGAGGAAAAGACTTACTTGTTCAAAAATATTTTTTAGCAACTCTTTTTGCAGTGGCAAATACAGCCACCCCTTGGTACTTGATGGTTTGGGAATTAGTTGAATTTGGTATTTGATGCATTTTGACAACTAAAAATATTGTCATGGTATCTTATGTTTACTTGGCACTTCACAGCCTTGTTAGTAAATGTTGGCATCATGTCCTCAGGAAGCACATGCCTGTTTAGCTGAAACAAAGGATCACATGTTAGTTCAGGAGCATAAAGAGCTCCACCTTGAAGAGCTGCAGGAACTTCCAGGGAAATAGCAATAATTAGTGGCCAGGTAGTTTTCTTTAGGTAAGGAAAATGTCCCTACTTCACTAATCATGGAAATGTTTGCAAAATGGGTAGAAGTGCCAAATTTTGTTGAAAAAGACATCCATTTAAAGCCTTTACAAGCAGAATTATAAATTTGTTAAATGACCAGACCATTTACCACTTTAGAAGAATTTTGAAATTCAGACATAAACAAACATCATTGGATAGGTTTCTTTGAAGTTTATACCTGGTAAATCTCAATCAGGCTTCAGTGATGAAAAGGGACTGAACAAAGAAGAGAAAGAATGCAGCTGCCCTCATATATTATGCAAGGGGATGCTTCCTCCAGACAATATATTTCTCTGCCCCACTATCCCCTTAGGCATAAACTTCTCTCAATACAGGTAGCTAAATTAAAATTATTTTATTTAATCTTATTTTTATGTCTATATTCTTAATGCTTATTTAGTAAAATATAACTCCATTAATGAATATAATTCCTTATAAAATATGAGTTTTCTGGGCATCTGGATGGGATTAATTCAATTTACATTATTCCTTATGGGAAAAATTCACTTAGTACACAATCTTTTTAGTAGTCAACCAACCTTCTGGAACAAATTAATGTGAGTACCAAGGTTTCACTGTACTGGAAATTGAGGGGTTGTTCATTACTTGGGGAATGGATGAATAAGTTGTGGTACATAATTGTAATGGAATACTATTGCACCACAAGAAATTATGAACAGGATAAATTCATTAAAACCTGAAAAGATTTATGTGGACTGATGCAAACTGAAATGAGCAGAAACAGTAAAATCATGTATACATTAAGAAAAATATAAGATTATCAATTTTGAAGGACTAAGGTATTGTCATCAAAGCAAGCTCCCAAGGTATCCACAAAGCACCCATGATGAAAAAGGCTCTCCACAGCCAAAGAAGGAATTGTTAGAGTTGCATTGCATATCATCTTCCACTTATTTTCTTTATGAGTTTTTTTTTTAATTTACACGTGATAGGTGTCTTTTGTCACAACAGGAACACTATGCAAAAATGAATTGTATGAAACACTGCTATAACCTATATCAGATTATTTATCTCCTTTGGAAGGGGAGTATAAAGGAGGGAAGAAGGAAAATCTGAATTCTAAAATGCCAGAAAATAATTGTTAAAAAATTTCTACATGTAATTGAAATTTTTTTTAATTTTTCGTGTGAATGGATTAAATAATCCAATAAAATGAAAAGGTGAAAGATGAATAAAAAAATTAAACATTGCAAGAAACATATTAAAAACAAACATAGAAACAAAATGAAACTGAGCAAATTTTAAAAAAAATTAAGAACAACTTAAAGAAATTTCCACAAATTTTGTAATTCAATATTAAGAATCCTTCTTTTTCTAATACTTTTCCTAAAGATCTTCTGGGTAGGAGCAAGGCAAAATTTGAAGCATGTATTTCATCAATGAAGGCTGTTTTCCAAGAGAAAGAGAGTAAAAACCAGAGCTTTGATGTTTAAAAAAGTTATTTAAAAATGCATTTCCTAGCACTTTCTCCTAATAAAACAAAACAAAATCCTTATCTGAAATTCTTTTAGAGGCAGTTCAATTCAAGTACCTACAAGCAAAGGTTTTACTATTTTAACTCAATGAATGAGGGTTAGTTCTGCCTTTGAACTATTCTTTAAACTCAGAAATATTATTTCCATTGAAGCATTCAAACACCTTTTGTTTTGAAGAGAGTTACTATGGACTTAATGTATCAGCAAATCTAGGAAAAGCTGAAATTAAACTCAAAGGAAAACTACTAAAGCTAGGAAGCATTTTGACATGCATCTTCCTATAATATATTATGGGATGTTTAAATACTTTTTACCTTGAGAGATTAATATAGAGAATATGGTGTAAAAAAGTTCTAATGAAATCTTAAAATGTTCAGTAGGTTAATTTTAAAGCCAAGTCCTTCCTTGAGTGGGCACTTTCTGTGCTGATATAGGATCAGAAGTTGAACAAATGTATAGAGTTAAATGCCTTCTGTTGGATGCCGCCCCCCCAATTCTGCTTTAGTCCTGCTTATTTCATTTTGAACTTTATAACTTAATTATGTGAGCTACTCTGGTAGGAAGGCTTGGATAATGAGGCAGGGGAGATCAAATGTGAAAGAGACAAAGCAAACTCAGGCAGAAATGTTTTTGAAAAATTAATATTGTAGATGAGTGAATAAGACTCTCTGACTAGTTGTAAAGAAAATGAAAATAGAAGTGATTCCATAAATATAAATAGCATAAATGGGATGTTCTTTTTTCTTCTAAGTGGTTTTTTTTTACTTTATTTGCCACATGTAGAAATTAATAATGACAGACTTTCATGGAAAAAGATAGATATTATATTCATATATAGTTATGTAATATGTAATAATATAATTATGTAATGTAAGTTCCCAAAGTCTTAGTGTACTTGGAAGATGTTAAAATTATGTAATATAAATTGTCTTAAAAGTCAATGCCATTTTAAACTTTTAAAACTTATTATTAAAGCTGCTAAAATTCACAGCATTCCTAAGATTTTTGGAAAGCTGAATCAAAAAGCTATAGGTATGATGAAAGAGATGGTCTCAGTCAGAGACAGGTAAGCCTAACTTCAAGTTCTGCCTCAAACAGAAACTGACTGTGAACAGGCAAGTCACTGTACTCCTCAGTATCTTAAGCACTGAAACTTTACATTGCAGAGCAGGCATCATTTTCCACCTACCACTCTAGGTCTGCTCTAAAGAAATCTAGCTCTCTCCCCAACAAAGATCCAATGTCCAGGAGAGTCTCAGCCTCCAAAGCAAAAGAAGTGCCAGGCAGAAGAATCCAACATAGAGGCACCAACACAGAGGTCCTCCTTCAGCAAGAGCCACCAGTGCAGAAGAAGTCATCCCTCAGCAAGAGCCACCAGCTGCACAGCAGTGGCAGAAGAAGTTACCCAGTATGCTCTCAGCTGGCTTTTATAAGCAGTTTCTCCACATCACTTCCTGCCTCTCTGGTTTCTCCTTCCTTTCACTGTGGGCTGATCTATCACATCTCAGGAACTAAGCAAAGTCTCTCAATTTGCCTAGCACTGCACAGAGGTCAGTGTCTGTGGGATCTACCTCCCATCCTCTGAGGGTGTGAACTTATCAAAAGGATTCACAAATTCCTGACTAAGTTAAAAGGGTGGAGCACTTCAAGTACTTAAGATAAAAAAAAATTCCCTTTCACAGTGTGATTCATAATTTCACTTAAGTCTTTCCATATTTAAAAAAAAAAAAAACAAACCTGCTCTTCATTTTTATGGTATAGAATATTCCATCACAATCAGATGCCACAATTTGCTTAGGTATTCCTCAATGATGGACAGCACCTCAGTTTCCAATTCTTTTCCACCATTAAGAGAGCCACCATAAATATTTTTGAACATATACACTTTTTTTCCCTTTTTTCTGTTCACCTTAGGATTATTTATCTCCTTTGGAAGGGGAATATAAAGGCGGGAAGAAGGAAAATCTGAATTCTAAAATGCCAGAAAATAGTTGTTAAAAATTTTTCTACATATAATTGAAATTTTTTTAAAATTTTCATGTGAATGGATTAAATAATCCAATAAATAAATGAATAAATAGTGGTATTGCTGTGTCAAAAAGTATACACAGTTTTAGAACTCTTTGAACATAATTCTAAATTGTTCTTCAAATAGTTGCATCAGTTCACAGTTCCATTAACAGTGTACAAGTGTCCTCAGTTTTCCACACCCCTTTCAACATTTGTCATTTTGTCCTTTTATTATTTTATCTAATCTGATAGGTATGAGATGATATCTCAGTTTCAGTTGTTTTGATTTTTCTTTCCTTTTATTAATCGTACTGAAATGCCTAATACATGTTAGGTACTGAATAAATGTTTATTGGATTATATTGAATTCATAGAACATATAATCTTAAAAAAATTGAGGAATAAGACAGTTTAAAATTACTAGTCATTTTTTCCCTATAGTTATCTTTCCCAGACACATATAATTCTAACACTTTGTTTCAAATCGATATTGTAAGGATGATATTTGTGCAAGAGGGATGGGACAAAAGGAGCCAGAAAAGGAGTTGGTGACAGTTACTGACAGTTGAGACCAGAGAGGATTCTGGGGAATTCACCGGGTGAAGGAGGAGAAGAGAGGGCTGCTGGGCGGAGGACTGGAGAGAGGGAGGAGGTAGACATCCCAGCTCAAATCCAGTTCTGAGGACTTCCTGAGGATCTTTCTTAGGACAATGAAACCCTGATTCCCTGGTCAAAGACTTTACCTTGCATCTCACCTTCAAGACTTCAGCCATCGAGTCAGCTACGTTTGGACTCCATTTTGGGAGCAATGTCTTAGTCTCCTTCACCCATTCCCAACCTTGCTGAGAGACTGCCTTTCAGTCAAACCTTAAAGTTATAGAAAAAAGGATAGAAACAGAAAACTAGAAGTAGAAACAGAAGAAGGGGCAGGGGAAGAAGCTTGGGAGAGGGAACCCCAAAGGTTCCCACCTGAGTGATGGACCCCATAGAATTAGAGAAGAGGGCACCCCAAAATCCCTCTGAGCTTCACTCTTTTTCCTAACCCCTGAATTACAAATAATAAGAGCCATTCATTAGTCAGATAGCTTTCTGGAGTGCCTGCGAGACAACAAGGGAGAGGGGAACCATAGCTTGATCTGGCTGCCACCATCTTGGAGCCAGACCACCCCTTGTGAAGTTGACTGACCTCAGGGGAGGCTTGTGTGAACCCTGTCCTCATTCAGAATTGGATTGGGGTACCACATACCTCATTTTATAGGGTAGCCTTGCCCCCAACTCCTTTGGAGCAGTAGGACCAACCAGGTCACCCAGTTTTGGGGTGACACCCCCTCAAAGTCTCTCAGTGTATATTCGGTGAGAAGGGAGAGCTAGAAGAGTGTCACCACATAGACTGACTCTCTCTCTCTCTCTCTCTCTCTCTCTCTCTCTCTCTCTCTCTCTCTCTCTCTNTCTCTCTCTCTCTCTCTCTCTCTCTCTCTCTCTCTCTCTCTCTCTCTCTCTCTCTCTTTCTCTCTGCCCTCTATTATAACATTGATTACTGGCTCTCTTTATTGTTACAATATTTGCATTTTTTTTATGTTTTTGTCCATTCTTTAACTCTCTCACCCCAAACCTCCTCCACCAGTAAACTTTGCTTTTCTGTTTGTTCAATTAATCTCTTTCTACAGTGATTTAATAAGTCTGAGTCCTGGCCAGCCTAAACCATGATTTAAATAAAGGACCTCCCTTTCTTTCATTCAAATATGCCAAATTCCAGAACATGGGGAAATTGGATGTCTTTCAAAGATAAAGGTGTCTCATTTGCAACTACCTGCAGTACTTTCAGAAGAAAATCAGTGGATTGACAACAGCTATCAAAAAAATATTAAGGTTACTGGGTATGAAGGTGAGAAACAATTTTCATTGTTGCTTTCTACTCTATAGGGAAAAATGAATGAATATCATTGAATTTTATTTTCCTATTCATTATAAACAATTCAGAAAGGTGTGGGAAATGGTACAGAATATGGCAATAAGAAGAATATTTTAATCTTATATTACATCATGTACCTTAACTGAGCATATCTCTGAGTAGGTATACATATAGAATTTGTATATGTGAGTTTGAAAGTCAGCATAGAGAAAAATATGATTTATTTTTGTTCCCTAAATGTCACTATTCTACATATTAAAATCTATTATATATGAATATATACATATATTTATAAGGTAAACTGAATTAATATTCATTGTAATGTAATATGACATAGTGGAAAGATATAAGGATTTTTCATGAGATTACTTGGATTCAAGTTCAATCTTTGATATACAATAGCTATGTAAACTTGGGTAAGTCATTTAAACCTCTAAGAATTCCAGTTTCTTCATTTGTAATATTAGAAGTAGGAAAAGAGGAAGGTGAGTTGAAAAAGATACAAGATGCAATGAAAAGGAATTTTGGAAAGAACATCTAGAAGAGGGTTCCAAAAGAATGGGAGAACAGGATAAAGGGAGGACTTGAAGCCTGAAGCAGGAAGTTGGTTGTTGGTTTCCTTCAGAATTTTGAAGGTTAACTTACTGGAAGTTAACTGACCTGCCTTGAGTGGAGCAGTGAACCTTTGGACCATCTTTCCAGCTTCTGGACTTATCTCTTGCTCTGTTCCTGCCTTTTTTTCCTGATTTATTTATAAGCCACCTTTGTGTTCCTGAGAACAAAGCCAGCCTTAATCAAGAATATTATCTGTCCATATTTCCAAGAAACCTACAGGCATTTGCCTGTAGGCTGTGGTGACTCTGCCATCTGGTCACCAACCTTTATCAAGGGGATCTGAACTATTCAACCTTTTCCAAAACACTTTTTGGAGTGGCCATAGTCCAGGAAGCTAGATATTAGGGATTTGGGGGTACAGTTCAGAGAGGTTAGGGTGGAAGATAGCAGTAAGTCACAGAAGGCAGGTCCATGTAGACCTCTTATTTGGTGGGAGGAGCATTAGAGTTTTTAGTGCTAGGGAATTATTTTGGCCCTCCTTCCCCTTCTCTTTCTTTGTTTGTTAATATATAAAATCTTTTGTCAACTTAACATAGCAGTCAGATTGTGTTATTGAGATATCCAGGGCTAAAGGAAGCCATTTTGGCCCATCAACCTGAGACAGACAGAGACACTGGACTTTAAATCTTACTGACTTTTTAAGTGATCAAACCCATTTCTTTCAGTAAAATAGAACACTCCTTTTACTGCCTAGGAAAAGGATTTGTAAATATTAAGTTGTTCATTTAATATGCATGAATATTTTGCCTCTGAACAAAAAAAGCAACCGTTTTCTCTTTGTAGAGATTAAAATATTTTGTGGTTACCTTTATCCAAATATATCGTATTACTACTCAGGTCATATGGTCCAGAAAAAATCTGTTTCACAATTTCAAGAGATTTAATTATGAATTTATATAAATATATATTATTATCAATATTTATTGGTCATATTGAATTGAAAATTGTAATTAGTTGTGTGTGATTTCCTATTCCATAGGTGATTATTCTATAAATATAAAGAATTATACTGCCATGCAGCAAATATAAAACATGGAAAAAAAAGAAATCCATAGTTTTTTCCCCAAAAAATAATATACATTCTAATAAGTAAAAGAGTTTTAAGATAAGAAATAGAGAGAAAGCATCCTTCCATCCTAGATTAACTTTTGTTTTAAACCAGTGAATGACAGGAAATGACTCATTTAAGTCTACCTGTCAGTTTCTCTAAATGGCATCAAAACAGGTACATTGCCAAGAGATGATATTTTCTTCATTGCTGTTTGAGGTTGTTATTTCTGGTGTCTGCTTCTTAAACAAAAGAATGTCTATCATTTCATTGAGTGACCATGAGAATGCTCAAGGACATCACTATACATTGGATGAGTAGGAAATCATTTGTTTACTTTGAGGACCATTGAGGAAGTTATGCTCCATTTAAAAACAAACAGGAAAACAAATGTTTTTCCTTGTCAGTCTGCAAATGGATGTAAATTCCAGTGGCAGATCATTAGCTAGAAGTTATTCCTACTAATATGTTAATAGGTGCCAATGCCTCCTGACTTTCATCCAGATAAGACATAAGAAGGAATGACTTGTAACCAACTATTTGTCACCTTGCAGAAGAAAAATTACCCTAAGAAAATGATGTATAAGAAAATTAATCCAGGCTGGAGTGGGAGATCTATTGTGGACTGGAGAAGTTCAGAACTTATGGCATTCCTTGGAATAAATAGGCCAATAAGCAATAGAAACAGTTTTCTTTTTCTACCACATAGAAAAAGAGGTAATTGTAGAGTAGTCTAAGAAAGTTGAAAACAGAAATATGGCAGAGGGAAGGATGCTAAGGTGTTAGAAAGTAACAGTCAGAGCATTAGTTTTAAACCTTTAAATACTTTTGTAACCTGAATCCTTCTTACCTTTCCATTCTTCTGCCTTACACTACATACTCTGTAAACTGATTACATTACTTTGCTTTTTGTTCTCAGCACCTGACATGGCACCATCTACTAATTTTGAGCATCTGCATGGACTATCCCCATGCCTAGAAATCTTCTCTTTCATCTCTTCTTCTTGGTTTCTCTGGCTTTAAAAAAAAAGAAAATAACAACAACAACAACAACAACTTCATCTAAAACCCCACCTTCTGCAGTGTTTTCTGTCTTCTTTAATCTGGCCTTTCTTTTTTAAACTATCTCTAATTTACTCTACATATATTTCATTTGCAAATAGCTTTTTTTCATGATGTTTCCTCCCTTAAACTTTGAGCTCTTTGAAACAAAAGTCCCCCCTCCATTTGTATCTTCAGCATTTAGCACAATGCCTGGCACATAGTAGGTGCTTAAAAATGATTATCGACTTAACTTGACATGAACTCAAATGTAATCTATTCCATAATAGTACCTATGATGGGCTCTAAAACACACTTAAAATTGTAAATTTAAACTCAACTTATAGTTTCTGCCAATTGTATATTGCATATTACCTGATAGATAATTGTCAAAAAAGGGGGAAAAAACAACTTGAGGTTTTAGTAAACTAAATAAAAGCTTCTAAAAAATAAAATGTAAATTTTTGTTGGTCATACTGCCATCTTTAGCACCTTAGAAGTGGAGGAAATCTCAGAAGTCCATCTATTCTGACATACTTTAATAATTATACCATTATAATACACAAGCTCTGGCAGCTTCCATTGAGCTATTCACATTGTGTAAGCAGAGGTTTGCCTCCTGTTCCAATGAGAGAACTTTCTGAAAATCATGAGAAAGGTTCCTGCAATAGGGTGCTTTTATTATTAATATCTAGTTAGCCACACTTTTTGTATTTGCGACACTTTCCCTTGTGTAATTAGAAATCTTGTACCTTTGAACTACATTACCCAGGAGTCTACTGACTTCCTGTTATTATGTGCTGATGTAAACAGGAGATAAATTGGGGGGAATCTGCTGTGTCTAGACCTCTTCTCTTCCTGTGAGGGCAGCTGTGAATGCAGTACTTTTTGAACAAGTAGATTAATTTGAGCACATGGTTTCATTTTGTTATCTTATTATTCCTTTACTTCTAGTGATTATTAATAAGTCTTATAAAAATATAATATTTGAAGTTACTTTAAATTAATTTTAATTTTTACACCCTACTTTAATTACAATATGAGTCACAAGGTCATCACAATCCAATAACCTATTATGTCAAATATTAGGGATGGGCTAAATTGGGCTGGAAGCCTGTTGGGTTGTTAGAAATGGTGTTAGAAAGCAATTAATACTCAAAGGAAAGGTTATTCAATAATTGACAAAAGGAAATTTATTTATCTATAGCTTGGAAAGATTTTTCAACGAGGATAATGTTGCACTAAGCTTGGACAATAAAGGCTTCCATTCTTATGATCCTGGGATATCTGCTAAGTCTGAAGTACGCAGACTCATCATGGGGTGACTTTTTATTCCCTTAGGTGACCAAGAAGTCATGTCTATCTCCATTGGCTAGTCATATCCTCCTTGGTAGAGCTTTATTGTCTTTCAAGGAAAAACTAACCAAGCCCATTTGTCTGGAAGAAGAGTGAACATTGGTAGTCAATGATCCTATTATTCCTCTAAGTTATAGCATTATGCTTCAAGTATTTATGGATAGAAAGTAGAAGTTCTTTTGGTCAATTTAAATTACTTATTTATATCCTCTTCTCTATAAAATTTGCTTAATTAAAGTCTCTTAAAGAACCATAAATTCAGGGAGAAAGTCATATATGCTTTTTTTTCATTTGACAAGCACTTACTCTAGCTGCTCTTGCCACCAGCTTCCAGGTCCTCATTATTACCTGTTCAATAACTAGTGACTGAAGTTGATAACATTGCCTATATTTGCCTAGAAGGTGAGAAAACACCTGGAAATTTCTATCTTTTTTGAAAGGCATTGAGAGTAGAACAGGATAGAATAATTTTCTATATATAGCATATAGAAGAGAACTCTTCTAAAAATTTCCATTTGTACAATATGCTAGAATTTCTTACATGTAAGCTTGAGGTATTTGAAAATAGATATTTAGTTTGACAGGGATAGCAAGAAGGACTAGATTTTTATTTCACGAAAGTAGAGAGCTACCAAGTAATCAAACTCCCTTTACCATCTAAGGTGAATACACCTGAAACTTAAAGAAGTACCTAAAACTGACATGATAAATGACCTATCCATATTATCAGCCAATATGTGCCAGAAGCATAATTTGAACCCAACTCTTCTGCCTCAAAATCTACAGTACTTTTTGTTGTATGATAATACCACCTTTTATCAGTGCCTTATTATCTCTATTTTACATATGAGGAAACTGAGGCAAACATAGATTAAGTAATATGACTGGAGTCACAGAACCAATAAATGTTTCAGGATGAATTTGAACTCAGATTTTTTATTTGAGACCTGGTACTTTATCCACTATGCCACATAAAATCTTCCTCAATTGAATTTATTCAATCAAACAATCTTTTAAAAGATCTCTAATTCTCCTTTTCATGTCAGTTCTCCAGTTATTTGATGTCAACTACCATATCTATACTAGCTTCTCTTCTTTTTCATATATAATTTTGTAATAAATTTGGTATCTTTCAAAAAGAACTCAAATATCCGAAAAGATAGTACATAGAATCACAGGCTTCCATCTCTTATTTCTTCAATCAAAGTAAAGAAGTTAATTTTTCAAAAGTAGGATTAGAATCTTCCTATTCATTTTTAATTTTAAATGTTTCCCTCCACTTTTTATATTTTTTCAGATTTCATTACTATTACTGTTATTATATTGCTCGTGTCGTTGTGAATTGGTCCAACCATTGTGGAGGTCAATTTAGAACTACGTCCAAAGGATTTTAAAAGAAAGCTTGCCCTTTGATCCAGCCATACCACTACTAGATTTGTACCCTAAAGAGATAATAAGGAAAAAGACTTGCACAAAAATATTTATAGCCAAGCTGTATATAGTGGCAAAAATCTGGAAAATGAGGGGATGTCCTTCAATTGGACAATGGCTGAACAAATTGTGGTATTTGTTGATGATGGAATATTATTGTGCTGACATAATTAATGAACTGGAGGAATTCCATGTGAACTGGAATGATCTCCAGGTATTGATGCAGAGAGAAAGGAGCAGAACCAGGAGAACATTGTACACAGAGATGGATACACTATAGCATCAAATGTAATGGACTTCTCTACTAGCAGCAATGCAATGATCCAGGACAATCCAGAGGAACTTATGAGAAAGAATGTTATCCACATCCAGAGAATGAACTGTAGGAACAGAAACAGAGAAGAAAAACATTTGATCAATCATGTATTTCAATAGGGTTATGGTTGGGGTTCTGATGTTAAAAGATCACTCTATTGCAAATATGAATGACATGGAAATAGTTTTTGAACAATGATACATGTGGAACACAGTAGAAATGCTTGTCAGTTCTGGGGGTAGAGATAGAAGAGGGGAGGGAAAAATCATGAATCATGTAACCATGGAAAAATATTCTAAATAAAATACTATTACTGTTATTATTTATATACTACTATAATTGATGTATAGTGTTCTTATTTTCTTCAATCTATGTCATTATGTATATTTCTTAATTTCTTTTGTATTATTTTTACATATTATTTTTATGGCACAATTCTATTATCTCATATAAATTTGCCCAATTTGTCCAGCTATTCAAGCATCTAGGTCTTTTCCAAATTCTTAATATTAAAAATAATGCTCAGATATTTTTGTACAAACACATATGTTTCTCCCTTTCAAAACCATCCTTACACTATAGTTCTAATAATGAGATCATAGAGTCAAAGGATATGAGCACCTTTGTTACTACCATAATATAATTCCATACTGATTTCCACAAAGACCATCTGAATTCACTGTTCCAACAGTATAGTGATGTGTCATATTTTCCATAGCAATCTAGCAATTTCAGTAAACTCAGAATATCAAGTCCCTTCATATTGTGCATTTCTTTAAAAAGTGAAATTCTCAGTAGAAACTTTGTAGTTACTGAGCATATTGCACAACAGTGAAATAATACAAAATATGCCAACACCCTTGAAGAGATAAACAATTCAAGCAGAACAGAACTCAAGCTGTTTGTGGAACTGTGCCTAATCGACATCCACAGAAGAGTGTGACAAGGGGATACAGTAACCCCCAAACCATTTCCAATTACCTTGGAAGCATTGTTCCAACAGATTGATTAGAAAAAAAATGAAAGATAGATCAATGAATATCTCACACATTTGCTTTCTTGCAGATTATTAAATTCTATTTTTTGGGCAATTTTCTCTGGAGTCTACCTTAGAATGCCAAGAATAGCAAGAGCAATTACTGATTAGTCTGGAAATTAAATTTAAATGAGGAAAATGGATATGCAATACTCACTAATCAATAAATCATTCATTCAATCAAAAAGCATTTATTAAGTGCTTACTATATGCCAGGTACTATGTTAAGCATTATAGATACAAAAAAAAAAATGAAAACAGTCCCAGATCTCAAGAAGCTCACATCCTAAAAGATGCAATATCACATGAAAATTATAGAAAACAGATATTTAAAAAAGCCATGAAGGTTGGGTTAGAAGCTACTGAAAGAAAAGGTTTCCTTCAGAAGGTGGTATTTGAATAGTTTTAAGAAAGCCAGAAGCTCTTAGAAAGGTAGAGCCAAGAAGTGGAGTAGAGGCACAGAAAGCTTCAACCTCTCTGAGAATTCCCTCCAACAAATCTTAAAATAACTCTCCAAAATGAATACTGGAGTATCAGATTCATAAAGGGGATGGAGTAAAGTAAGTTTCCTACGGAAAACAGCTTGGAAAATGGACAGAGAGTGTTTGTTTCATGGGGATGAAAAGGGAAAATAGCCTATAGCAAGGCCACAGCAAGGACCACTAGTGTAAGCAAGCCACTTCACCTCTCCCCTGCTGCTTGAGGTTCTCCAACATCAAGACCCCAAGACCTTGCTTAAGCCAATGGAAGAACTCTCCCACACCCAATCCTTGAAGATCCAAGCATTAACACAAGACTGCAGTGAGGCTCCAAGCCCCAGCACTAGGCAGCCTGCAGTGTATGTTGCTGGTGCAAGCCCAAGAGGAGGAACAGAACTTCTGCCCAAGCCTATGTCAGGGACTTGAATACCAGCTTAAGTCAGTACATAGTGAGCCTGGACAGTGTAAGTCCAGAATGAGACTTAGAGTCCCTGCCTAAGCCTGAGTTGAGGCCCTGAGCCCCAGCACAATGTAGCTCATAATGCTATGAGCCCTGCAAGCCATTAGCAGAGCCTGGAGGAGACTGAAGCATCAGGGGAAGGTAGCTGTTAGAGTTCACAGCCCACAGGCCATTATACTATCTTGAAAGAACTGAAACTTGCAGAAACCCAGAACTAGAGCTGAGTGTACCAGCAAGGAAGAAAGAAGTTTAAGAGAGTGCCCTCTTTATCCAGAGAACAGAGCCCACCTTTAAGATAAAAAAACAAAAATCAAGAAAAGGCTATAAAAATGAGCAAACATTAAGAAAAATACCTAACCATAGAGAATTATTATGGTAACAAAGAAGAGCAAAGTATAAACTCAGAAGGCATTAGGGGAAAATAGATTTAGGGTTAATTAAAGGAGATTAGTGATTAAGGATAAATAAGGAATGCTGTCTCAAGTGCTTAGGCCTACTTTGGAATTAGGAGCCAGAGTTCGTGATGGAGTTCTGTGGTGCTGATAGGAATTGGAGTTTTCCAACTGTCACTCTGTCTCTGGGACTAAGTAAGGTCCTAGAGACTGCTTTTCCTGACTCTCTAGCTATTTCCTTTGAAAACCTTGGGAATACTAGATTTACAGTTTGGGAAGAGAAGTGACAGTTTGGCAGTGATTGGAGTAAAGAAGACTGACAAGAAAGAAGCAAGAAAATCTTTTGTCTTTCTCTAGAAGACAATAGAGTGGAAACAAGGTTTTGGCCTTGCAGGCCAGGAAGTCATTTCTGGTTGGCCAGGCTCAACTTTGACTAGGCTGACAGTGACTGAAGAACTTTTGAGACAGTAGTTTTTTAAGAAATATATATGTTTATAAGGATACTAGAAATAGATTACTTAGTATTTTGGGAACTAGATAAAGGAGTGTGAGAGCAGATTTTGGAAAGCAAACAGAAATGGTTTTAATAAGGAAACCTTGATTGGGGAGCGGTATAAGTTAGAAACCCTTTTTACATTTAGGGAACCCCTTATCTTTGAACTCTTATCAACTATTCTTTAATTCCTTTAATTAAATCCTATCAACAACTTTTAAAATATTAAATAGAGGTTTTGGAATTTGTACATCTGTCCCTCAGACCTTTACTGTCAGTCAGTTTTTACTGGTTCATCTCAGCTCACAAACCCCAATTTCAACAGACAACTACCTGGCCTTTTTACCAACAACAACTAAAAAGAAACTTTTAGATAGTTTTCAAAAATTATCATAACAAGGGGACAGTAAACAGTTACATACAAAACTTCAAAGAACATTGGGAATTGGCATCAGGCTCTGGAAAAGCTGAAGAATTTCAAAAGTAAAATAAGAGAGGCAGGGGAAAATTGAGGAGGAGGAATGAAATGATACAAGAAGAGGATAACAGCTTAAAAAGGAAAACTAGTCAAATGGAAAAAAGAGTTACAAAAACCGAATGAAGAACAGAGGTGCTTAAAAAAGAATTGCCCAAATAGAAAGGAGATTTAAAAGCTCACTGAAGAAAATAAAAATAAGTTCTTAAAAACTAGAATTGGGTAAGTGGAATTCTGACTTTATGAGACTTCAACAAACAATAAAACGATAAATAAAAAATAGAATTAAATAGGAAATATCTTATCAGACAAACAACTGACCTGGCAAAAATATCCAAGAGAGACAATTTAAGAATTAGACTACCTGGAAGGTATGATAAAAAAAGGCCAAGATATCATATTATAAGGCAGTTGTAACCTTAAAAATTAATATACCATAACTCCAAGTATTATATTTAATAAGATTTATTAATAATGTGAAGTAAAAGGGAATAAAAAAAAAGTAAAAGCCTGATTAAAGCCAACTTTCCCAGCCTCACACATGGGAAAAGAGAATGAGATGGCAGGGTTGCAGCAAACTTATTTATAATACATAAGGACTCTATGTGGACAAAGGGAAAAAGATTCTGAGTAATGTAGTTCAGAGGTACAAAATTTCTATTTACACATTCCTCCCTTTGATCCTTTGGAAGACCAGTCTCCCCAAGAGATCTGTTTAAACATAATGAACTTTTAAATTACAATAATTTGGGAATAAAAGGGAAAAGGAACAAAACCAATGATTGCTAGGCTCATTGACAAAAAGCCAATTAGGGGGCAGTCCTCTTTGGCATAAGAATAAACATACAAAACAAATGCATTCAACCTTCCACAGTTCAATTCACCACATTCCAAAGTTCACTCTAAATCTTTTGGTGCAGTGTGTGGTCTCTGCAGGCATTTTCGTGGAGCCTTCTCCAAAAAGTTCACCTTCTGGATTCTGGGAGGTAGTCTCTTGTTACAAATCAGGCTCAGATTCAAATCAAAGTTCACAACAATAACATAGTCCCCCCTGAGGAGGATACAGGGATACACAGGGATAGATGGTTGAGTCATAAGGAATATGAATTAATTATCAAAAATATCAAAGAATCCAAAAAAATTTTAAAAATAACCACTGAGTGAAACATAGAATATAAAAAATGTGAAGAATTTTAGGAAGAAGGAAAAATTCATAAGTCACAACAGGTTCTTGTAGTGAATCATAGCTCATAAACCTGCAACAGCAGTCACTCACTAACCCAATTTAGCAGTCTGGAATACAGTAAATTGCCACATCATGAAATGAATAGAAAAAGAGACTAGATCTCAAAACAAATGGGAAATAGCTTTCCCTGGTTTGACCCTTTTCTTTGCTTTCTGGGATAATGAAGCCAGAACAATCAATGTTATGCACTGGATAGAGAGTGTGGTACAAGGAAATCCACTATTTAACACATGTTAAACAGCTGCAGCCTTGAGTCTCACACATGATCAACTCCTTGTGCTCTTTGCACAGAATGCAATCAATCTCCATAGGATTGGTTGGCCTCTTTAACCTTGTACTCAATAGGTACTATGCAGGCTAGCTTTGTGTTTTCTTGGCATTATGCAGTGGCTTTTTTGTGATCCCTTCTCCTGGTATCAGACACAATCATTAAGCAAAGTCCAATAATTTTTAAACAATTAATGGTAGGTTTCCATGGTCTAATAGTCTATAGTAGATAGTTTTGGGTATGCATTGTCATTAGGGTTAATGGACATTTTAAACTTACCCTAGTGCAAACTCAAAAAACTTTAATACTGGTAACATGTGTTTCGAATTAAAAAATAAGAGAAAAAGAAAACTCAAATACTGTATTGAACATACAAGGAAAAAGAATAATAACAAATGTTTTAAAAATAAAAAAAAATAGGGGGCATCTGGGTCGCTCAGTGGATTGAGAGCCAGGCCTAGAGACAGGAGGTCCTAGGTTCACACTTCCTAGCTGTGTGACCCTGGGCGAGTCACTTGACCCCCATTGCCTACCCTTACCAATCTTCAACCTGTAAGTCAATACACAGAAGTTAAGGGTTTAAAAATTTAAAATATATATATATATATATATATATATATATTTTAAATTTTTAAACCCTTAATATATATATATATATATAGCTTACAATCAGTGACACACTGTGTCAGCAAAGAGATGTAGAATACAAAGGTTTCTCACTCAAAAAATAAGATTCATTTCCTTTTTAACTTTGCCATGAACCACTGTGTGATTGCAAATGATTTTCAGAAAGTAACAGCTTTTATAAACAGTAGTACAGTAGATAATGCACATTCAAAGAAATACCAAAATTCCCGAAATTCACAATAGTCCAGTAAATGACAATAGAAAACAAACACACTATTATATAGGATTCATATGAATCTCTATATAGCCATTTGCTCTGTGACATTTACAAAAAAACAACCTATGAACTCATGGATACTTGTCACAAGTTCTACAGATGTAGCAAATCTTTCAAGCTTTATATTTTAAACAAAGTATATTACTCCCATCATTACAAAATTTGGCAGAGGAGCCTAGAAAAAACACAAACCTCTGTACTGCTGATGAAAACCTTTTGAGTTCTAAAAAGTCACCAAGAATCTAGATCGTTCTGGTGGAAGGGAAGAATTAAGCTGAAGAGTTAAAAATAATAGAAGCTACTTAGACTTCATGGGAAATGCTCCCTCTTGGGAGCCATCCAGGGGGTACCATACCTCTAGGAAAACTTTCCTAGCTCCTCTCGTATGAGTTTGTTATATGTCTCATCTATTAAATTTTTATAAATGCAGAGGTGGGGAATATAATAGCTTTACAGCACTTCACTTCAGCTACTAAATGGACCTTTAACTCTTGTTACAAATAACTCAAAGGCAGGCAAAATGATCAGAGGTATTGGGGCAAATGAATATCTAAAAATCATATCTTAAGATCCCTTAAATTCTCCAAAAGTTGTAAACAATTGTAACCAGTTTTTGATGGAGTCCATCCATCATCTACGTAACAATTAACAAAGGCAAAAAGAACAAAAGACAGGCAAAGCAACATGTGATTGTGATGGATCTGGTCACAAAGCTAGCATCCATAAAGACTTATGGTTTTGCCAGGAAAAGGGTTTGTGCAAGATGTTTATGGACTTTGACGATAATATTTTCTTCAGTGCAGTCATAGGGGAAGGGTACAATTGATGATACTGTAACAGAATATATCTAAAAGACAAAACACAGTAGCTTAAAATGATTCAGTGTAACAGAAAGACATTGATTAGATTAATATATAAACTTAAAAAATTAAACTTTAAACAATCAATCATCAAACTACAATAAACATGATAGGATACAGGTGATGAATTCAAAAGTTCTTTTCTCCAATTCCAATAAACTTCACTATTATAGAGAGGAAACAAAACTCAAAAAGTTAACATCAATAAACTTCCAGATCTCTTTATGGTTCCTTCTCCTCCCCAGTATTATCATCTATTTGCATTCCTTAGGTCACACCTCTGGAGTTCCTCATACATGCATTGGACAGAATCTCCATTCTGCATGTTGAGAGTATTTAAGATTTTCAAAACTTTGTCAAAATATTCCAGTTTGGTCTATAATTCAAGTAGACTAGCTTGTTGCTGCATATTCTTGAGAAGAAAATAAAATGGGAAATATCCAATGAAAATTAAAAACTGCCAGTAAAAGAATTAAGCAGAGTCAATCAGTACTTGTTAGCTCTACCAACTCAGACTATTCTTTCATAGTTTCAAGCATGTTTTGTAACAGCATTATTCCTCAAAAAAAAAGGCTGAATGGATTTTATTTACAGGTAAAATAAAAAAAGACACTGACTAGAAGGGAAAAAAAAAATCCTTTCAGGTGTTTGCTAAAGAGCTTTTAGAAGCTATTCTTCAGTGCCTTCTTTCCTAAGGGCAAAACTTCAAGGGAGAACAATAGTGTATTTGCATATGAGAGGCTGGCTTCTCTTATTGTTTTTGGGTTAGGAGAAAAAGGACAAAAAATAAGAGGCAAATTCACCAAAACTCTGACTTCAAATTTACTGATTTGCTACCTGCCCTCCCTGTGAAAAACCCTCAGTAGCAACTTTCTCAACCAGGAGCCCAGAGTCAGCTTTAAAAAAACAAAAACAAAAACAAAACTGCTTGAAAACTAGAAGGGCTGTGTGGCTGAAATAGCACGGCTGTGTTGCTCTATGCTGTGTTCCCCTGCTGAAAAATGGCTAGGACAGGCTAGAAACCCACTTTGGAGGGAGTGGGGGAAGGGAGAAAGGATTTATATGTCACTCTCTGTGCAGGACCAAGAAGACACTTCCAAACTCCAATCTGCTCTCATACCTCCCAGCACACCTTAGCAATAGGGAAACCAGTTCTAGAGATGCAGGGGCCACAAAGGTGCAAATAGGAGTAGCAGCAGCAGTGGGAGAAAACACAGCTTGCAAAAATCATCTGTTCCCTATTCTTTTCTCTAAGGCTGAAAAATTTTTTTGAGAATTCTATTCCAAAGTTGTAGCAATAAATGTAAGCATAAAAATTAATATACCATAACTCCAAGTATTATATTTAATAAGATTTATTCATAATAACTTGAAGTAAAAGAAATAAAAAGGCAAAAATAAAAGCCTGATTAAAGCCAGCTTTCCCAGCCGTGCATGGGGGAAAAGAGAGTAAGAGGGCAGAGTTACAGCAAACTTATTTATAATATATAAGGACACTATGTGGAAGAAGGGAAAAGGATTCTGTGTAATGTAGTTCAGGGGTACAACATTTCTATTTACACACAGTAAAATGGAAATTAAAGAAATCCACCAATCGCCTCATAAAATAAATCCCCAAATTACAACTTCCAGGAATATTATAATCAAATTCAAGAGCTCCCAGGCCAAGGAAAAAATTTGCAAAGAGCCAGAAAGGAAAAATTCAAATATCATGGTGCTACAATCAGGGTTATACAGGACTCAGAACATTCTACATTAAAGAATCAGAAGGTTTAGCATATAATATTCTGGAGGGCAAAGGAACTAGATATAGAAACAAAAAATCACCTACCAAGCAAAACTGTGAAAAAAAGGTCATTTGATAAAATAAATACTTTCTAAGCATTACTGATAAAAAGACTCGACCTCAACAGAATATCTGATCTTAAAATATAAGATTCAAGAGAAGCATAAAAAGGTAAATTAGGATGATCTGAAATCCATCACTCCCACACCCCCAAAAAATTAAAGGTGAAAAAAGATTATATTGAGAGAAAAAAAGGAAAGGAGAGTTAGAATGAGGTAAATTATTTCACCTAAAAGAAAAAAAAACAACAACAAATTTTTCTAATATAAGCTATGATAAATATGGTGATGGACAGTGCTTCAACCTTACTCTTAACAGAACTGCATCAGAAAGGGAATAACAACCATACTTATTTGGGTAATAAGCCTATATTACCCTATCGAGAAAAAGGAAGGGAATAACAAATTAGCAGTTATCAGAAGGTAGCATAAAGTGGGAGAGGCAGTTGTTAAAAACAAAATATGTGTGAGGAGGGACAGAGAGAAAGAAGAGAGAAAGAACAGGATGAAAAAGGGAAAATTAGATTGAGTAAAATACATTTTTAAGTAAAATACAGAGCTATTAACCCTAGCTGTGAATATAAATAGAATGAACTCACCAATAAAAAGGAAGCAGATAGCAGAGTAGATTAAAAAGCAAAACCTTATGATATGTTGTTTACAAGAAATACATTTAAAGCAGGAAAACACACATAGAGTAAAGGTAAGGAACTTTAGCAGAATTTATTATGCTTCATCTGAAGTTAAAAAAAAAAAAGGAAGAGTAGCAATCATCATCTCAGACAATATTGAAGCAAAAACAGATCTAGTTAAATGAGATAAGGGAGGAAATTACATCCTGATAAAAGGTACCATAGACAGTGAAGTAATATATCATCACTAAATAATTATACACCAAATGGTATAGCCTCCAAATTTTTAAAGGAGAAATTAAACGAAATATAGGATGGAATAGAGAGTAAACTATAATAGTGGAGGACCTCAACTTTTCCCTCTTAGAACTAGATAAATCAAACCAAAACATATACAAAAAAGAAATTACGAAAACAAATGGAATTTTAGAAATATATTTAATAGATCTCTGGAGAAAATTCAGTAGGAAAAGAAAGTAATATACCTTATTTTCAGCAATATATGGTACTTGCCCCCAAATTAGCCATGTATTATTAGGTCATAATACAGGACAACCAAATGCAAAGAAGAAGAAATAATAAATGCATCATTTTAAGGTTATAATGAAATAATAATTTAAAATAATACAGATCTAAAGAAAGGCAAGTTAAAATTAATTTGAAAATAATCTAATTTTTAAAAAAGTGAGTCAAAGAGCATATTATAGAAACAATGATTTCATTAAAGATAATAACAATGAGGAGACAAGATACCAAAATTTGTAGGATATAGCTCAAACAGTACTTGGAGAGAAATTCATATCTCTAAAGACTTACATCAATAGAATAGAGATAAAGATGATCAATGAATTGGTCATGCAACTTAAAATAACTAGATAAAGATAAATTGAAAATCATCAATTAAAGACCAAATTGGAAATCCTATAAACAAAGGTAAAATTAATAAAACTGAAAACAAGAGAACCTTTGAACTAATATATGACTATAAATTTGCAGATTTGTTAAATTTGCTTTATAGGAAAAACCAAATAAAATATGTACAGCAGTGGTTAATTTGATTTAAAAAAAAAAAGAAAAAAAGAAAGTCAAAATATCAATATCATAAGTGAAAAAGGTGATTTTACCACGAATGAAGAGGAAAATAAAGCATTCGTTAAGAGATATTTTGCTGTATTATATGCCAAAAAGCCCGACAGACTAAACAAAATGGACGAACATTTACAAAAGCTAAAATATCCCTAATTAAAAAAAGAAGAAATAGAATACTTAAATAATCTCATCTCGGGGGGAAAAAAAATGAACAAGTCAGGATCAGATGGATTCAGAAGTGAATTCTATCAAACATTTAAGGACCAATTAACCCCAATACTATATAAACAATTTAAGAATATAGGCAAAGAAGGAGTTATAAGAGTTAAATTGGAGTTTTGACTAAATAAGAAAGTTATCAATTCAATGTTGTTGTCAGTGAATTAAAAATATTATCCCTAAACCAGAAAAAAAAAACTATTAGTAGCTTTTATTTATAATGAGGAAGAGAAAGAGTTGAAGTATGAAATGTAGGAGGGAAAGAGGTAAAGATTTGCCTAGCCTACCCTAAGTGTTGATCTGATGAAATTCAGCTCACTCCCTGACAAAGTTCCAATCTCCAGGTGGAAGTCCGATCCTGTCCCTTCCCCTCTTCACAGGGGCCAATCATAGCTTCCAAATTACTTAGCACTGCCTAGGGGGACAGTGTCTGTGGGATACACATGCAGGCCTGGTATTAATATTAGGAATACTATCACATAATTGGGTATATCAATAAAAGGTAGAAAATGTCTAAACAAGTTGCAGTATATGATTGTAATGAAATATAATTGTGTTATAAAAAATGACAAAAAGATGATTATTTAAAAAAAAAAGACCTGGAAAAACATATATGAAGTGAAGCAAAATGAAGTAAGCAGAACCAGGAGAATCTTTGTTATACAGTAACAGCAGTAAAGTATAATGGTCAATTGTAAATGACAACTACTATCAGCAATGCAAGGATTTAGGACAATTCATAGAAGGAACTGACAATTTGAATGAAGATAGGAGTATACCACTTTAAGCAATATGTGTCTTGCTTCACAACATGAGGAACATGGAAATATGTGTTGTATGATAACATATGTACAATCTATACTTTCTGTCTTGGGGAGGGAGAGGGTTGGGAATGAAGTAAAGAGCATGGATGGCAGAATGTTAGAAATGATTATTAAAAGTTGCATCAGCATGTAATCTGGAAAAAGTTTAAATAATATCAAATAGAAAAAAATCACAGATACTAAAGAGCCAAGTGGGTAAGAGAATGAAAAGTTCTTTAGGAAATGGACAATTGTGGTTTTTGTCTTTGCATCTACAATTTTTTATCCTGGTGTCTAGTAAATAGTTGGTACTTGATAAATCCTTGTTAATTTATTGGCAAAAATGCATTTAAGACAGGAGGGGCAGCCTATAAAAACTTCCAAGAGAAAGAAGGAATGTTATAGGTTTTGGAAAATGTTTATCTGATTCATAACTTGAATTGGTTAGTAATGTACAACAGATAGAAATTAGCTTTAATTCATTTCAGCCTTGTCTCCATATGACTTAGTAAATATTAAATAGAAAAGACATAGACAAGTTCAAGTTCACAATTTTTACACCTTCTCATAATTCAGTATAATTCTACCTATTCCTTAGAATGTATTCTCTAGCATCCTTGTGCTTTCAGTGTCAAACACCTTCATCTTAAACAGCTTCTTTTTGTGCTACCTTTATTCTCTGACACAATGATCTAGCTTCCCTGGAGAGAGATGCTGAAGCCCTGAACACTCTTTCCAGTGCTAAAAATATTTTTTCTTGTCCCGTACTCTCCTGCTGATGTAGTGATACTAGAGGGAAAATTTGAATATATTTTGCCTCCCATTGCTACTTATAAAGCTCCCTGAGCAACTGTCACCCAACAACTTCCCTTTAGAGTTTGTTTGATCTAGTTAAGTTACCTAATCCTGATTCTGGAGCCAAGGTTACTGTCCTTTATATCTCAATGGGTTGAGAATCTGATTGATTTTGCTCTTCTACTCATCTCCTGACCTTATATACAGTAGGGAGCCTTGACATATAATTTGATTTTTCCTTAAACACATTGGGTTTCCATTTCCTGAACCTCTCAGTTCCAATGACCTACTTCTTCAATATAAATCAACTACAAGCAGAGATACTGTGCCCTTAACTTTATCATCATTTACACATATTCTACTTAAGATTATAAAATATCTTTGTGTTTCTATAACCTCTAGTCATTCCATCTTTTCCTATGTTTCACTTCTCCTTGACCTATTTTGTCATTTCTATGATCCTCCCTCTCTTCCTCTTAATATTCTTTCATGGTATCACTTTCATCCCTTGTCAATGCTTACATTTTCAAAGTTATATTATATTTCAAAGTTGTATTATCCTCTGCTCCCTAACCACATGCCCCTTTATCTAATTCTAGTCATATCTTGCCAAGCCCAAACTCTGGGTTACTCCAACCATCTGCTTCCTCTGCTCTTATTCAAATACAGCTAAATGATCCTGGGTGAAGTATTAAAACTTAGCTATCTTGATTCCCTACAAATATGTATTATCCAATCTCAACTAGCACCTCTTTGCTGCAAAGCAATGCATGTGCCTCTCATACTGCACTCATATCATATAAACTTTTTGTTCTTTCATTAAATCTCCCAGACTAGGTCACCTCTCCCTAAACCTTCATAAGAGTACATTACTTCAAACTTTACTGAGAAAATAGAAATTGTTCTTGAGTTTTCTCTTCTCCCCTACTCACCATATGCAAACATCTTGACATCATTCCTTAATTACACTTTTTTTTCTAATCTGTCATGAAAACCTGGTTTTCTCAAATAGGATAATCCCTTCACTTGTATCCTTGACTAAGTATCAGGGGTTCCTCTAGCACATTTCCACAATCATTCCCAACTCTTTCTCTTATCTTCAATTTCCCCATTATCTACTGCCTCATTCTTAAGTTAGAATCATAACTAGACTTCCCAATCCATAAAAAGAAAAATCCTCAAGATTTTATCCTCTAATCTTTCTTCTTTTTCACAATTTTGTGCTTCATTCATTTTCAACCTTTTTTTCTAGCTTTCTGAAGTATTTACATTACTGACTACCCTCTCAGAGACTTTTGTGAAACTATCCTCTTATAGTCCTGTTGATTTGAATGTTCTTTCTTGGTTTCCATTGTTGGATTATCATTCACAATTCCAGCTTCTAGTTGTGAGAATATTCCATTTCTCCCTGATCTCTTTTCTTTATTGTAATCTATCTCCTGGGGACTTCATCAATTCCTATGTGTTAATTTCTATTTCTTTTCTGATGACTCTCAGATGTACTTATCTAGCTCTAATCTCTCCTAAATTCCAATCTCACATAATCATTTACCAGATTGATATTTTAAACTGTATGATCCGTAAGTAGCACAAATTTACCTGTTCAAAACAGAATTATTTTTTTAAACCTTTACCTCCTTTCTTGGAACCAATACTGTGTATTGGCTCAAAGGCAGAAGAATGGTAAGGGCTAGGCAATAGGGGTCAAGTGACTTGCCCTGGGTCACACAGCTGGGAAGTGTCTGAGGTCAGATTTGAACCTAGGACCTCCCGTCTCTAGGCCTGGCTCTCAGTCCACTGAGCCACCCAGCTGCCCCCAACAGAACTATTTTTAATTTCACTCTTACCCATATTATTAGGTTCTCCATTTTTGTCAAAGTCATCACCATCCTTCTATTTACCCCTGTTAAAAATCTGGAGTCATCCTGTATTCCTCAGTCTCCCTTACCTTGCATAACCAATCCCTTGGAAGATCTTGACTCTACCTCCACAATATCTCTCTCATCTGACCTCTTTTTTCCACATTCAGATAATTAAGTCTTAGTCAACTCTCACTTGGACTACTGGGATAGCTTCCTTCTTAATTGGTTTCTGTTTTATTTCACCCTTTATAGTCCATCCTGTATAAACTGACAAAATAATCCTTCTAATTCAGAGGTCTGACACTAAGCCTCTTTTTGCTCAATAAACTCTAATGTTATGCATTTTTCTCCAGAGTCAAATAAAAATTCCTTTGGTTGGCAATTAAAACCCTTCATATGATACAACTGTTCTTCCTAGACTTATTATGCATTTTTCAACTTTGACAACTCTGTGGATCCAGGTAAGCTGGCTTTCTTGTTGTCCCTTTCACAGGACAGTTTACTTCCTAATGCTTTTACCATACTTAAAATACTTTCTCTTCACCTTTGCTTCTTAGAATCCCCTTATTCCTTCAAAGGTAAATGTCCCCTACATGAGACTTTTCTTTATGAAGCAAGATGCCAGGTCTTCTTCTATTAACTTATATTTAACTCTGTGTGTGCTTTGTATGCATGTACTTATATATTTGCATGCACACATATACATACACATATATACACAATGTGTATATATATATATACATATAGATTAACTCTAATATAATGTAAATTCAAGGGAAAATATAATTTTATTTTTGTCTTTGTCTCTTAAGTACCTAGCTTAGTATCTCTCATGTAGTAGGTGCTTAATATATTCTTTCTGATTGATCATAAAGTTGGAAAATTGTATTTCATAAGTAGAACTCAGATGTGGTGAAATATGACTTCTTTATGCCATGTCCAAAAAAGTGACCAAATAGATAAACATCTACATGATATACTTGATAGAAAACTGTATCTGAAGCCAGAAAGACCTGAGTTCAAATTTACCCAGAAGCAATTGATAACTGTTGTGAGGATATTAACATCACATCACATATGAAAATCAAATGAGATGGCATTTGTAAAGTGCTTAGCACAGTCCCTGGCTTGAGTAGGTTCTCTATAAATATTAATTAGTACGATTATTGCTCCACATTCACCAGAAATAGCAGATTCCATATATAATAAGCCTTCAAACAGATAAGTTGACCAATTTTCAAGCCTGTTGTATATCCCACTTGGTGCTGGATTTCTTTTCTCAGCTGGACAGATAACCACCTCTGACATAAATGATCCCAAACAAAAATCCCCTCAACAACAAAAAATGTAAAATAAAATTGGAAAAAAAATTATTAAGTACTTATTAAGTGCCAAACACTCTACTAAATGCTGAGGACGCAAAAAGAGAAAATTAAGACAATTTCTGCTCTCAAAGAGAGACCGGGGGGGACTGCACATAATGTAGTGTCCTATTGAATGGCAGATGAAAATTCCAGGGGATAATCCATAAAATAAAATTCATTTCAAACAATAAAAGGTCTAGAATATTATGGGAAATAATGATAAAAAGTAGGGAGAAAGGGAGACTGGCACTTTTAGACCTTAAACTGTTATAAAGCAGGGGTTATCAAAATCATTTGGTGTTTTTTTAAGACTAGAGAAGTAAATCAATGGAGCAAATTGGACAAGGAAGAACCAAAAACAATAGAACTTAATAATACAGAATTCAATAAATTTGAAAACAAATTATGTAGGAAAGAACTCCATAGGTGATTAAAAACTGATGGAAAATTTGGAAAGCATTCTGGCAAGAATTAACTTTAGACCAACATCTTATACAATATTCCATAATACATTATAAATGGATAGATGAGGATTTTTTATCTTTGAATATATTTTTATTTATTTCACTAGATATTTCCCACTTATTTTTTTTTAATTTTTAACATTCACTCTAAAATTTTGATCCTCAAATTTTGGAATTTGGAAGTTCTGCTCTCTCACTGATCCTCCTGAGAAAGCAAACAATAAGGTATCAATTATTCATGTGAAATAAATGTAAAACATCTCTGCATTATTTGTGTTGCAAATAAAGTGAAAAAAAGTATACTTCAAAAAAAATTACCCTCTTCCTAATAGTCATTGATCCAGAGTCTTCTTACATGCCGTTTTTCTTAAAGTCAATGAGATTATAATCATAATAATAGGTAGCATTTATAAAATACCTTATGGTTATTAAAGTGCTTTACAAATATTATACTCTTTTATCTTTATCACAACACTGACAGATCTGTGTTATTATCATCATCTTATATTTAAGCACATTAAGTTTAAATAATTTGTCCAGGATCACATTATTAGCAAGTGGGTAAGCTTAGGTTTGAACTCACATCTCTCTGACTGCAACTTCAAGGCTTTATGCATTGCTTTATTTAGCTGGCATAACATCTATCTGATTACTTTGGTTTTTAGAACATAATTATCTCCTGGAATTTTCATCTGCCATTCAATAGGACACTCCATTATGTGCAGTCTCCCCCTGGTCTCTCTTTGTGAGCAGAAATTGTCTTAATTTTCTTTTTGTATCCTCAGCACTTAGTAGTGTTTGGCACTTAATAAGTACTTAATAATTTTTTTCCAATTTTACTTTACATTTTTTGTTGTTGAGGGGATTTTTGTTTAGGTATAGGTTAAATTACAGTAATCAGTAGTCTTTCTGGCTCTTTTATTTTGAGATTCTCTGACTTCATTGGAAAACTTTAATCCTCACCAATCTGAGAGAATATCTTAACCACCTTTTTGTAGCTCATAAACTGTAGGAATAAAAGAAGCAGATTCATTTGAGGTTCAAGGTAAGTCATCAGAAGGAGGCATAAAAGATGGTTTAAGAGTACAAAGATCACTAAGACTAATAGAAAGCAAAAGTTAGCTGTTATTTGTAGCTATAGATAAGGGAAATTTGACATTCCCCCAAAGTAACCTGTGTCCTTGCAGGAGCATTCCTGGGCATAAAATTTATATAATATGATTAACTCATAATCATGTGAATAGAGCATTAAGCCTCTCATTTGCCTAGCCTTTATAATTTCAACATTTCATTTTATTCTTATACTAGCTTGTGAGGCAGGTTTTATTATCATTCTATGGTATTATCATTATTTGACAATTGAGAAAATTGAGGCACAAGAATGTGAGATCTCATAATAGCAGAGAAAGAACTTGAACCTAGGTCTTTAGACTAAAAGATTTGTCATTGGAAGGAATCTAAGAGTCCTTTTATGGAGTTATTATATGAACTATGGCAGACCAAGGTCAAGTAATTTGCCAAAGTCAAATAGGTTCTAATTGTCAAAGGAGGGAATGGAACCCAGGTCTTCATATTCCAGAGCCAGTGTTCTTTCAGCTATACCTTATTGTGCCCTCTTGAGAGCCAAAACAGAAGCACACAACCCTTTATAGGTCCTAAAAAGCTAAAAAGTTTTCAAATATGGGCTGCTGACAAACTTTGGTTCTGAAATTTTAGGATCAATCAAGCTAGAAGTATACACTATTACCAGAACTTGGCAGTCCACTGATGGCTTGATGTTGGTCAGAACAAATAATGATGACTTCTCATTACCCTAAGAACTAAATAAAAAAAATTCCAATTTTAAATGTGCTTCTCAATGAGAAAAACCTCAATTTCACTACAAATACCATTCAATAGGGTCGGTAACACTATAAAGATTGTGCTTTAATATCCAGGTAAATTCCAGAATACCTTCATTTTTAGGAACAAGAAAACACTTAATAGTAGATAATAGAATCAAAACCCATTTACAATATAGTCACACAATGAAAGGCAAGCAAAAAATTACAGGCTCCAGTATTAGAGACTACACTTGAAAATCCTCAGCCCTCAAGATGTCAAATATTAGCCAATCCTTTTCCACCATCTTGTGGACACACTAAAGAACAACAACACTGCTTGGAAAATAGAAAAAGATTTATTTTATATGAGTTTCTAGAATAAAATAGTTTTCTTCTTAAATGTGTATGCTTTAAAAATATCTAAATTTTGACTTGTTATATATAAAATAAAACATTTTAGTGAACAGTTTTATTAAGATATAAATAAATTTGATTAATTGATACTGTAAGGATTCAAAATTGCTTTTGTATCAATATATTTTATATATAAATAAAGGCATTAGAATTGATAATCTGCTTGAACATTTGGAGAAATTATGAGTTATATCTTTATAGGCTGCTTCCTTTCATAATGAAAATACTAATAATTTACTTATTTAAAATGAATTGATTTATCTGTATTGTTCTTTTCTTTTTATTCTTTTATAAATAATTTCATCAGTCCTATTTTAGAACATAGAGGTCTTTTTCTTTTTTTTTCCCTTCATTGCTTTGGGATACACACAGTAGTGGTAATTCAGGGTCAAAAGGTATGCAGAGTTTTATGGCTCTTTAGGCATAGTTCCAAATCATTCACTATAATGGATGAACCAGTTCACAATTCCATCAGTAGTTTATTATTGTACAGATTTTTCAACCAGCATTATGGTAGAAATGAAGTGATATTCAAAATTGTTTAAATTTACATTTCACTAAATCAATAGTAATTTATAACATGTTTTCATATAATTATGTACAGTTTTGATTCATTCTTCTGAAAACTGTCTATATCCTTTGACCATTTATCTATTGGGGAATGGTTTTAATTTTGATAAATTTGATTTGCTTCCTTAAATATTTAAGAAATGAGGCCTTTATCAGAGAAACTTTCTATAAGATAATTACTATTTACTTCACTGTCTGTGGTGTCTTCTAGCAAATGTAGTTTCTCTGATTACTTCTTTAAATTAGGTCAATTTTTGCATTTACTTTGTGTGAAATTGTGGTTGCTGTCTGTGCCTTTTTACTTCAGCTAAAGCATAACAGATTCTGCTCCAACTCTTTTTTTGAACAGTATGTGTATCATTCCGTTTAAAATGTGTTTCTTGTACATAACATATTGTTGGATTATGGTGTCTAATCCTTTCTGTTATCTGCTTCCAGTTTACAAGTGAATTCATCTCATTAACACCCAAATTTGTGATTATTAAATATGTGTTTTCTTCAATCTTATTTTCTTCTGCTTATCCTTCTATCTCTTTTTATCTTTTTCCTTCTCAAAAGTCTATTTTGCTTTTGACCAATGCTTCCTTTAATTCATCCTCCATTTTAACCTCCCCCCAATTTTTTCCCTTCCCTCTTATTATTCTAGAAGTAAAATAGATTTCTATATCCAACTGAGTAAGTGTGTATATGTGCATATGATTTATATATGTATATATGTTTTTATGTATACATACACACACACACACACACATATATATATATATACATGTTCTTCTTTCTTTGAATTAATTCCAATGAAAGTGAGGTTGAAGCACTGCCTACCACCCTTTTTTATGCCTCTTCCACTCTAAAAATTTCTTCCTTGAGTGCCTCTTTTATGTGAGAAAATTTTCCCTATCCTACCTTTCTCTATTTCCTTCTCCAAGGGCATCTTTCTTTTTCACCTCTACTAATTTTTGGATTTAGTTCTAACATAATTGTCTCATATCTGTGCTCTCTGTCTATGTAGATTCCTTTTAACTGCCACAATAATGATAACGTGCTTAGAGTTAGACATATCATAACTTCAAAGTCTCTTATGATTACTTTTTTAGCTTTATCTTTTTATGGTTCTCTTGAATCTTCTGTTGAATGTGAAATTTTATTTCAAGTTTTCATTTTCATCAGGAATGCTTAAAAGTCTTCTATTTCATGAAATATCCATTTTCCCCTCTGAAGGATTATATTCTCTTTTACTGTGTAGATTATTCTTGATTATAAGCATTGCTATTTTGCCTTCGAGGATATCACATTTCAAGATCACCTTCCATTTAACACAGAAGCTGCTTAATCTTACGTGATACTGACTATGGCTCCATGGTGCTTGATTTATTTCTTTTTCACTGCTTGCAATATTATTTTCTTCAACTAGAAACTATGAAATTTGGCTATATTATTCCTGGAAGTTTTTGTTTTGAGATCTCTTTCTAGAAGTTATCAGAAGACTCTAAATTTGTATTTTGCCCTCTATATCTAAGATATTGGGGGAGATGTCCTTGATAATTTCTTGAAATAAATTGTCTAGGCTCTTTTTTTAAATCATAGTTTTTAGGTAGTCAATAAATTTTAAATTATCTCTACTCAATCTATATTACAGGTCAGTTGTTTTTCCATTGAGATATTTCACATTTACTTCTATTTTTCCCATTATTTTGACTTTGTTTCTATTAGTTTTTCAATTGAGTCTCTGGGATTCTCTAAGTGTATAATTGTATCATCTGTAAGGAGTGATAGTTTTGTTTCCTCATTTCCTATTCTAATTCTTAAATTTCACTTTTTTCTTTTATTGTTCTAGCTAGCACAATATTAAAGAGTAGTCGTGATAATGGGCATCCTTTCTTCACCTGTGATTTTATTATGAAGGTTTCTAGTTGTCACCATGATAGATAAAGTTTTTAATGACTTTAGATAGAAGTAGTTTATAATTTTAAGGAAAGCCATTTTAATCCCAATGTTTTTCTTTCTTTTGCTCTTATAAGGAGTGGGTGTTGTATTTTTTCTAAATCTTTTAATATATCTATTGCTATTATCATATGGTTTCTGGTGGTTTTATTATTGATGTAGGCAATTATGCTGATAATTTTCCCAATATGCCTAAAATAATTTCCAAATATCCCTGCATTCCTGGTATAAAACCTACATGATCAATCATTTCCTTGCAAATATTTTATTAAAAGTTTTTTAATTGATATTCATTAGGGAGATTGGTTTATAGTATTCTTTCTCTGGTTTTAGCTCTTCCTGATTTAGGTATCAGTATAATATTTGGGTCATAAAAAGAATTTAAAGATTTTCCTTATTTGCCTATTTTCCAAATAGTTGCAAAATTTACTTGTGAATCCATCTGACCAAGTGATTTCTTTTTCTTTCATGGAATTGATCTGTTTCATTTTTTGTTAATCTAAGCAGTTTACATTATTGGAAATATTCTTCTGTTTCCCTTAAATTTTCAGATATTTTGGCAGATAGGTGAATCTAATAACTTCAATAATTCCTTTAATTTCTTCTTCTTTGGTTGTGATTTCACCTTTTACATTTTGATTTGGTTTTCTTCTTTCATTTTTTAATCAAGTTAAACAATGGTTTATCTATTTTGTTTATTTTTTAATGAAATTTGCACCTTATTTTTTATTAGTGGTTTTCTTACTTTCAGTTTGGCATTACACTGATCCCCCACTTTGCTGTTTACTTGCTTCAGGCCTCCTGCAAGACCTTTGGGCCAGTCTGAGTTCTTCCAGTTTCCCCTGATGCCACATTAGCTGAACTACTCTATACTCTTCCCACAGTGAAATGTTTCCTTCCTTTGTTTTCTGTTTTTACATGTTTGGAGGGCTTGGGCAAAGTGAGTATTCCTTGTTTTGCCATCCTAACTTCTATTATGTAAATCCCCAAATGCTCTCACTTAATACCCTCAATAATTCTGTGAGATAGATATTATTTTTCCCGTTTCATGTACAGAAAATTGAAACGGAATTATGTGCCTTCTCTGGGTCTACATAACTGATTGAAGTAGGTTTTAAACTCCAAACTCCTATAGTACCCTCCTAATTAATGGTTCTGCCCTTCTCTGTGTCACATAGTTGCAATTATTTTTTTCCTTAAGTGTTGTTCTGACCATTAATGGAATGCAGTCAAGTAATAAATAAATTCCAGCAGCTCTATATTCACTCTTCACTCTAGGATCAAATGTTACCTCATCTTTATCTCATTCTTTTAAAATTAATATATTATAATTTAATTATTTATATGTATAATTATTATCTTAGTAGTACATGTATGTGATCCATACATAAAATATGTATAAATTGGGGACAAATAATAAAAAATATCATCAGTATGAGGCAACCAATCCAAAGAAAGTTTAAAGATCACTATCTTAGTAGAGAGAACATTGTTTCTCAAGTAAGTCTTTTAAGTCTTCACATTCTTCAGTTTTCTTCCTATTTCTGAAAACTTTAAGGCCTAAAGAAACAAAGTTTTAAAAGGAAAAAGAAGAGTTTATAGAAATTAATGTTGAATAAGAAATCTGCATTCAACTTAATTGGTTACTTTAGAGATAAAACAGAACTCATATTTCTATTTCTGCTCTAACTCATATTTAGTCTAGATAATGCGTGGATAAAATTCTCCACCCTTCCATAAATCTAAATCATATCTTCACCAACAGGAAGCTAGCAGAAGAAATTGATTTTCAAAAAGACATGGAAGAGAGCTGCTCTGTATCTTCTGCTGCCTTTTATTTTCTTTTTTAGACTATTAAAAATGCAAAATAAGGTCCTAGGTTCAAATCCGGCCTCAGACACTTCCCAGCTGTGTGACCCTGGGCAAGTCACTTGACCCCCATTGCCCACCCTTACCACTCTTCCACCTATGAGACAATACACCGAAGTACAAGGGTTTAAAAAAAAAAACTTTTAAAAAAATGCAAAATAACTCCAGAGCTTTTAGCTATTTCTTTAGCATTTCTCTATATTGGAACTCAAACTGCTGCTGCAGAATCTGTCTTGGGTCACACACTCTTTTAGCAATGCTCAACCCCTACTATCTACTGCTGAATTAATTAATTAATTGACTAATTAATTAATTAAGCCTTACTTGTAATCTTTCTATAGCCTACACATGATACGAACTATGTCTTTTATTTTATCCCCTCTGCCCCTTTACAGGGTTCTGGATATAATAATTTGTTATTTTCAGGAAAATCAATCTTATCAACTTTTTTTCGAAATTCTGATAATTTACTCTTATCTTATTTTCCACCAAAATTCAGGTAGAATTGGCATAGATGTGTTCTTTCTCATGGCCTTTTTTTGTTTTAAAATGCTTTAATTGTTTTCAAATTAGGATGAAAGACCCACAAATATGTTGTAGTCAGAGGAAACAATATATCCCAGCTCTCCCTCACAACGATACCAATAAAGATCTAAGGTGGGTACCCACCTTTTTTATAATCAGTAAATCCAAGAAGAAACCACAGAATGCCATCTTTACTGCCCAGGTCAGCATAGGGAAATAGTCAGAGGCAGGCAGGCAATGAGAAGGACTCTATCTAGGAAGATTAGAGGTAGATCCTTGTTGCAAGGGGACTGAACAGGAACCTCTGGCTATGGACCAGACAGAAGAGCTGCTACAGATTCATCAGGAACTGGTCTGATACTGAATCTTTTGAGGGAGTAGGAATAGGTTCTAGCTGGCAGCTATTTGATTTGACTCCAGAAATGTGATGAACATCCAAGGAGGAAATCGTAACTAAACAAGTGCATGGCCAACCTCTGGCTGTGTTCTAGGACCAAGCAAGCAGCAGTCTCTGATCCTTCTCTGAATTCTTCCATCACTTACCAGCTTCAGAATAAAACAGGTGAATTGTCCTCTCAGTTGTTTTTTTAATTTGCAGAATTCAGACAGTAATATCCACACTTCTTTCCTCACAGGTTTGTAACAAGGCTTAAGCGAAATAATGCATGGGAAGTAGTTAAGAAACTTTAAAGTACCATCAGTAAAACCCCTGGCTCCCTACCACTCATGGGCAATTTTGCTTGCCACTGTTGTATTACAAAGGAAGGTAGGTTTGCAAATTGACAGAAGGAATGGCTACTTGTGTTTAGGACAGAGATAGAGTGCAAGTGTGTGGGGAGAGAGAGAGAGACTTTGAAGACCAACGACTCTTTGGAAGAAATCCACACAAAGACTGTGTGTGAAAACTGTGAAAGCTGTAGATGCATAGAGGGAGCTGACATTCAACTTGCTTCTTAAAGAGACATCAGGGGAGTTTGGATCCTCTCTTTTGCTCTGAGCTCAGGTCTCATCTCATTCCCAGCTTTCAGCTAAAGAGCTCATTCTCTCATTATTTTTTTGGTAAACTTTTAAAAATTAACTTTTTTTACCTCTCCCTTGCTTTTTGCTTTCCCTTCCTTCACTCACCAAAAAAAATGTAACAAATATCCATAGTCAAGCAAGTCAGATTCCTAACAAACACATACACACACACACATATACTATACACATTTGTTTTACTCTAAACCCTGAGTCTATCACCTCTCTGACAGGAAATGTATAGCATGTTTCTCCATAAGTCTTCTGGAATCAGAGTTGGTCATTATATTGATCAGAGTTCTTAAGTGTTTCAAAATTGTTCATGTTTAAAATATCATTGTATAATTTGTTTTCTTGGTTGTACTTATTTTATTCTGCATCCGTTTATACATATTGCAACATTTGTACTTAAGGATCTTTTTGTGATCATCCTCAGGGTATATGTCCAACACTTACTGATTGTAGTGTGAGCATAAACAAGTCAAATTTCCTCTCAGATTCAGTTTTCTTCAGCTGCAGAATTCAGATAATGCTTGCACTATTTTCCTCAGTATTGTCACTTGGTCATTGAGTATGCATAGTATGGTAACTTTTGAGCATAGGTCCAAATGGCTTTTCCGAATGATTGGATTGCTTAAGGGTTCCACCAATAATTCATCAATCTGCATGTTTTCTCCTAGGCCCTCCAGGATTTTTCATTTTCTTGTTTGTTAATTTTGACATTCTTGATGAAAAGACCAGAGCTGAATGGAAAATTTGACTCTCAAATACAATATTCAAAAGAATCATAAAAAAGGTAAACAAGAAAGATAAATCAAAAAATATTCAGTAAGGTAAAACTGTATACATCCCTACACGAAGAGATGATTCTTGGGGGCAGCTGGGTAGCTCAGTGGATTGAGAGCCAGGCCTAGAGACGGGAGGTCCTAGGTTCAAATCCGGCCTCAGACACTTCCCAGCTGTGTGACCCTGGGCAAGTCACTTGACCCCCATTGCCTACCCTTACCAATCTTCCACCTATAAGTCAATACACAGAAGTTAAGGGTTTAAAAAAAAATGGAAAAAAAAAGAGATGATTCTTGTAGCTCTGAAGAACACTGAAATTATTAGGCAAGTTAGAAGTATACATGGTTAGAGAGCAAGGATGTGAATTGAATATGTTGTGATGATATTAAAAAATTAAGAGAAAGAAGAATGCATTGAGAGGAGGGAGAAGGGAAAAAGGAATGAGGTAAATGATAAAAAAACAGACATGAAAGAACATTTACAGACAAGGGGAAGATGAGGGAAATGGGAAGGGAGGAAATGTGAACCCTACTCTCATTGAAATTCACTTAATGAAGGAAGAATATACACAATCAATTGGGTATAGAAAGCTATCTTACCCTAGGAAAGTAATAAGGGAAGGAGATAAGAGGAAGCAGATGCATCTCTAAGGGAAAAGAGGAACGATTTGCCTCTTGCCTATTAGACTTTTCAAACTAGATGTTAGTAGACATCTTAAATTCAAAAAGTCCAAAATTTAACTCATTTTCTTTGTCCCACACTCTACTTCCCCCTTTCAAATGACCTTGTTACCATTGAGGGTATCACCATCCTCCTAGTCCCACAGGCTCAAATCCTCAGAATCATTTTTGATTTCTCACTGTCTCACCCTCATACCAAATCTCTTGCCTTTGTCTGTTGAATCCCCCTTTGCAATATCTCTCTAATTTCCTCCCATTTCTCCTTTGTAACTGCTACCATCCTAGTGTAAACCCTCATCTCCTCATACCTACGATACAATAATGGATTCTTCTTGGTCCAACTTCTCCACGTCTTTTCATGTTACAGATCATCCTCCACTCATCCACTCTACTCAATAATCCAGTAGCTCCTTATCATCTATGGGATCAAATATACAGTCCTCTGAATATTCAAAGTACTTCTTGTTGTTTCTTCTGTAAGACACTACATTCTCAGTTCCTGGCATTTTTATAAATTGTCCTTTTTGCCTGGAATGACCTTATCCTCCATCCCTATCTCCTGGCTTCCCTGGCTTCCCCCATTTCCCAGTTAAATATTATTTTTTTTGCAGGGCAACCTTTCCTAATCTGTCTTATGTCTAGATGCTTTCTCTCTGATTATTTCCTATTTATCCTGAATTTAGCTTGATTGTGCATAGTTGTTTACATTTTGTCTCCTCCATTAGATAGTGGGCTACTCAAGGGAAGGGACTATCTCTTGCCTTTATTTGTAATCCCAGCACTTATGGGGAAGATATTCTCACAAGCAATCTCTGCTCCTCCTGCCTCACTACTGTTCACTTTCTTGGGGGAATAAATAGGCCAGGAAGCTAACTGTCAAGGCATTCAAAAATACCAGCAAGGCACCTGTAGAGCTTGAAGTGGCCATTCACCAGATTCGTATCATCCCCATCAGCTGCAGTATGAAATCCCTTGAGAAGGTGTGTGCTGACATAATTAGAGGAGACAAAAGAACTTGCAAATGAAAGGACCTGTTCTCATGCCCAAAAAGACTCTTGGAGTCACAACTAGAAAAACTCTTTGTGGACAAGATTCAAAGAAATGGGATTGGTTCCAGATGAGAATTCACAAAAGTCTTATTGATTTGCGCAGCCCTTCTGAAATTGTTAAACAGATTGCTTCCATTAGCATTGAACCAGGTGTAAAATTTGAAGTCATCATTCCAGATGTTTAATCAATTATCTCTTTTAATAAATTGATTGCAACTATTAAAAAAGTACAGTGTCTGATACTTTATAGAGCCTTAATAAATGGTTATTGATTAATTGATAGATACTTTTTTGTCTTGATGCTTTAATTTATAATGTCATCCTTTTTGTCTCAGTAATGCACCCATTTATCTTGAGATATAGTATGAGATAATGGTCTATATCTGTTTTCTGCCAGACTAGTTAATAGTTAATTGTTTTCCTAGTAGTTTTTATTAAATAGTAAGTTCTTACCCGATGCAGTACTTGGATTCTTTGGATTTATCAAACACAAACCTGTTTTTTTTTTCATTTGCTTCTGATTGTTTTGTATCTGTTATATTCCTTTTATCAACCTCTTATTTTCCTTACCAGTAAAAATCATTTTGATAATTACTGACGGCTTTTATTTGAGATCTGGTAGTGCTATGTCTTTTTCCTCATTTTTATTTTCATTATTTTCCTCAAGATTCTTAGACTTCTAATCTTTAAGATGAATTTCTCCATTTATCCCCCTAGAATTATAAAGTAATATTTTGATAATTGTAATTACATAGTACAAGTAAGTAAATTAATTTGCATGGTATTGCCATTTTCTTATATTTTTTCACCTTAAAAATCCATGTGCAATTAATATTCCCCAACTATTTAAACCTTTCTTATTGCATAAGGAATGTTTATAGTTGTAATAATGAAGCTCCTATGCTTCTTCACAAACAAATTTCTACATATTTTACAAACTTTGTCAATGCTTTAAATATCTCTTTCTATTTCTTCCTACTGTATTTTCTTGGTAATATACAGAAATCCTCTTACTGTATATCAGTTTATTTTGTATACTAAAATGTAACTGTAATATTTATTATTTGAATAATTTTTATTTGCCTCTCTAGGGTTTTTTTTTGACTATGCTTATTAGTTCAATATTTTTTTCTTTTCTCATCATTATGCCTAGTATTTCTTTCATTATATCAAGGAGTAGTGGTATGGACAGATATCCTAGATTTTCATATCATCTTACTGAGAAAGGGTTCTAGTTTATTATCTTTACAAATAATGTTTGCTTTTTGTGTTAGATAGCTACTTATAATAAAAAAAATAACCATTTATTTCTATACTTCCTCATCTTATTTTTTAATAGAAATGTGTTTTATATTTTGTATATATGCACATATACACATATGTATATATACTTGTGTCTTTACAAGATATGTATCTACATATATGTGCTTACATATATGTATCTATATTATGTATATGAGATATGTGTAAATAGAGGTAGAGAGATTGATCAATATATAGGTAGATATAGATATGACATCCAAGAGCCCTTCTCCTGGTAATGGAAAGAATGAGAAAAAATGTCTTAAGAAACTTATCCTCAAGTGAAATCTATCGCTATCATAGATTTTGGACTTTATTATCTCATTTGAGGAGATATCTAGTGTTTCTTCTCCTGATAATGAAAATAATAAGAAAAAATATCTGGGATGCTTGTGCCCAAATGAGATGGAGATGGAAATTGTTACGTGTATATGTGTATGCAAAATACACATATATCAATATCCACATATCTTAGATATTAATATGGCTTTAGATTTATATAACTTTAGATATAAATAGTTACAATAGACATCTATACACATCTTTATCACCATTTCCATCTCCATCTCTATCATATGGGCACAAGTATCCTAGAACATTATCTCTTATTCTTTCTATTATCAGGAGAAGAATCTCTGGATGTCTCCTCAGATGATAAGATAAAGGCTTATTATATTCTATGTCTGCAGTCTATCTTGCAAAGAAATGGGCTGGGGTGGGGAATGTGGATTTCTGCAGAAGAGAAAATCATCAAATACACAAAGTTCTTAATATTAAAGGGGAAAAAACATCAGTGGCTTTGTAAAAAGGATAAAGATATGTGGATGCATTCTTTAACAATTAATAACAATTTACTTATGTTCAAAATACAAAGACACTACTTGTAATTACAAGTATCTGAAATTGCAAATATATATTGTATCCATTACAGTCAAACCTTGGTGCCCCATAGTTTCAGAATTTGTCAAATTTGGTTTTTGAGACAATGTGTGCTTGATACTCAATGTGAATTATAGAACTTGTTGACATTGTAATCTCAGGAAATATATATGCCTGCTTGACCTGAAACAAAGGATCCCATGTTAGTTCAGAAACATGAAGAAGAGCTCAACATTGTACTGCAGGAACTTCAAGAGAACTAGCAATAGCTAGAGAGAGTGGAGGGGATAAGGAGTATTCTTCAGTTGAGCAAGGGAGGATGTCTCCACTTCATTAACAAAGTGTACAAAGTGGGTGGAAGAATAAAAATATTGAAAAATATCACAATAATAAAATTTTAACAAGCAGAATTGTAAATTTTTAAGTGACCAGACCATTTCCCGCTCTAGAAGAATTTTGAAAGACAAAACCAAACATTATTGTATAGGTTTGTTGTGACGCTTACACCTGGTGTAAGAAAATATTTGACAGCCATGTTGAAGTCAAGATGATGGACAGTTACCTGCTTAGAATGTGGAATGGGCTGAGGTTGGCAGAAGCTTGGCAGGAGCCAAAAGCAGTTATGCTTGGGTATAAAAGGCAGGGATTTGAACCCATCTGGGTTTCAGTTGTGAGATACTGGTTGAAGGGTGGTTTGGGTAGGCCTAGCTTGTGCTCTATTCATTCATCAACCAGCAATCAGCTTTCAACTGTGTTTCATCAATCTCTGTTTCCTGAATTACATTTACCAAGAAGATCAACAAAACCTATCATTTAGCAGGATAACCTTGACTCTAGGTTGAAGTCTATCTGGACTTAGCCAGGCTGTTAACAAACAAGAACTTTGATCAGCAATATATAAGAGAAGATTCATCAATAATATAGTCATCTATATATATTTAAGGGTTTCCAATTCCCCCTTTCCCAGCCATTTCCCAGCTCCTCCTTCCCTAGATCTAATAGATTATTAAATAAACTTTAAAACTACAACTTGCCTGACCTTCATCAAAGATCTGGTGGGCTCTAGTTGGTTACATCTTGTGCCAGCTTAAGGAAAGGGTTTATTATATTCCTTCAACAACAGTGATCAAATCCAGTCAGAAAAGGCATTATCAAAGGTACAGAGCTTCAATTGGGTAGAGTTAGCTGAATTCCTCTATTAGCTGATTCCTTGCTTGGCTGTTAGCCCTGGAATACTGTTTTCATCTTGGGTTTGGGATATGCAGATTCCATATATTCTTTGTAACATCAGCTGCAGTGGGTGTCCCACTTAGGAGTCAACACCCATAATTAACCCACGCTCAAGATTGGACATAATACTGGTCAGTCTAAAGCAGGGTTCAGTAATAATAAGGGACAGAAGAGAAAAATACTACAAAAGCCTCAGATATTATGGCAGGAGACTCCTCTTGCAGACAATAATATTTCTCCTTTCCACCTTCTCCTTTGTCCATGAACTCCTCTCAATACTGGTGAGGTTAAGTTAAAATTATTTTGTGTAATATAATTATTTTTACTTATATCAATGAGTTATAAATGTTTATTTAGTAAAATACAACTCAATTAATGCCTATAATGCCTTGTAAAATCTAGGTTTTCTGGGTGTCTGGAATGGATTAATTCAATTTACATTATTCTTTATGGGAAAATTCATTTAGTAGTTGACTTTTTTGTTACTCAACCAGCCTTCTGGAATGAATTAATGATGAATGTAGGGTCACAGAAACCACAGAACATATATCACAGAATTTATTGTAATAGTCATACATTAGCTGACTCTACTGCAGATACAGTTAAGCAAAAAATTATCTAGTGGAAAACATTATGGTGAATGACTCCAAAGTCATGCCAAGGTATGACAAGAACTGTGGTTTATTAGTAAAGAACAGTCTTACAGGTGATATGATAAGTTTTCAAGCATTTGAAGGTCTATCTTATAGTACACATAATTGACATGTTTTGGTTGGACCAAGAAAATACAACTAGGGTCCATCGGTGCAAATAGCAAAAAGGCAAATGTTGATTTCGTCTTAGTGAAAAACTGAAATGATGAATGACAAAAGCATATTTTAATAATTTGATCAATTATGCTTAAGGACATAGAGAATTGTCTCTTACTGGAGTGCAGGCAATTTCATGGTAATGTATGGTAAACAATGATTATATTGCAGAGACTGGACATTTTCTTTGCATCTCAGTTGAACTGCAATGCAATTCTGAGGTGGTGTGATTGTGTGTTAAAAGGATTCATGCCTCACATTTTGTAATCATTCAAAGTAGTTTGCTTCAGTAAATGTTTTTGATTTAGAGTTTTCTCTCTCTAACATATTAATGCTGTAGAATGATTATATATCATACCTTTTTATCCATGAAACAAGAATCATCCATGTTGACCACATTTGAAACCATTCTATATAAACTCAATTTTCTCTGGACAATATGTTAAAAAATAAATTGATTGAATAAATGTATTGATTGAGTATTTAAAGAAGAAACTATAATGATTCTTTGAGCAGGAGAAGTGCAGCAATCACTTTTTCACTATATCTGGGGGAAGTCTTAAATCCCACAAAATCAGAAAACTACAGAATTACAAAGTTGGAAGTGAATATAAAACTTAAATTAATCAAAGTATATCTTAACAAGAATTTCCTCTCTAAAATTCCCATAAAAAGACATCTAGGCTCCACAAAAGATCATTAGCAATGGGCAACCCACTTTCTCCAATGATTTCATACTCAATGCCATTATTATTCTTTTAGAATTTTTTTCTTTTGTTCCTTAAATCAACCTTAAATACTCACGACTAAACTTCCATGTTTTGCTTCTTCTGCCTTTTGGAGCTAATCAGAACAATGTAAATTCTGCTGCTAGATAACACAGACTGTGAAATAATTAAAAGTAGGTATAATGCCCCAAAATGTCAAAAAAAGTATTATTTTCTCCAAACTTCAACCTCAGCTCCTTCAACTTTCTTCATAAACCACAGTGTCTGATTCAAACACTACCTGGGTTACCTGCCAGTGGACTGCTATAGCTTGTTAAAACTTTCCCTAAAATATGATGTCTAGAACTGAATATTCTACTCCAAGTGTGGTTTGATGAGAAGTTAATTAAATTTTACTATGATTTCTTTATTCCCTGGTAGTATTCTTCCTTTAATTTCTTATTAATTTTTGGTGTATACCACAATGGTTGACTGTTTTCAAGCATGAAATACTCACTTATTTTTCAAATAAATGTCTATCTATGCTTTCCCAATTCAGTATGTTTACATTCTGTTTTTAATCTAGTTGTAATATTTTTATGGTTATCATTATGCTTCTAATTGCTGAAATTTGAATTTTAATAGGGATAAATGCAAAATTAGGTTTCATCTTTAAAGGATGCATTGCATTGTTGATAGATTGTCTAGGATTCAGGAAAATGTGAGCAAGTTCTACCAACTTCTGACTTCTACTGGCTGTGTGAGCCTAGACAAGTCACTTAAAATTCAATTTAAGTTCTTCATCATAGATAAAATCATGCCAGTTAAAAAAAGAAATTATACTCAGAGACTTATAAAACTGTGTATAACCTTAGACCCAGAATTGCTAAGTCTCTTTCCCAACAAGATCAAGGAAAAATGAAAAGAACTTATGCTTTCCAAAATATTTATAGCAGCTCTCTTTGTTGTGGCAAAGACCTAGAAATTGAGAGGGATGTCATCATTTGAGGAATGGATAAACAAATTGTGCTATATAATTGGAATGGAATACTATTGTGCCATAAGAAATGATGAACAGGCTAAATAAAAAAAACAAACTTGGAATGAACTACAGGGGATAATGTACAGAGTAGAACATTTTACATAGCTACATATTTAATACTTGAGGAATAACTTGTAAATGTTACCTTTAGAGAATGAACTGAAAATTTGAAATATGAAAGATATAATTTATACATACATAGTTGTCTACTGGATGATGCCTTCTATGATGAGGGGAAAAGAGAGGAGGTAGAGGCTGAAACACAAGTAAATAAATTTTATTAATAAAATAAAAGAAACACGCACTAGTCTAATTGGTGTAGACATTAGAATAAGTATCCATGCATTTTATTCTCTGATTTGGAGATGAAGAAAAGATACCTTTATCTCCATAGTAGGTGAGGATCTTAAAAGCTAATTAAGTAGTAGACTTCTCCCAGGTGTGGAGCCAAGATGGAGGAGTAACTAGGGCAGCAGTGGACTGTTTCACCACAAAAATACTTTCCAATCAAGAGTAAAATATTGGCACAAAATGAATACAGGAGTGAAAAGAACCAACAAAAATGCAGAGGGAAACAACCTTCAAAAAAAGAAGATCCCAAAGTGTAGGCAGACATCACTTGGGGAACTGAGGTGAGAAGGAAGCAGAGTTAGCAGGAGGCATAGCAGTGAGTGAAGAGAAAGCCAAGAGAAAACCACACACCCCCCCCACTCCACACATCAGCTTTCACAGGTTCTGAACTTAAGCTCGCTAAATCAGACCCTGAGATCCTACCAGGCAATTAGTGGTCTAAGCCAACTAACATGCCTTGAAATTGCAAACCTGTAGCGAAGTCCAGAGTCCCAACCCCAGGCAATCTGGACCAAAAGGGACCATATCCTTATGGGCCCAAAGTGAAACCAGGAATCCCAGTCTGGGCCTGGGGTGAGACCATAATCCAAGGTGTGGGATGAGGACCCAGTTCTCAAGGGAAGCCTCCTCAGGATATTTTTTATCCAAAACTAAGGGTGGAGGTCCAGGCCAGGGCAATCAAGGGTGTGCCTGATTGAATCAAGAACACTTTGAGACCAAAAAAGTTGAGCCAAAACCTGGGGCTAGAATCAGATCAGCACCTGACTTGACCAAGTTCAGACTGAGATTAAAAGCTTACACCTAAGTCTGAGGAAAGTCTTAAAGTCATCAGCATCTCAAGGGTCAATTGAATCAGCATGGGGAAGGGACTCTTAGAACTCTCAGCCCTCAGACCATCTGGTAAACTAGTAAACTAGTAAACCCAGAAAATAAGCTGAAAATAACATCAAGGAAGAACTGAAGTTTAACAGAGTATACTAACTCTCCAGAACACAGAGAATACCTATAATTAGATAGGAAAAACTAGCAAACAATCAAAAAAGCACCTAAATCTAAAGATGTTTTATGGAGACAAAGGGCAAGGTGAATTCACTGAAGGGGAGAGTGAAAGAAAAGGAAACACACCCAAATTCCAAAAGAAAAATATGGATTGGACATAAAGTCTGGAAGAGCTCAAAAAGATTTCAAAAACCAATTATTAGAGGTAGAGGAAAAGTAGGGAAGAGAAATAAAAGTGATACAAGAAGAAATGGGTCAATCGAAAAAGGAGAACCAAAAACTGACAGAGGAAAACTGGGCCTTAAAAATCAGAATTTACCATCCAGAAACTAATGATTTCATGAGAAATCCAGAAACAATAAAGTAGAATCAAAGGAGTGAAAAAACAGAGGAAAACATCAAATATCTTATTGAAAAAACAACTGACCTAGAAAACAGTTCTAGGAGAGACAATCTGAGAATTATTGAATTACCTAAAAACCATGATGAAGAAAAAACCTTGGATATCATAATATAAGAAATTATCAAAGAAAACTACTCATAGATCCTTGAACAAGAAAATAAAATTGAAATTGAAAGAATTCACAAATCATTTCTAGAAAGAGATTCTGAATTGATAACTTCCAGGAATGTAATAGCCAAATTCAAGAGCCACCAAGCCAAAGAAACAATACTTCAAGCAGCCAGAAAGAAACCATTCAAATACCATGGAGCTACAATCAGGATCACTCAGGACCTAACAATGGAAATAAGGATCCTTCTTAAATGGATGAGAGATGATAAAACCCACTTAGGAACCTCCCCAGGGCAAGTAAAGTACAACCCTTGAAATTATTAAAATCAAGTTTATTAAGAGTAGGGAAATGATAAATATAGTCCTAAATCTATCAAGCTATATCTCCTCCCACCAATATATTCTCCCCCTGAGGGGGTTTGCTCTTCTGATCTTCTTAATCCCTTCCTATATCTCCCTGCTCTTATCAAAGACTCCAAAAGTTATCTGACTACAACTATTCTAATTTATGTGGATTAACCAAAAGGACAAAGAGGAAAGAAGGCTTCAAAGGTGTATTTGAGCCTTTACCTAAAGCCTTGGGTTTACTTCACTAGATAACCCAAAGTCTCAGTTGACAACCCTTGGATTACCTTGGCCAATAGGATTTCTGACAGATGGATTACAGGCAGATGGTATCCATACCTCATGGAAAAAGCAATCCACTCCAAGGCAAACTTTCAATGAAGGAAATCACTAATCTCTTCACAAGATTAGGACTACCAAGGGAAATTTTGCCAGAGCAAAACCTCCTTTCTCCTCAGTGGAAAACAGGATTAAGGAAAAACTGTTAATGCCAGTAAACTCCCACAATCCTTCTCTCTTTGTCACAATCCTGTCCCAGGGCTTGTATCCAAATTCTCCTCATTTCCTCTTTAAGCTAGTCCATGAAATTTACTCTATCCCTTACCTACATTCCTACACAACTTCTACATTAAAGAATCAGAAGGCATGGAATATAATATTCAGAAAAGTGAAATATTTGGGTTTATAACTCAGAGTCACCTATCCAGCAAAACTGAGTATATTCTTTCAGGTAAAAAATAGTCATTCAATAAGATAGAAGATTCCCAAGCATTCCCGAGGAATAAGCCAGACTTAAACCAAAAATTTAAAGGCCAAATGCAAGACACAAGAGAAGCTCTGAAAGGTAAATAAGAAAGAGAAAATTTAACAGACTTGTTAAGGTAAAAATGTCTACATGGAAAGATTTCCATGACTCTCAAAAATTACTCTCATTAGTAGAGAAGATAGAAGGAATTTACTCATAAAGATAGTGGAAAAGTAAGCTGATTATGATATTATGATGTGTATGATGATATATGATGATATGATGTATATGTAAATGTGATGATTTGGAATGATATGTATATTATGATATGTATGTAGATGAATGACATATGAAAATCAATCAAGGGCCGAAAGAGAGGGTTGCACTGAGAGAAGAAAGAAGGGAGAGATAGAATGGGGTAAATTAGATAACATTAAGAGGCAAGAAAAATCAGTACAGAGAGGGGAGAATAAGGGTGGTAACAGGCAATACTTAAATTTTACTCTCTTTGTAACTGGCTCAGAGATGGAAAAATGAATATACTCAGTGGGGCATAGAATTCTATTTTACACTACTGAGAAGTAGAAGAACAAGACAAGGGAAGTGGGGAGTAATAGAAAGGAGGCATAACTGGGGGAGGGTGTGACAAAAAGCAAAATACTGATGAGAAAGAATTGAGTAAAAGGGAACAGAGCAAGATCTAAAGGGGATAATAAGATGGAGGGCTATCTACAGTTAGTAATCATAATGCTTAATGTGAATGGGATGAACTCACCCATTAAATGGAAGCAGATAGCAGAGTGGATTAAAAAACAAGAATCCTAGTATATGTTGTTTAAAAGAAACACATTTGAGGCAGGGTGACACACACAGATTCAAGGTAAAAGACTGGAGCAGAATATATTGTACATCATCTAAAATTTAAAAAAAGTAGGAGTAGCAATCATGATACTAGACAAAGTCAAAGTAGAAAATGATCTGATTAAAAGAGATAAGGAAGGAAATTACATTTTGTTAAAAAGTACTATAAACGGGGGCAGCTGGGTAGCTCAGTAGATTGAGAGCCAGTCTTAGGGACTGGAGGTCTTAGGTTCAAATCTGTCCTCAGACACTTCCCAGCTGTGTGGGCAAGTCACTTGACCCCCATTGCCTACACTTACCACTCTTCTGCCTTGGAGGCAATGCACAGTAGTGACTCCAAGATGGAAGGTAAGGGTTTTAAAAAAAAGTATCACAAACAATGAAGTAATATCATTACTAAAAATTTTTGCAACAAATGGCATAGCATCTAGATTCCTAAAGGAAAAATTGAATGAGTTCAAGGAGGAAATAGATAGTAAGACCACACTAGTGGGGGATGTTAACCATTCCCTCTCAGAACAAGATAAATTTATTAAAAAAATAAATAAGAAAGTAGTAAGGGAAGTAAATAAAATGCTAGAAAAAATTGAGTTAATAGATATCTGGTGTAAGAAGGGGGGTGGCAGATAGATGGGTATTTGCTCTGGTAATCCCCTCTTGACTGATGGGACATGGGCCAAAGCTACTCATGACCCCCCTCCTTGCTGGGAAGACTCTTAAGGGTGTAATTTGAGAGGGAGTTCTCCAAAATGGACGTGCTGGGGAAGAGAGGATAGTGGGAGACATTGTGATTAAAATGAGACCCCATTGATCCTTGACAATTGCTCAGAGCTGGGTGATTTGACCTGAAATTTCCCCCTACCCCAAATAGGCTTTCCACCAAAATGGAGTGTTGTACTCCTTCCACCCTCTAACCACAAATTGAAACCTCCCACCTAGAAGTCATTATTCCAACCCTATTTAACTATAACTCAACAGGGGTTTATTTAGGAACAAGATATTTGGGGATTGAAGGAAGGGATTGAGGATTCAGGGAAGAAGGTAAAGGATGAAACTACTCTAGTTTGTTTCGGTTTCTCTCAGGGCTGAGCAGCAACTGGATGTCTTCTGTAAACTCCTATCCTAAATAATCACTAATGGCTAGAGAAGGAATGTAACATCAAGCTCGAACAAGGCTAGTTAGCCCTCAAGGTCCTGTCTCCCTCCCACAGGAATCCCAGTCTCCTTGGCCATCTCAGAAAACAATATTTGTCTTCAAGATGTTCACAGAAGATGTAGATTCAGTTAGAGTGGTTATGATAGCAGATGATTGGGTAAAATCTCGGATTTTGCCTTTGAAATGTTCAAAACCCCACAGAAACTCAGCTTCCCACCTACCTGCCTGTCCCAAAGGTTCAGAGAACAGTGAGTGACTATTCCTCTTCCCAGAATTATAAGCTTCACACCAACTGTCATTTCCCCTGGGTTCCTCAGAATTTCATCAAAGGTTTTCACAATGCATGCTTGCTTCACTTTTTGCTTAGTTACATCCAATCTGTTATACTGGAGAAAACAGAACAGGGATAAAAGTGAATATACCTTCTTTTCAGCAGTACATGGTACATTTACAAAGATTGACCATGTACTAGGGCATAAAAAATATTGTAAACAAATTCAGAAAAGCAGAAATAAAAAAGCCACTTTTTCAGATCATAATGCAGTAAAAATTATAATTAACAAGGGTCCATGGAAAGGTCAATTTAAAGTTAATTGAAAATTAAATAATCTAATTCTTCAAAACAGGTGAGTCAAAGAAGAAATCATAGAAACAATTACAGACTTCATTAAAGAGAATGACAATGAGGAGACATTATATCAAAACCTATGGGATACAGCCAAAGTAGTACTCAGGGGAAAATTTATATTGTTGAGTGCCTATACCAACAAAATAGAGAGGGCAGAGATCAATGAATTGGGCTTGCAACTTGAAAAACTGGAAAAAGAACAAATGAAAAATCCCCAGATGAAAACTAAATTGGAAATCCTAAAATAAAGGAGAAATTAAACAAATTAAAAGAACTATTGAACTAATAAATACTACTAGTAGCTGGTACATTGAAAAAAAGCAAATAAAATTAAGTCCTAGTCAATCTAATAAAAAAAGAAAGAAGAAAATCAAATTAACAGTATCAAAGATGGAAGGGGCAATCTCAACTCTAATGAAGAGGAAAATAAGGCAAATATTAAGAACTACTTTGCTCAATTATATGACAATAAACATGACATTCTAGGTGAAATGGGTGAATATTTACAAAAATTTAAATTGTCCAGATTAACAAAAGAGAAAATAGAATTCTTAAACAATCCCATCTCAGAAAAAGAAATTGAACAAGCCATCAAGTATCTTCCTATGAAAAATCCCCAGGGCCAGATGGATTCACAAGTGAATTATATCAAACATTTAAAGAACAAGCAATCCCAATATTATACAAATTATTTGAAAAAATAAGCAAAAAGAGTTTTACCAAATTCCTTTTATGACACAAATATGGTACTGATTCCAAAACCAGGCAGACCAGAAACAGAGAAAGAAAACTACTGACCAATCTCCTTAATTGATGCAGAAAAAGCCTTTGACAAAATACAACAACAATTCCTATTGAAAATACTAGCAAATATGGGAATAAAAGGATCATTCCTCAAAATAATAAACAGTATATATTTAAAACAATCAGCAAGTATCATCTGCAATGGGGATGTTAGAAGCCTTCACAATGAGATTAGTAATGAAGCAAGGTTGCCCATCATCATCTCTTTTATTCAATATTGTACTAGAAACACTAGCAGTAGCAATTAGTGAAGAAAAAGAAATTGAAGTGATTAAAGTAGGCAGCAAAAGAACTAAACTATCACTCTTTGCAGATGATATGATGGTATACTTAAGGAACCCCAGAAAATCAACTAAAAGGCTAGTGGAAATAATTAACAACTTCAGTAAAGTTGCAGGGTACAAAATAAACTCACATAAATCATCAGTTTTTCTATATATTTGCAACAAAACTCAGCAGCAGGAGTTAAAAAGAGAAACTCCATTTAAAATCACTTTAGATAATATAAAATATTTAGGAATCTATCTGCCAAGACAAACACAGGAATTATATAAATACAACTACAAAACATTTTTCATACAATTAAAACTGGATCTAAACAACTGAAAACACATTAACTGCTCCTGGATAGGATGAACTAATATAATAAAAATGACAATCCTATCCAAATTAAAGAACTTAATCAGTGCCATACCTATCAAACTATTTAAAAACTTTTTTTATAGAATTAGAAAAAATTTTAACAAAGTTCATCTGGAAGAACAAAAAAAGCAAGAATGTCAAGGGAAATAATGAAAAAAAAAGTGAAGGATGGGGGTCTAGCAGTACCAGACCTTAAACTGTACTATAAAGCAGTGGTCATCAAAACAACATGGTACTGGGTAAAGACAGAAGGGAGGATCTGTGGAATAGACTTAGGGTAAATGATCTCAGTAAGCTAGTGTTCCATAAAGCCAAAGACTCCAGCTTTTGGGACAAGAACTCACTATTTGACAAAAACTGCTGAGAAAATTAGAAAACATCATGGTGTAAGGGGGGGAAAGGGATTTTATGGGCTCAATATATTAAAAGGTGGTCGCCAGGGGAAATTTCCCCAATTAAGGAATAATCTCAAGTCAAAATTGACTTTATGTTGATTTATTTATGTTTAGGAAGGTTGAAGGTAGGGAATTGAGAGAGAGAAACTCTGGCTAGGACTAGAGGCCCAGACCAGGTAAGGATTTGGAGGTCCAGCAGTTGGGGCACAAAGGTTAATTAAACAATGCTTTTAGCCACAAGGCCAGGTTAATTAAACAATGCTTCTAGCTACAAGGCCTTTACAATTAGAGAGGCCAGAGAGGCCTCCCTGAGGGTAGAGCCTCCAGAAACACCAAGGAAAGAGAAAGAGAGTCAGCCTAGCTTACCCATGTGGAACAGTCTAGGTCACGAACCAGCAAAAGCTCCCTCAGGTCCCCTTCACCGCACCAGCAGAAGCCTCACTCACTCTGCAGCCTCACTAGATGCTGTCTTCCACCCAACACCCCAGCTCACTGAGGACCTTCTCCTTTTAAAGGGGTCACTTATGCGTTACTTCCTACTCCTCCCTCCTAATTCACATGTCCAATCACAATAGACGCTTACTCATAGAAAGCATTGGGGGCAGTGCCTCAATTATTATTGGTTACTCACTCTAGCACACATGGGTTAGGACCTCCCAGAATTGGAAGGTGCTCTCACTTTTGTATAGACTTAATTTAATTATCACAATGGGGAAAATTAGATTTAGATCAATATCTTACACCCTATATTAAGATAAATTCAAAATGGGTAAATAAATATAAAGAGTGATATTATAAATAAATTAGGAGGACAAAAATATGCATACCTGTCGGATTTGTGGGAAAGGAATGAATTTAAGTCCAAGCAAAAGATAGAGAATATTGCAAAATATAAAATGAATGACTTTGATCATATCAAATTAAATGTTTTTGTACAAACAACATCAATGCAACCAATATTGGAAGGAAAGCAACAAACTGGGAGAACATTTTTATAAGAAAACTGTCTGACAAAAGTTTAATTTCCCAAATATATAAGGAACTAAGTCAAATCTACAAAAAATCAAGCCATTCTCCAATTGACAAATGGTCAAGGGACATGAATACCCAATTTTCACAGGATGAAATAAAAACTATCAATAAGCACATGCTCTAAAAAGTGTTTGAAATCCCTCCAGTTTTGGGGAAATTCAAATTAAAACAACTCTGAAGTACCACCTCACACCTAGCAGATTGGCCAATATGACAGCAAAGGAAAGCTATAAATGTTGGAGGGGATGTGGTCAAAATGGTACACTAATGCATTGCTAGTGGAGTTGTGAATTGGTCCAACCATTCTGGAGGGCAATTTGGTACTTTGCACAAAGGGCTTTAAATGAATGCCTGTCCTTTGATCCAACCATACTACTGTTGTGTTTTGTTATGATGGTAATAACAGATAATTTGGAGAAGCAGATAAATGTGTCAGGGCCAAATAAAGCTTCAAGTCAAGAGTCTCAGATTGACAGGCTTGTACCCCAAAGAGAAAATAAGGAAAAGATTTGTACAAAAATATTTATACCTGCACTCTTTGTGGTCACAAAAAATTGGAAAATGAAGGGGTGTCCATCGATTGGGGAATGACTGAATGAATTGTGGTATATGATGTTGGTGGAATATTATTGTGTTGAAAGGAATAAAGAAATGGAGGAATTCCATATGAACTGTAATGACATCCAGGAATTGAGGCAGAGTGAAAGGAGCAGAACCAGGAGAACATTGTTTAAAGAGACTGTGCACAACTGAATGCAATGGACTTTTCTACCAGTAGCAATGCAATGACCCAGGACAATCCAGAGGAATTTAGGAGAAAGAACATTATCCACATCCAGAGAAAAAACTGTGGAACCAGAAATGCATTAGAAAATATGTGATTGACCATGTAGTAGTGAAAGGGATGTGATTAGGGTCTTGATGTTAAAGTATCACTCTATTGCAAATATAAATAACATGGAAATAGCTTTTTAAAAATGATACATGTATAATTCAGTGACTGCTTGTCACCTTTGGTGGTGAGGAGAAAACGGGGGCAGGGATCATGCATCATGTGACTGTGGAAAAATATTCTAAATAAAATAAAATAAAATAAAATAAAACCTTAAAACAATAAATAGTAGACTGATTCAGTACCAGTAGAATTCAAAGTCTCTTTCCAACTTTGGTTGCCATGCTTCTTCCAAAAAAATTCTGCTGTGAAATTAATGCCAAAATTACATTTTATTGAAACTATAAGAAGATTTTAATTCTAAATAAAGACTGAATTTCTAGTGGCCTGTGTAAAAGAGAAAGAAATTGTCTTATTAAATATGGATGTGGACAATCATTATATCTTGGAAAATTATTTATATCCTGATTTTCTTATCAATTATTTTAGTTATGTCTTGTAGCTTTTTGTCCTCTCTATGTAATATTTCCTCCAAAGCTATTTAATCAATTGTCATTCCAATTTTCAGGGCAAGTTCTATAAGGTAAATTATTATCATTCCCTCACAAGGCAGGTTGGGGTTCTTATCTCTGAGAGTTTCTGAGATTTTCTAGTATTATTGGCTTAACATCCCCTACTATTATGCACCACTGAATACCAATCAGATTAAATTAGTTTTAGAAATGGCAGTATTAAAAAAGAATGTCAAAAAGAGTTGTTTTTGAAACAATTCCTTCCAAATGAAAGGAGACACTCTCTTTCTCACCGAATTTACAAAGTCTCTTGGGAGAATGGATTTAAAAATTTATGGTATAGGAAAAGGGTTTATATTTACCAAATCATTGATAGTAGTTATTTTTCTGGTGGCAATAAGTTGGAAACTGAGGCAATGCCCATCAATTAGGGAATGAATGAACAAGTTGTGGCATATGAATATGATGGAATATTATTGCACTATAATAAATGATGAGAGGATAGTTCCTGAATTAACCTGGGAATACTTTTATGAACTGATGCAGAGTGAAGTTAGAGGAACCCAAGATCATCATGATGAACAATAGTCAATATTGTAATGTTTATCAACTGTGAAAGTCTTTGTGGGTGGTGATATGCAAAATTCTTCAGACAATAAGAATATTTTCTGTATGATATTTTCAGTGCTTTTATGTAATAAACAAAGCTCTTATGATTCAATTTGATTATGAATCTATTTATACTTAATTTGTTTTTGATGGCTGGATCAAATCAGTTGAGGTATCTGAGATTTCTGTGATTACATTAATCGGCAATGACACTATCTTGTTTTATTTTTTAAAAATTTACAAATGAATTTTAAAAGCAACTGTTTCATCTATGTCTGTAATAAAGATATGGAATCACACAGAACCCAGGAAGGATTTGAGGGCCACTCCCTTTAATTTTATATAAATACATTAATGACTATTTTTGGCCTTAATCAGCTCCTAGAATCCTTTAATTATAATATCTTCTAATTCATATCACTTTATCTTGAATGAGAGGATAAGAAGAAAATTTTGTCAAATCTTTTGTTTAGATATACTGTGGCAAAAGCATTTATCTGATTTATAATCTAATAAATCTATTAAGAAAGGAAATGAGGTTGGGCTCTATAACCAGATTTTCTTGATGAGGTCATACTGGCCTTAAAAGCAACTGTTTCCATTTCTAAATAAAAACTATCATTTTATTAAAACACCTTAGAATTTTGCTAGAAAAATAACTCAAATGCATCACCATATATCTTGAAGACTAAACATGCTTTTTGTTTTTTACAAATCTACATCATATTTACTTATTTCCTATTACATCTCTTCTATTCTCTCCATTTTTTCAATCACCTTGAACAGAAGTTCAAGAATCCCAACCTCTGTCCAACTGTAGGATACATGTTTGTTTAAATTTCATGCCTAGAATTTTTTGAGAGCAATCCTGTGCTTTCTTTCTATTCCTTTGTTTACTTTTAGGTTTCAACTCCTATTAACCATTATCACTTATAGGATGAAGAACATTCCCTTTGCTAAATAAAAACACAAAGAAAATTAAAGCCGAGAAGTTCTATCTTCTTTCTAAAATCATCATCGTCACGCAATTTGAAAAAGTAGCCCTTGAAACAACATGGTGTAAATGCACCATGATTAGAGTTAAAAGACTTTTTTTTTTCCTGTGCTAAAGGAGAAAGTACCACATTATCATCTGGGCTAGCCATAAATATAAATTTGGCCTAGGAAATTCTGCTGAATTTCATGAATGTATCAGCTTTATAGAATCTTAAATACAGGCCAAGATGTATTAGTCATAAGGAATCTGTTAGGTACTACATTTCTAATTATGTCAATTTGCTTAGAAAACACCCTAAAGTCTTTCCTAGTCAATGGTTTCCCTAAATCCAGTGAAAACAGTGGTGTGATACACTGCAGGCACCAGGGAGTTCTGTAGAGGCAATTTGCTATTTTTCCTCTTAGCAGAGTGCTGTGATAAAACGGGAAAAAAGTAGACCCTACAATATTCTATATAATTTTGTCTTAAGAAAGATCTAACTGTACTTGGGATATATTTGATTGAAAATTGTTTTAGTTGAATGCACCAAGCAAATGACCATTTTGTGTGTTCATGTGTTACAAAGTTACTGATTTAACTAGGCCCCCCTCTTTCCCTTCCAAATTACATTCAGGCTGTTTCTTGGCACTGTAGAAGGAAATAAAATCTCAGGTTGTTTTTTTTAAATTGAATAATTATTTATTTGAAATATTTTTCCATGGTTACATGATTCATGATTTCACACCTCCCCTCTTCATTCCCACCCTCCTGGAGCTGACAAGCAATTCCACTGGGTTATACATGTATCATTGTTCAAAACCTATTTCCATGTTATTCATATTTGCAATAGAGTGATCTTTTAACATCAATTATATCCCCATTGTACCAAGTGATCGATCATATGTTTTTCTTCTGCATTTCTGCTCCCACAGTTCTTTCTCTGGATGTGGATAGTGTTCTTTCTCATAAGTTCCTCTGGACTGTTCTAGGTCATTGCATTGTTGCTAGTAGAAAAGTCTATTACATTTGATTGTACCACAGTATATCAGTCTCTGTGTATAATGTCCTCCTGGTTCTGCTCCTTTAGCTCTGCATCAATTCCTGGAGGTTGTTTCAATTCATACAGAAATCCTTCAGATCATCATTCCTTACAGCACAATAGTATTCCATCACCATCAGATACAACAATTTGCTCTGCCTTTCTCCAATCAAGGGACACTCCCCTATTTTCTTATTTTTTTTTGCCACCACAAAGAACATAGCTATGAATACTTTTTTACATGTATTTTTCATTATTATCTCTGTGGGGTATAAACCTTTCAGTGGTACAGTGGATCAAAGGGCAGGCAGTCTTTTAAAGCCCTTTGGGCATAATTCCAAACTGCCCTCCAGAATGGTTAAAATCTCAGTTTTTAAGAGCCATTTAGCCTTTATCCTTGTCTCCAAGAAATGTTTCACCTGATCATCTGAGAAACCGCACTCATTTCTACATAAGAAAATGTATGTGAAAATGAAATGAATAATGACTACACTAACCATTTGGATTTGTTCAAATTTCCATTCCTTCCAGGGGTCACTGATGCTATGGAACCTTAACATAAAAACAATACTTTGTGACTAAAGCTAAGCTAGGAAAATAGCAACCAACAGATGAATCCAAAGGAGATATAGGCTCAGAGACTTTCCAGGTAAAGCAACTGTAATTGCAAAATAAATCTGACCTGTTTCTGAGAGCCCCTAAATCCTATTCTAGGATCTGATTACTACTGTTGTAAAAGAAGAAAGTAATCTGGATACTACTACTATTAAACTGGTTATTAGTAGTAGTAATCTGAGATATTAATCTGAGGGAGCTTTGGTTTGGTTCCCTAATGGCTAGTGCAGGGACACCTGAGTCCTGCCACCCAGCTGGATGTTATAATTAATAACTGGCCTTCTTTATAACAGTGCCCAGGCAGGATCCCTAAAGGTCATTGGATGGGAAACCCTTTCAGGTCCCACCTGGGGTTGACTGATTATTGGTATTGGGCTCTATCAGCCTTGGATAACATTCATCTGACTGCGTTGCTCCTTCCCCAGAGTGGTGATGGAATAACTATTCCAGGAAGGTACTTAATAACTTTTATCTATGTTGTTTAACAAGGGAAAGGAATGACCAGGAATGGGATGGGGAATAGGTGACCTTATTACTAAATCTATGACAATAATCCCTCAGGACTGTAAGCTGTTCAGTAATGCTGGCTTGTTCTTTACCTCCTCTGGCTCAGCCTGGCCACAGCCAAACACCAGAGTAAGCAAACTGGATGACACAAATGTTGATGATTTCTCTCAGCTTCTTACTACTAGTTGTTGGGCCAGTCCCACAGCCTTCAGGAAATTCCACCCTTACCACCCTCTTCTTCTTCTTCTATCACCTTCCCAGATCCCCTCCTCTCCCCCCCCCCCCCGGCCCTGGGATACCTAAATATCTAGAGATGGCTCAGGTGCCTAAATATCTAGGAATTCAGAGAGAATCAGAGGATCCACGGCCTGAACCACAGGTCAATCAATGTTCAAGATCAAATGTCCAAGGCAAGAGTTTAGGCAAAGCTCAGCCCAAGCAAAGCCAAGGTCCCAAAAGACAAGGGGTCCAAAGGTCCCTGTCAGGGGCTGTCCAGGGTATTTATACCCTCTCTGCCCAACTGCCTTTCTTCCTGTCCTCATGGCGTCTGGGAACATTCTGTTCTTCCATCTGTCTTCACCTGTCAATCAAGGTGAGACTCTCAGCTCCCAGAGTCTGATTATGACACTACCTCCCTCCCATTGAGCTATATATATTTTTTCCTTTTACATTCCTTTTTTTTAATTATATACTTAACAACCACCACCACCAAACAGCAACCACAACAACAAAATTAGCTAAATAAGTGCATGAATAACATGTGTAGAACCACAAATTCTATAGTTTACAATTAGGTTAAAATATATAAATTATAGATGTGTGCTAATATGAAGATCCTCTGCTTTTGAGTTCCTTTGGATTCATTTTAATTATACAATTTTTCTCTTTATTTTGTTACTGTTTTTTAAATGTAATCATTGTATGTATTCTTCCTTTTTCTTTCATCTCTTTATATATTTCTCTTATTGTCCTTATATTTCTAATATTTGTTATTCTTCATAATTATTGAAATAATATTAAGATATGGGTATTGATACATTAGCCTTATAGATAAGAAATAGAAAAGCTTTGTCTCAAAAGCAAGTTGCAATCAGGAGAAGGGCTGGTGCAAAGGTTGTGTGGAATGTTGAAGTCTGTGGAGAGTAACCAACATTCCAGGGGAGTTACTTCTAAATGCTGAGGATTGACAGGCTGCTCTTGCCCTTGCTTTCTCACTGAAGCTTGGAGAAAGAGTCTATTAACCCCTTGGTATTCCTTTTGTCAAACTGGGAGTACCAGGATTTGAGTTCAGTAACTGTCTGGCTGAGGTTAAAGAGTTCTCCATCTAAAAGGAGAAGAACAGAAGATCTTGTCTTTTCTCTAGGCTCTGAGTGAAACTCAAAATCAAGGCTGAGCTTTGACTAAGTCTCAGTCAGATTGCTCTGGCTGACCCTCTTTATATTTGGAGGCAGAGTTTAAAGACTATATACAATTACTTATAAGGATATTAGGTTAGATTATTTTAGGTAGAAGAATTGGGGTTAGTTAGAAATAGGAAGAGTTAGTGTAGCTTGGGAAACCAGGACTGAAGAGACTTCATGTGAAATCAGCTAGGTTTAGGGTTTTAAGTAGAGTCCCTTAGAGATAGAAAATCCTTTTATATATTCCTATTCCCTTTACCAATCCTGTAACTATTAATGAACTAGCTTTAATTTATATATTTTAGTATCCATAGTACTTTATACTGCGCAAGACCCAGAGGTGAAAGCCAGTTAGGCTTCACCTCACAACAATAATTAGAGATACTTTTGGGATACAATTACCAAAAGTATGAACAGTTTATATATCATCCTTACATAATATAATACAATCCATTACGTGCAAATATCACAATCTAGTCAGCCACTTCTCCCATTCATTGTATTTGTGTTATTTCCAGTTATTTTGTAATGACAAATCTTCCACAAATATTTTCATACTTAATCAGGTTTTTTTCCCTCTCACTAATACCTTTATGGCTTAATCCTTGTAACAGGATCACTAGGTCAATAAGCATGAACAGCTTGATAGCTCTTAATATATATTTCCATCTTGTCTTATAAAAAACAATGTAGAACTGCTTTAGCAGTGTTATATTAGACCTGTTTCTCCATGTTGCTATCAGCATTTAATTTGATCATTTTAAGCCTTCTGCTTCTCTGTTAACATACATTACCAGGACCATATTTTGTTAGCTTGTTCCTTAGGTAGCAGAAACAATCTGTTGCTAGGATCAAACTCTTTAAAAAATCAAGTCTTTTCATCCTTTTTAATATACAGGGCAACTTTTGCAGAATATTCATGCTTTCTAAATCACTGTTGTCCCACTGGACCATGTGCATGCTTAGGCTAATATCTACTGCTAATCTCATCTAGTTGCGTGTGGACTTTCCCAATATCTATCCTATTTAATTTATCTAAAGTTCTATTCATATCATTAGTTTCTTTCTTATTTATATTTTGTTCGATTTATCTAGTTCTAGGGGAAAATTAAAGCACCCCACTATCATTATTTTGTTACATATTTTCTTCACTGTTTCATTTAGTTTCCCCCTGAATATAATACAGTTACCTTTTTCCATCCCTTCCAGTTATGTCCATTTTAGGCTCAATTCTGTCAGAGATCATGACTGCTACCTCTGCCTTCTCTGGATCAGTTGAGTCATAGTATATTCTCCTCCAGCCCCACAGTTTCACTCTAAGTTTGTCTCCAATTTTCAGTGCTCTTTTTGTAACTGGTGCATTGTCGGGTCCTGATTTTTGATCCTTTCTGCTATCCATTTTCTTCACATGTGTGACTTCATCCCATTATATTCAATGTCATAGTTAGTAGTTATAAACTTTCCCACTCCCCACTATTTCTCCCCCTCTTCCTTTTTTTCTGCCTTATCCTTTCTCAGAGATCCAATTTCTTTTAACACCTCTCCAATTTACATGCCTTCCCCCAAAATCTTCTTCTATCCTCTCCCCTTGCCCTCATAATTCCCAATTGGTCCACTTTCCTATAGTTCCTTCACTTGCCCTTCCCTCTTTTAGTTCTTATTCTATCTACTTATCCAAAAATCCCTTTTCTGTCCCCAAAACCATGACCTCCTACTTGATATGATTTCGATTCTAAAAATCCCTCCTGTATCTTGTCATAAGAGTATCTCCCTATTTTCTCATTTTAATGCCTACCTCTTCATATATGTATATGTATGTGTGTATAGATATATTTTGTATTTAGATATAATCATTAGCCTCAGTTCATTATAATCTTTAGTATCCTTTATATAGGTTCTCATAGGACCATGATACTCTTTTGTACCCATTTTCTGTTATAAAATCATGTTTCCATCATCTCTATATGTCTTTTAAATATAAGGTGATTTTCCTAGGTATCTACAATGATCCCTTCACTCCATTGTTATTTTCTTCCTGGAATTTAGTTTTGCTTCTGTAAAAAGGGCAATTAGTTTGCCTATAATGATGATTTTTTTTGCATATAGATTAGACTAGATTAGATTGAATTATTGAGATCCCTCCAATGAGATCCCTTCAATTCTGAATTCTGTGACTTTATCATACTATAACTATCATTCCATTATAGAGAATTTTGTACCAGAACTGTAGATATAAGGCCTGATCTATAAAGTCTGAAATACAATTAGAGAAATCATTGTATATTGGTTAAAATGACACAGGATACAGGATACAGGACTTCAATAATAGAAGTGGAAGTGGTTATAATGAATTGTTTTGATTACATTTACAAAATATTTTGAATTAGTTTTGGCTTGGCAAGCTGGTATATTGGCCAAGTTTGAAATCATAGTGTTTTCATCACAATCTAACTGAGTAGTATATATGCTCACAGAAAATATCTGTTAGCTAACACCACTACCACTACCACCAACAAGGAGTCATCAAAAACTTTCCCCTCTTAAACTTCTGGAAGAAGAAGATTTTTTAGAGTAAATGTCTTCTGTGATCATTTCAGCCAGTCTGGTCTGACAATTTAATTTATTGCTCCAATCTTTATCCCAAATTGGAGACTGCCTTAAAGGAAGATGGTTTCTTAAAGTTAAAAGGATTTTAAAAATGTATTTGTGTAAACATTGTTATTTGCTTGTTTTTAATAATGATATTGTACTTAAAGTTCTGACTGGCACTCCAACAAACAGAAATCACCTCAGTTTGGGGGCTTTATGATCCTCAAACAATCAACATGACAAATTGGATCAAGTGCTGAAGTTGGTATCTGGAAGATCTGGATTCATATCGTACCTTTGACACTCAATTACTGTGTAACCTTGGTCAAGACAGTCACAATGTCAGTACATTTTTCCCATGTGATAAAATGGGGACAATGATATCTGTACTAATTACTGAGAGAGCTATTGTGATATTCCAATTAGATCACACATATAAAGGTCTTTGACAATTTTAAATAATTAAATAACTATTAGTGAGCTTTCATATCCGTGCTTCTTTCTATGATTTTTCAAGGAAAGGGTTAAGAACTTGGATAAAGAAATTTCATTTCCTTTTTTTATTTTAGTTTGCAAATTACTTTTGCTTACAATTACTATTATTTTTATGTAGTTAGCAAATACAATAATAGAATGTCACCACCTGAATAAATCAGGGTTATATGGTAATTGATTTTATTTGATTACTTGTGCTTTTTTATTTTTGTCAAGATGCTGGTTCTGTGCTTTTAATTTGCTTGCTCATTTTCATATTATTGATTGAGGGAGCTGAAAAAACTGGAATCGTGCAGCCATTGTTTTATGGTATTAATTACTTTGATTTATATATGGATTACATTTTGAATAATTACATTATGACAAAGTAACACTAATGCAGATAAATCATTTACTTTGACTAAACTACTATTGGTGTTTACATTAAGTTAACCTCTCATTCCATAAAGAATCTGTGTGATTAGAACAAAATCAATACATTTTTTCATCTACACTCTACACAACAAAGTACTCCTATTTCACAAAGCAGTTTGTCAGTGCCAACCGAGGGAAACATACGAAAGGAGTGTTCTGCAGGGACAGGTGCTAGACACAGTGTTTCATATTTTTTGTTTGGGATCATGATCACAAAGAGCATGTTTCTTAGTGCCAGATGACACATAAGATTGAAGGTGATAGGAAAGGCACTTTGCAAAATATCTTGATAAATTGGAGAAGTAGAAAGAAGCAAAGAATTTAAAAAAAGACAAAAGTAGGGCTGATTGCCTTTACAGGGAAAAGAGATTGCAAAAATATCAGATAGGAAAGAACTGCTAATGTGCAAATAGAGCAGGAAAAAAGGGTCAAGAGTTTTAATGTTCATAAGTCATTATTATTTCTTTGCTGCTAGGAATGAAAATAGGCTATTGGGATGTATTAAAAGGCATAAAATTATGTAAGAACTTATAGTTTTTATTATTAATTATTATCTACTATCTTTCCCTAATTATGAAGCCTACATTTAAATAATATTTGGCAAGAAAACCAAGAATCCTAAGAGAATGCTTTATTGTTTGCACAATAAGACCTAATAAGGGAAAAATTGAGGAATTGAAATAGAATAGATGGATTAAATGCCTCCAGAATGGAGGGGTACAGTGACAGGGAATCAGAAGCAAAAGGCAAAAGTGTGTATCTCACTTTCTTCAAAGAATATAAGAAAATAGAGGAAAGTCGGGTTACACTGAGGCTTTTAACAAAATCTCTCATAATGTAATTGTGTGCAAGATGGACAGATATGTAATGGATGATACTGCCCAGGTTCAGAACTAATTGAAGATGGTGATTAAGAGCATAATAATAATCAGGAGGGAGGACTCTTGGGCTGGGTGTATTACCTATAAGCAATCCTTGATTCTATTATGCAATTTTAGCAATAACAGAAGATGGAGCCACAGACAACATTCTTGTCTGATTTGAGGATGACATTAAGTTTGGAGGAAGAGTTAAAAGATTAAATGATAGAATTTGGCTCACAAAAGACCTTGAGAGAGATCAAATTCAATTGAAATTTAATAGGGATACCTATAGATTCATATGCTTGGATTACAAATAGCACCGGAATCAAAACTATTAGGATGTATCCTTGCTATATATTTGACAGTTGTATTTTTATAAGTAGACCCTTTGTAATCCCTTGCATGGGTCAAGTGAGTCATTATTATCTTAATACTTGAGGTTAGGAGAACTGTGCAGCTGCCCATCACTCATCCATATTGCATATTCATTCATTCAAAAGTATTTATTAAGTGTTTACTATATGTCAAAGATTATGCTAGACACTTGGAATGCAAAGCTAAAAATGAGACAATCTTCTCTCTGGATTATCTATTGTGCAGCTCAACAGACAAAATATTAGATTAACCTATTTACATATAGACATATACATACACTTTTTAATCAACTTCTTATGCATTACTTAAATCTATGGGGTCCTTTTATATAAGTTGCACAAAATAAACTCTGAATTTGCTTTCCAAGACAAATTGTGTGAGTCATAGTATAAAGGGATGTCCTTTTCAGTCTATGCTGATCTGATTATGGATTTTGCCAATTAAAAGGAGCAGAATATGACAAAAGTGAGACTTAAGAAATACTGTGGAATAAGCCTGCAATGACAAGAATCAGGATGCATTCTCTTCCTTTCCCAGATTTAAATTGCATATGACTAACAGGAGTACTTTGGAAATGAAAACTGGGAAACCTTCAACTACAGATATCTTTTTGGATTATTGAACATTAACCTTATTTTGATTTTGACTGCAGAAATGTGAAATTTGTTTATCACCATGAACTAGGAGTAAGATGAGGAAACCTTGCTTTGAGAAAGTAAGAGTGTTATCTAAGGAAAAGGCCAAGGAGATAATTGGTGGAAGAAAAGATCCCCTTTCTCTGCACTGCCATCTGCCCCTTGGAAGAACTAACTTGAAATGAAAAATTTCATTTTGATCTCTGTACATGCTTTTGGTAATAAGAAACTTCTTATTGCCAAGCTATTGGAACAGAAGTGGGAAAACGCTACAAATCCCAGGATAGAAAGTCCTTGCTGATTTTGAATTAGTAGAACATTATGATGTCAGAGTGACCTAGCCCAACACAGAATTGGAGAAAACAAAAAAGAAGTAGCCTTACCAAAAAAAAGAATAAGAAAAAGCTAGAAAAGGATGTGCCTGGCTTAGTAGTAGTACATAGCATCCTCAAAATTGCCCAACTCAACAATAGAGCCGCCAATAACAATGCTGTGTAAATTTTTGTGTAGATGGGTTCTGAGCAAAGGTATGGTCATATTTTTTGCAATAATGGTTTTGGGATGTCCTAGGCTATTGGATTTCCTACACTTATGCCTTACTAAAATACTATTTCAAGTTTGTGCCCATTCTCTTACATAAGCATTGTGTATATTCATGGGAGACTATAACTCACATTTATGACTGGAAAATTACAGAGCAATTATTCTTATGTTGCTTTCTATTTAGTAGAGATAGTGAAGTCAGCTGGCAGATTGGGGGCTGAGCAGCTAACATGTACAGTAATCAATCAATCAAGACCTCTATACTATCCCTTTCTTCTCTCTCTAGATAATCTTACTTGTTAATGTAAACTGCTCTCAAGGATTCACTTCAGTGTTGACTTTTCTCATATCTACATATCCAGCATTAATCTTTCTCACAAACTTAAATCTCATAATGTCTTTTAGACATCTAAAACTCATTCTCAAATAGATTCATTATGGGGATATGAAGAAAGGCAAAAGATCATATTTCCTATCAAAGAGCTCATAATCTAACTGTGGAGACAACATACCAAACAACTGCATAACAAAAGAAGGTACAAGTATTAAAAGGAATTAGGAAAAGTTTCATATAGATCGCATTTTAAGCTGCACTTGAAAGAAACCAAGGAGATCAGGATGTGTAGATAAGGCAAGAAAGTTGGAAAACCAGTAAAGATTTTTGGAACAGGGAGATGAAGTTATGGGAGGTAAAGCAAGGAGGTGGTAAAAGAAATTAAGGGGGAGGATATGAGATGTACAGTACAGAAGGTTTGCCTCTGTTAGAATAAAAGTCTTCATTGGCAAATGAGTTTTTTTCAGAATTATCTAATAATTATTATAAATAGGTAAGTAGAAAGAATATTTTCTGGACTCAAAACTAAGATGGAAGAATACAGGCCAGAACCCAGCTGAATTCTTCCAACATTATCCCACAAACAACTTTAAAATATTGCTTTAAATGAAATTTTTGAGCAGCAGAGAAAACAAAACTTCAGACAGAAACATTTTTTCAGCCTAAGAAAACTTAAGAAGGCAGCCAGCAAGATCTATAACACTAACATTGGAGTGGGTGCAATGAGTCTTGATGGTGACCACGATAGCAGTAGTAGTGATTTAAGAGTCCTCAGCCTGGAAATGGTAAGAGGGTCAAACAGGTGGTGAGAAAGAGATTATAGGAGATTCTTCCTGGAACTAGGTACAGCTGGTGCTGATTGGCAACTCTATTGCCCACAAGGAATTTTGGGTCCCAATTCCAGGGTGAAGAGGAATGCTTATGATCAGTCACAAAGGAACAAGGTCACTATTCTAGGGCCAAGGGTAGTACTAGTACTTGTGGCTGCAGGACATCAGGGGACTACTTCTCCTAGGATAATATCACATTGAGAGTATAAAAAACTTGAAGAACCCTAGAACTAGCTTTGAAAACTGCAGCATGAAATAATCTGAAGGTTGGCACAGAGCCACCTCACCCTAAGATGAGCAGAGCCAAATTTTAACGTAAAGTTCAAAGTAAAGAAATAAGCTGGAAAAATGAACAAACAAACAAAAAAAGTATTTAACCATAGAAATTCATCACAGTGGCAGAGAAGATCAAGCCATAAATTTAGAAAACAAGAATATAAAAATAGATATAAGTAAGGCCTCAAAGAAAAATGTAAATTGGACCCAAGATCAGAAAGAATTATTGGAAATTAAAAGAAAGGGTTGAGTGGTAGAGGAAAAATTGGGAAAATAAATGAGAATGATTCAAGGAAATGATGAAAAGACAAATCAGCTAGGTGGCTCAGGGGATTGAGAGCAAGGCCCAGAGCAAATCTCATCTCGGACACTTCCTAGCTGTATGACCTTGGGCAAGTAACTTAACCCCCATTGCATAGCCTTTACCACTCTTCTGCCTTGAAACCAATACTTAGTATAGATGCTAAGACAAAGGCAAGGTGTTTTAAAAAATGCTTAATTATGAAAAGAAAACTAACAACATAGTAAAAGAGGCACACACTGGAGAGGGAAAGTGGCAAAACATTCCTGTATCATTGCCAAGAAAATCTCACAGATGCCAAGATGGGTGAGTTGTTTCTAACATGAATGGTGGCAGAGATAAGAAGAAATGCCCACTCAAAAAACGACAAAAATAATTAAGGAGAAAGATTCCTCTCTCTTTTGAGTACATTATTTTGGTTATCTTTCAAGGATTCTCAGCCCCCTATCTCACAAACAATAATGCTGGCTATGAGCACATAACAATGATAACTGATTATCCAGTTGTGCCTAAGACTACACCTACGAGTTTTTGCCTGCTTTTCTTTTCTTGATTTTTAGTATTGCTTTCCTTAATTGCAGGTCCCCAAATAGCAGTCCTGAAAAATGAATGACTCCAAGTCTTGTCATAGCCTCCTGAGTTTCAGAGCTCCAGAGTTCACTGATGAATTTTGGTTGCCTGATAATAGATGCTTATCATAATTTCAGTGAAAATGTTCTAGATTCAGATTGCCTAGATTTTGTCTTCAGAGTGCTTGATCCACCAAATAAATTTCAAAGACTTTTTCTTTCATACTCTGGCTCATTCCCCTCATCCCAGAATTCCATGAGAATTTTTTTTTTAATTTAGTTATGACTCTTGCTTAAGTTCTTTTCTAAAAGGGTTTCTTCTAGGAAAGATATTCAATATTAAAAAGTAGATATCAAATATCAAATAGCTATTTACTTCCTCTATCACAAGAGAAATGCTTAAACTGAAACCACATAATTTTTTTGTCAAAATTTTCTGCATCTTTAGAGCTTAACACAGTCCTGGGTACATAGTAAACATGTATTAAACTTCTGTTGATTAATGCTTTTTTGATTCATTCTCCAGTCTTTGCCACTATGCTTTTGTTCTTTTCTTCCTTCACCCATGAAACCCATTTTTTTTTTACTGGTGGTTCTTTCTGTGACATACACTTTGAAGAAGGCTACTGAGAAACCATCTTCATCTAGATGCACCTCCCTTCCAAGAAGTTTTCAGCGCCTTTTTATATATTTTCCTCCCCATTAGAATATAAACTCCTTCAGGGCAAGGACTGTCTTTTTCCTTGCATCTTTATACTCGGTGCTTAGTATATCCCAAGTACCTAGCACTGAAGAAAAGCTCATTAAATGCTGATTGATTTGTTGCCTTGATAGATATGTCAAGATTTACTTTAATCCACTCTACTTAAATTGAGCTCTCTCCTCTAACAAATACAAGATGATTGAGAAAGCTGAACATTAAACAACTGAAAAATAAATAATGACCATGGAAAACAGGTAAAGAAACTTACATTTCTGTTCTCATCAGAGAGTTGAGGGACTATAGAACAAAACATTGAATATATATTCAGAGAGTATGTTGTCCTCCTACTCCCTTACCTCTCTGCTTAGAACGGGAATGCAAGTTTCTTAGTGATTCATTTTTTACAAATTTATTGGCAGTGTATATATTGTTATTTTGATTTTATTTATTTCACTCAGTCTCTTCATATTGTCTTTCTCATGCTTCTCTAAATTCTTCCTATTCATCATGTCTTACTGAACAATAATATTTTACTACATTCATGTACTACATTTTTTTTAGGTATTCCCTAATCTATGACCCAATTTATTCCAGTTCTTTGCTTTGAAAAAAAGTTCTGGTAAAATATTTGAGTATATTTAAGACCTGGTTCTTCTGCCCTTTAATTCTTTGGAATATAGACCCAGTAGCAGGATTGTTTTGTCAAATGATTTGAAAAGGCTAGCGGTTTTTTCAAATAGTTACACATGTTTACCAGATTGTACATTCACAGTCTTACTATATCACAAAGTATGCCATATTTCATACTCTAATTCATAGCTTTAAATGACTTGGAACTAGTTAGACCCAGAAATTGTTTAGGGATTTCGTTAGTTGTCCTGGGAAGTATCAAATCCTTAGTATAAAATGAAGCTAATGGTGGTCACTGTGTAGTATAGTTTGGAATCTTTAGGACTATATTATGTGACTCTGGAGTGTAATATATTCTAAGATTTTGAATCTGTAGTGTTAATATTTTATGAATATTTTATTTTATAAGTTATAAGTTATGAGTTTTCATAACCCATGAAAAGGCCTTAGAGGTACATAATATTGAATGGCTGCTCATGAAAGATTGTACAGATATTTGAGAATTTTGTAAATAGGAGAACCTAAAGTGAAAAATGAGTAAAAGAATGCTAGAATAGGAGATGATGGGGTTCTGCTACTAGCTAGTTGTAGGATCTTAGGAAACGTATTAAATTTTTCTGTCTTTAGTTTGCTTATATGTCAGATTAGATGTACATTAGATAATATTTATGGTTCCTTCCAGCTTTAAAATCCTTAATTCTAGAATTCTTTCTCCCTCTCTCTCTCTCTCTCTCTCTCTCTCTCTCTCTCTCTCTCTCTCTCTCTNGACCTCCCTGCTCCTGCCTCTCCATATTGCCCTCCTTCCACATCAGCAATCCCGAGTAGCCTAGTGGTGATGCAGACATAGCCCTTCACTTTTCTTCTACAGAAAAGGTGTCAGACCTCAGGTCACGTCTCTATACCTCCTATGAGTCACATCTACGTAATTAGGCCACCTATATGGGCACAAATATTACATGTGGGTAATTTTCCTGTATTTCATACAAGTTCCTCACTTCCAATATACCTTGCTACCACCTAAATTCAAATGGGAAAATTATATCTATTGCTGAATTGAGTTCTTAGATAAGAAACCTCAAGTAGGGCTAGCAGCTGATTGTCAACCAGTTAGCTCTGTTTTTCTTGCCTTACTAATACAAATGAAGTACAGATATAGTCTGTGAACTAAAATAGCTTGTAGTAAAGCGGGGGAAAATCAGCTGAATTGAGAGTATATAGAATGCAACAAAATGGAGATCAAGGTCCAGCTCTCTACTCTTAGTATTTTTGATGTTATCTTCCTAGAACTGAAAACCTTTTCAGAATCATAGATCATAAAAAACTGACCTGAAATTGTTTAAAATTCAACTAGCCCAAGCATTTCATTTTTACAGATGAGGAAATTGAGGTTGATATAATATTAGATGACTTGCCTAAAGTCACATGTGGTGAGTTATAGATGGTCCTGGCTTTGAAATCTAGTCTTCTGACTCCAAATTCATCCTACTTCCCAGTGTCCCAAAGGCAACTCCTATTTTTTTTGGCCTTCCTTTGTCTCCCCCAAAATTCAAATATATACGAACATTCATACAAATCTAAACATACAAGAAGGCAGTGATATAGTGATGTTCCTGGGTACTCAGACCTGTGAGAGTAGTTCTTAGAATGTTAAAAGGAGTTAATTAATCAGGCCTATAGTACCTCATTTGCTCATCTCACACTCATTTCAGAGTGCTTTAAAATGTTAAAATGAATGAATGGAGAAAATAAACACAATAAATAAGTCACATTTGAAGTGACAGAACAAGAACATGTAGGTAGAGGTAGAGAAATAAACAAATCAAAAATAATGGCATTCACCCTGAGTGAATATTGATACCAACATAAATTATAATCTCTATTATGTCCATGAAGTGTTAATTAAAATTCTGCCCTACACAGCATTACATACAGCATGTGTGTAAATGTTAGTGCTAACACATTTTACTGCATCTAATTTATCACCTTCAAAATCAACTGTGTATTTGTTATATGCTGTACAAGTAAAGAAACACAAGAGGCAGATTAAGGTTTTCCTGGTAAATCACCTTGGCTCATATGAGACTTAAAAAAACAACTTTTGAATATATAACATTTTAGCATTAAGAGGTAGTAGAGATGATGGAGATCAAAGTCAAAACCTGGTTCTTTTACAGCAAAGGAAACTGAGACCCTTAAATATCATGTGCATAAAGTCACATTTGCAGCATAGATATTGTTTTCATCCTATCTACACTGGCTGACTATATTGTATATCCTGCCACTTACTGATGTAAAATAAGGTTAATCATTTTGTGATCTTGATTAAAAACCCTTTGAATTACACTGTCTTTGACTTTATCACATTCCTTAAGACAGTATTTTCAGTTGCCTTATTTCATCTTTATGAAAAATTAAAAAATTTGAATAAAGCCCTGTGGATTTGGTACTTTATGTCAATGGATACATTCTGACAATAAAGATAGTTAGTAATTCAAATGGTCAGATGAAAATATTTGTATTATTTTTAAAACTTTTCTGTCTTTCTTGTAAAAAATATTTATAGCCATGGGCTTCATGGTGGCAAAAAATTGGAAAATAAAGAGATATCAATTGGGGAATGGCTGAATAAATTGTGGTATCTGTTGGTGATGGAATATTATTATGCTGAAAGGAATAAAGAAATGGAAGAATTCCATGTGAACTGGAAAGATCTCCAGGAATTGATGTAGAGCAAAAGGAGCAGAACCAGGAGAACATTATACACAGAGACTGATACACTGTGGTACAATAGAATGTAATGGACTTTTCTACAAACAGCAATGCAATGACCCAGGATAATCCAGAGGAACTTGTGAGAAAAAATGCTATCCACATCCATAGAAAGAACTGTGGAAGCAGAAATGCAGAAGAAAAACATATAATCAATCAGTTGCTACGATGGTGATGTGATTGGGGATATGGACTCTACATGATCACTCTATTGCAAATATGAATAACATGGAAATAAGTTTTGAACAATGATACATGTATAGCCCAGTGGAACTGCTTGTCAGCTTTGGGATGGGGGGCGGGAGAGAGAGCAGGGTAGAGGGGTTATGAATCATGTAACCATGGAAAAATATTCTAAATAAAATTTTAAAAAAAGAAAAAGAAAATGACTAGTAACATTAAAAAAAAACATTTTTCTCTTGTTTATGAAGTTTTCCAAGTTCCCCAACCAAAATTTAGTGATAGACTGGAAAATTAATCACATTACTATTTTAAAAGAAAAATCATTTGCGAAATATTAAAGAGGATGATGGAAAAAATAAGACTATAATACTATCAACTCACAAAACAAGAAAAACAAACAAAAAAACCAACAAAACTTCAGATGAGTAAATGCATCTGCAGTAATCTAAGAGTATTTAAGTTGAAATAGGAAACAGAATTATTTTTTAAATGAAAGATAATTTGTCAGTGACATAGTGACTTAGCTCATCTTGATAAAAGCAGAGTTTTAATTATCCACAGGTCAGTACCAAAATGATTTACAAGGTGGTACCTAAGAAACTTGAGTCAGGAAGTGTCTTTAGACCAAAAATGCTCATAGGAGAAATCTTTGATGCAGTGACTAAATAAAATTTCAAAGCCTAACAGAAGTGTTTAAGTTATTTCAAAGGTAGGGAAAAACCATGAATTGAGAAGAATAATTGATTGCATAATCTCTCTAATGATGTAGAACATCATGACTCTTCTTCCTATATCACTCTATACTGTGCTTTCAAATATTTTTGCCACCAAGTCCAACTTTCTGGGTATTATACAGAAATTATTACTATGTGGAGTACAGAGACTATATTATTGGATTTTTTCCCCCATGGTATCATCATACGTTCAATCTTTCTTCCTTTTCTATCATATCGTATTTTATAAAACTTGCATAATTCATCTAAAAATACATTATAGTCTGCTCATTCTGTTCAACATCACTTCTTCTTGGTCTTCAATTTTCCATTACTTATAGATATAAACATACTTGGATTAATATTGATGTTTAAAAAATGAGTCTTTTCACCTTTCAGGTGGGAGCTTAGCATAATCTTAGTAACTTTACAATTTCCTAGTGGCTATCCAGCTCAATCTTCTTTTCAGTTCTAGTTCAACTCATTGGCCAGTTGCAGGGTCTATTCAAGACAGACAGATAGACAGACAGATAGACAGATAGATAGATAGATAGATAGATAGATAGATAGATAGATAGATAGATAGATATCAATTCTAGAGTCATAGTCAAGTTGAGAAGGGATCTTTATCCATTGTGTGGATAGTTAGACTAAACTTTTGCTGAAATTAAAGAACTCATATAGGAAACTTTCAGGACTTGGTGTACAAATATATAGGAACCTTTTGTATAATTTACCATCAATACATAATCCCTCTTTTGAAAATTGCAATGGACCTTCATGATAATGAAAACCAAATTTGCAAATGTATATAATTGATAATTAAAATCAGGTAGTAATCAAACAAGACTATTGGTTTTGTTTAATTTTTCAATAAATCTATACATTTAAATAGAAATTTGAGACACTATATTGAAGGAAAGCAATATTTTATTCAGCATAATTAAACATTGAAAATAGTTAATAGATCTTACTATCTCTATCTTTTCACTCAAATATGTGATGATAATGTTCTTTTCAATATGACTTTGGAAATTCTACTTTTCCCCATTAATTTTTTCCCTCAAGAATGTTTGAGAAGAGTGATTATTCTTACATTTTTTTCAATTGTGAAGGGTTAAAATTTTTGGTAGGATTTCGAACAAAGGTCAGGAGAGCAGTTTAGTAAAACACAACACTTGGTTTATGTTTAGGAAAGTTCATATAGGAAATAGAAAGTGTAATAATTAAAAATAATAGAGACTGAGATTAAAAGGAGAAGTAATATTTTAATTAGGATCATCTTGGTAAAATAAAGAAATGGCCATGCACCTGGCTAAGATCTATTCAAATTGCCACCATAAGCCATTACCTTCTCTCACCTCTCCTACTACCAAAAAGAGTGTGCCCAGGTAGCAAAAGACACTGCCTCCAATGACCCCAGGATCCTCACACTTCCTGTCTATCTCCATATTATAAGAGGAATCATGGGAAATGTAGCTTCCAAGCCCCCTAAATGTCCATAGGAAGTTTGTCATATATCTAAGTATTTGGGGCTTACTTGAGCCCCAAATACCTCTCAATGGAACCCCCAAAATTTCAAACAACCCAAAAGGAGGAAAGTACAAGTAATTTCCTAATATCTATTGTATAACTATACCTAAGATCCCAATCCTAACTAAAAGTTTCTAAAAAACCCTAAATCTATCTGCCTTCAAGGGCAGTTTCTTCTGCCAGGGTCAAGCCCAGACCTAAACTTCTCTATGCTAACTATTTAATAATTTACCCACTATCTAACTACCTGCCTAAGCTAATCACTAATCAATAAAGTTATTAAGGCTTTAAATCCATTTTCTCTATCCCCAACTGTCAGTTAAAAAGAAACTCCCATTCTCAGAGAGAGTCAGAAACTGCTCCTCCTCTCCCCAGAGCACTCAGAGACAAAAGTCTCTAATTGCTAACTACAGCTGACTCTCCCTGACAAATCTCTCTTCTCCTCTGCCTCTTAAAGAGACAGAGGGAACGATTAAGAAAATCTCTTATAACACAATATAAGAGAAAGTAGGCATCTTAGTCAATAGATATTATGATTCCATTTGAAAAATAATCACACCCAGCGTTTTGCATATATATATATATTATATATATATATATATATATGCTTGTTTTTCTGCATTAGGCACTCTGATAATTGAGCCCTTTATGTAGGCTTTGGGGTGTTTCTACTACTCTTTCCATTTTGTTTTCTATGATACCATTTGTCAATTTGTCCTTTCTCTATAAATGTACTTGGGAATGAGAGTCCAAATGTGATAGCTCCATTGACATTAATCATTAAAATATGTTATAAATGTTTCTGCAGATCTTTTCCACCTCTGATTGATTTTTATTGTTCTTCAAATTTCCTTAAATGACTTTTCTTAGCTGGGTCTCTCTAGGCATGCTTTCTTAAAACTTTTTCTATTCTATTACTTCTCACTATTTTGTGAGGAAATGTTGTTTATTATTTTCTGCCATCCTCCTTTGTAAGATGCACATATTTATTTTAAACCAGTATTCTGTTTGTATACAAATGGTGAGAAGAACTTGTAAGCTTCTTTTGTTTTCATCAGCAGGGAAATAATAGCAAGCATTTATATATTGCCTACAATGTGCTAGAAACATTGCAAATATTATCTCATTTGATCTTTACAGCAACCTTGGGAGGTAGGTGATATTATTATTTGAACTTTACAGTTGTGGACACTGAGACAAAAATATGTTAAATGTTAGAAATGACAAAAATGATGATCACAGAAAACCATAGAAAAACTTATGTGAAGTGTTGAAAAGTGAAGTGAACAAACAGTAACAGCAATAATGTATGATGATCAACTGTGAATAACTTAATTTTTATCAAAGCAATATAAGGAACCGGAACAACTCTCATGATGAAAAAGGCTATTCACACCATTAAAGAACTGATAGAGACTGAATGCAGATTGAAGCATACCACTACTATTCTTCACTTTATTTGCTCCATGAATATTTCTCTTATGTTAGCAATATGCTTTGTTTCACCGCACAATGCATATGAAATATGTATTGTATAGTAATACATATATAATCCATATCATATTATTTGCCATTTTGGGGAGAGGGGAAGAGTAGGAGGGAAAAAGAGAATATAGATCACAAAATATCTGAAAATTGTTAAAAATTGCATCAACACACACATATATATGTATATATTTTAAAAAGGTTAAATGACTTAATCAAGGGTGCACAACTACTAATGGTAGTTGAGATTTTAAATGAGGACTTCTTGACTCCAGATCGAACATTCTATTCCCCACATCTACCACAAAATTTGTTCACCTGGGTTAAATAATAGTAAAGAAAATTATTATTAATTTTTATGTCCTCTCTTTAAGTCATTTGGCTTTGGAACCAATATATAATATTGAATCTAAAACAGAACATAAGGGTTTAATTAAAAATAAAGATATTTCTTGTATCACTTCTTTTTCTATCACTCAAGGAAATGTAAAGCCAAGACAGAAGATCATAATAATAATAGACTACTGGAACTTAATTGGATTTTAGGAAAAAAAAAACCTAGTTTTGTCTCTTTTAAAGAATAAATAAAATGACACCTAAAGATCTTCTGTGACTTATTTTCCTGAAATCATTGAGCAAATTAAAGCAGAACTTACTTCCAGTCAACTTTGCAAGCTAGATTATGCTGACTGCTTTCAATATGTCCTCTATTTTCTTCTGTAAATACCAATGGACTTATCTCACATGGAAAATTCTCATGTTCTGGAAAGCAAGATTTTTTCCCCCTTTAAAACAGAGAGAAAAGGCAAAATGGAACTGGGTTTGAGTCTCACATTTGATACTTGTGGGCTGTGTGACTCTGGGAAGTCACTCAATTAATTAATTATCTAAATTCTTATCAATTACTGAAGATTATAAGAAGCTAATCTGTGTTGATAGAGATCAGTTCCTCACTCAGGAATCCCTTGTTTATCCACCAGGAATAGCAAGCTTATTTCCTATTCTTATGATAGGGAAACTGGAAAGATTTTGCTTCTTTGATTTTGAATTGGAAAATAATGTAAGAAAAGCTGCATTTGATATACTTATTTTTTATAAATGAGGAAACTGAGGCTTAGAGAGATTAAATAAAAAAGTCATAGTACAAGTTCATTGATGAAATGCCACTATAACTCTAGTCACCAGATTTCCATTTTCAGGAATTTCCTATTACACATTTGCGGAGATGAGTTCAAATTTTGCTTCTTAGGCTTGCTAGTTTTGAGATCTTAGGAAAATCTCAAAATTCGTGGACCTCAGATTCATCATCCATAAAATAATGGCATCAGACTACAAGACTTCTCACATACTTTCACATTCTAGTTGCACAATTCATCATCTCCTCAATGACTACATAATTAAAGATTTGAAGAAATGGACTTTCCCTCATCTTCTTGTAAATCTTATTATTTCAAATAATAATATCACAAATAATCCAAACATATTTATATTTAACTGCTTTTTTTTGTTCTGAAATTGTATGGGAAAGTAGAAAAGTCCATCACATAATTGAGAAATAAAAGTGAAGGGAATATGATATACCTCAAAAGTGAAAACAGTGCATAATTACTTCTTAATAAAAATATCACAGGAAATATGTAAATTTTATTTCTAAGCTACATGTTTTTGGCATTATGGAACAGTATATTCCATAAGTAAAGTTTATTGAAATACCAAATCTTTTATATGTTCATCAATCATTTACAACCATCTGTTTAAACCTAATGTGTTCTTCTATTTAGACTAGCTAAGAAATAAAAAGAGTTTGGGGAGGTGTTCGTTTTTATTTAGAAAGATTACTTTGGCACTAGAATGAGTTAACTCATTGTACTGCTTCACCCTTTCTTGTTACTATTATTCAGAAAAACCTGGAAATGTAAAGGTCTAAAAGGCTTTAGATGTTATCCTGTTTAACTCTGTCTAATTTATGAATTACTAGGTGCCTCAAACTGATGATTTTCTCTAAAATGATCTCGTCAAGGGACATGAATATTCAATTTTCTGATAAATAAATCAAAACTATCAATAAGCACATGAAAAGGTGTTCTAAATCTCTTATAATAAGAAAATGCAAATTGAAACAACTCTGAGGTACCACCTCACACTTAGGCTAATATGAGAGCAAAGATATGTAATAAATGTTGGAGGGGGCATGGCAAAATTGGAATTATTTTCTGGTGAAGTTTTGAATTGATCCAACCATTCTGGAAGGCAATTTGGAAGTATGCCCAAAGTGCTATAAAAGACTGCCTACCCTCAGATCCATCCATACCACTGCTACGTTTTGTACACCAAATATATCATAGCGAAAAAGACTTGTAGAAAAATATTTATAGCCCTCTCTTTGTGGTGGCAAAAAATTGGAAAATGAGGGAATGTCCTTCAATTGGGGAATGGCTGAACAAATTGTGGTATATTGTAACAAATTGTGGAATACTATTACGCTATAAGGAATACTGAACTGGAGGAATACCATTTGAACTGGAATGACCTCTAGGAATTGATGCAGAGTGAAAGGAGAAGAACCAGGAGGACATTTTACACAGAGACTGATACACTGTGGTGCAATCGAATGTAATAGACTTCTCTACTAGCAGAAATGCAATGACCCAGGACAATTATGAGAGACTTATGAGAAAGAACACTATCCACATCCAGAGAAAGAACTGTGGGAGCAGGAACAGAAGAAAAACAACTGCTTGATCACATGATTAGGGATGTAGACTAAATGATCACTCTACTGCAGATATTAATAGTATGGAAATAGGTCTTGATCAATGATACATGTAAAACCCAGTGGAATTGCTTGTTGGCTGTGGGATGGTGGAAGGAAGGGAGTCAAAGAATATAAATCATGTAACATTGGAAAATATTCTAAATTAATTAAATCAATAAATGAATTTTAGTGGTAAAAATAAAATAGTCTTGTCATAGGAATACAAAAGCTCAAGAACAATGAGAATATTCAAGGAGAACTGAATATGTTTCTATTAACTCATATCTGCCCCTGGCACGTAGTAGGAACTATATAAATATTTAATAGTAGTAGTAACTGGAAAAAGAGGTGGAGAAGAAGAAGGAAAAAAAAGAGGAAGAAAAGGAGGCAGAGTAAAAAGAGGAGGAGAGGAGGTGGAAGAGAATGAAGACTTCAATGAAAACCATTTCTTTATTCAATGAACATTTATTAAGCATCTACTATGTGTTGGGTCATGGAGATACAAAGATAAGAATGAAATCATTCCTGCTCTCAAAGAGCATACATTCTTATCAAATATTTTCTTGTTGGTAGAACCAAGATATTCACAAACATTTATCATTGTGCTCCGATGAAATATAGATCCATAATTTATCTCTTGATTGACTAAAATACATCCCTTATATTTTTCTCCCAGTGTCCTTATTTTCTATCATCAGAATTCTGCAGGGCTCTTGTGCATTTGGAATATTCTTTTTACTGGTTGCAACAGGAATCATATGATCTGTGAAGGATTGCAAGTAAAATGAAGTATACATCATTTAAACTGCATTTTCCAGAACACTTTGCTTGCCTTATGTTGCCAGCATAATGGATGCACTGGTATGTAGATGCTTGGAGACTTTTCTCCTGTGGCCAGCCCTATATTTGTCATCTATATTGTCATTGGATACACAAGGTCCATGAACTTTGTAAGAGGATTTCTGCCTAGAGAGCTATATTTTATTTTTCTGCTAAGATGATCAGTTTAAGAATGACAAAATGGTTTCACTATGAGTTCAACAGTAGTTTCTAAATTGAGACTGTGTTATTCTCTGTCTTAATGGACCTGATGTTGTAGCTTTTTCTGGGTGGTTATTCTAGCTGTATAGAGATAAAAGCCCCAAAGACTTCTTTGGTCAATTTTTACTTTGGGTACTTTTAAATGAATAGACTGGGCCAAGCAAAGGGCATGTTTGCTGTCTACATTAGCTAAAAGGATGTATGAAGAAGCTAGTGCCAAGCTATGAACATATTTATACAGTACAGTGAAGCAATGTCATTGCCTTTGCTTTCAGAGACTTTGTCAATTAAGTTAATTATAAAGGTCACTGGGATGTGTCCTGAAATCACAATGAAGCATATTGCAAATTGAACTGTCAATCTTTGCTTTATCATTCTGGATGCATTCACACGAAGGATAATATTTTTAAGTACCCACCTGCTATGTGGCCATGTTAGAAATACCACCCAGGGGTTAAACCACAGAGAGGTTATTCTGATCCAAAGAACCGGACTCTAGCACAGTCTTAATGGCTGATATGGATCAATGTACAGACCAGCCAATCAATTGTGCTATAAACAATCAACTGTTAATATAGAGCAACATAACATATGGAATTGACCCTGCCCTGGCTGATTTAGTGGCAACGCATTAGCGCACACAGTCTAAAGTGAAAGATGACACAAGCAGCCAACATTCAGTCACAGCATCATTTCGAATGCATAGAGGAAAATTAAAGTGCCTTAAAATAGATTTGGGTTTGTTTGCTGTTTGTGTTGTCTTCTCTGTTGTCTATTTGTTTCACTAAAAATTATGTATGAGTGCAGAGAAGAAGCGGAAAGGCCACTTAGAGGAGTGAGAGAACCAAGAGAGGGTTTCTATCATTATGGAAATTTTAGCAGAGGAACACAGGCTATAGACCACATTGTAGACACAGTCATTTCATTCTCTTTCCATAAAATATTTAACCTAACTTTCTTCAGTAATCAACATTTCATTTCAACAAGACTTATATAAATCATTGTGCTAGCCTCTCATAATATAAAAACAAAATGAAAAAGGGTACCCATATTATATATTGAGGCTCTTGTATTACTTTGGGAGGAGGGAAGGAAATGTTAGATTTTTAAATAAGTAATTGTAAAAGATATAAAAAATATTTAAGGGATGGAGAATCTCAAACAATCTAATAGGGTGGTAATCAGATAAGTTATCTTATCATTGGTGTCACTTGAACTAAGCCTTGATTGAAGCTAGGAAATTCTAGAGCCATAAATGAAAAATACATTCAAGGAATGGAAGTTATCTGATGCAAAAGCATGTTGTATTTGAAGAAAAAAGCTAGGTCCTTTTGGTTGGATTAGAAAATTTTTGAGAGTAGAAAATACAAAATATGTCTGAAAAAAATATCACCATTAAATTACTCACTAAATAAACACAAACTGATACTCTGTGCTTATGTACACAGATGGATATATAGCTGCATCTGTATGTACATGAATATACATATTTGTATATCTATATACATCTATATTTCCATCTTTAGTAAATACCCTGATAGTTCATGACTAGCTACTTCAAGGAATATGAACACAGGTTCATTCATATTTTATCTTCTAAGTTCCATAAATTCTAAGGAGAACATATCACTAATGCAGGTACAAACTCTGCCACCCAGCAAACTTCTAAAAGTATTCAATACATTCAATAATAATAATAATAATTTTCTTTTGTTTTATGATTACATAAACTATGTGTAGTGTACAGAAAGTTATAAAAGTTTTGAAAATTAAAGAAACATTAATTGGGAACTATCCAATAATTGACCTAAAGTATTTTTACTACATTGCCATGAATTAAACCATAATGATTCCCAACTCAAAGAGCACTGACAAGATCTAATACATAGCTGCTTGAAAGCCAGAGACCAAATTCCCTAGGAACAATTTTCATACTAGTGTTATGATTAAAATGGATATAGACGGGAACACACTAGTTAAGCGATCCCACCATCTTCCTTGATTAATTTTCATTCTAAGCTGATCACTAGACTTTGTGTCCAAAAAGGACCCTTCATTTTAGCTAGTACACCTGACTGTAAGGTTTTCTTGGCATGCCAATAACAATTTGTTACTATAGTTGCCATTTCAGTTAAGGTTCGTAGTTTGGGTTTCATGAGCATTGACTCTGAAATACATTTTCAGGCTGAGTGGACACACATATAAATGTCTCTCACCTGCGATTCTGCAGGAAATCCATTAGGTTCTCAATTACTACTATGTCTTGAACTTAGCAAATCTACTTTATGAAAGTTTCATTTCTGACCTCTACTCGGAAGCCAGCATGTGTAGTTTTCATGTGGTTTTTATCCCAAGACAATTATTTCAATTCTGGAATTTGGAAACTGTGAATGAATACCAGAACTCTCAACTACCAGTGAATGGAAGGACTTTCCTGTTGTGCATTGAGATTTTCCAAAATCCAGAAGGGGAAGACAAGATCAACAGAAATTATAGTTCCAACTTGTAAATCAAAGAGAGGACAAATCCTTCAATAGTAGCTTATACCCATGCCTAATAAATTCCCTATTTCCTACTGAGGTAAGAACATGCTCCAAGAGGAAGAATAGCTCAAATGGTTGCAAATGAAGCATTACCAAAATAGTAGATGAGGGAAATTCTGGGGATGCCATTTTTAAAATTAAAAATATTATCAATTTTCTTAAACTATGCTTATAGAGAAATTGGTGAAATATGAAATAGGCTAACATAATATCAATCTAATTTAAAATTTGACCATTTTTGATATTTGATAGATGCCAAAAAAGTAGTTGTTAGTTGTTCAATGCCAATGTGGTAGAAGGAATGGCATATCCCATAAATATGGGCTTGTTCTCATGATTATTATCAAATGTCATCTGGAGTATTCTGTTCAATGCTGAGAACCACAATTTAGGAAATAACTTCATAAGTTGGCATTTATCCAAATAGATGGCCCATGAAGGTGAAAGTCTTTGAGTTCTTTGAGGATTGGTAAAAGGAAATTTTACATGTAGAAATTGTAGAAGATATCAAGAAGTAGAAAAAGAGAAGTGAGTGGATATTATGTTCTTATCAAACTCATTTCACAAATAAGAAACTGAACCAAATAGGGTTAAGTGACTTGCCCAAAGTTACATAGCTATTAATTGTCCAAGGATGGATTTTTTTCTTGGGTTTTCTGTTCTTGGGCCCAGTTTTCAAATATTTGAAGGGCTGTAATGTGGAGTAAGAATTAGACTTATTACCTTTGGCCCCATAGGGCAGAACAAAGAATAATAAGAAACTGCTGAATTCTGTTAGGCTCTATATCTGGAAAATTTTCCTAACAATTATTCACTCTTTTCAGTCCATCCAAATCTTTGTAATCCTGTTTGGGCTTCTCTTGACAAACATACTGGAATGGTATACCATTTTCTTTTCAAGCTCTTTTTACAAATGAGGAACTGAGTCAAATAGGGTTAAGTGACTTGCCCAGGGACACACAGTAAGTGTCTGAGGCTGGTTTTTAACTTAGGATTTCTGACTTTAGACCCAGTGCTCTGTTCACTGTACCACCAAGCTCCCCTTACAATTAGAACTATCCAAAAGTAGAGTATACTGTTTCCAGAATGGGTAGTTTACCCTTCTTTTGAGAATGTCAAAGAGAACTGAAAGGATACTATCATAGGCATTCCCATCACATATTGGTTGAAGTAGATCACTACTAAAGTTCCTTCAAACTTAGATTTCAGCAATTCTGTGGCTTGAAGTTAAAATTCTAAACCTTAATAGCTAGGTGGTCCTGGACAAGATTATTGTCTTGATATCAGTTCTTGGCTAGATCTCCAGTGGATGGAGTCCTCCAAGAATTTGAGCTTGAACCTTTGTTTAATTCTGTTATAAATAAGTTGGATCAAAAATAAGCATTATTATTAATAAATCTGCAAAGATCCATATTTTGAAGGGATAAATAGCAAAGCCCCAAAAGATTATAAAGCATAAACACTAGCTTGATTTTCAAAAAGATGAAATGTACTAAAGATTAATACAAAATCACCTTTTTGTTCAAAATATCAACTTCTCCAGCTGAGTTTGGTGAGGAGAGGCACTAATCAAGAAAAGGCTCATATAAATAGATAGGCAATAGTAAAAAAAGAAAACAAAACAGAAGACAATTTTATCTTTAGCTGTTTTAACAGTGTATTGCAATCACTTCTACATTTTGGGAACAATATTGATAATCTTATTCATAGAATGACAACCAGGAAAATTAATTAGAGTTTTTGCCATACTAAGATTGACTGGAAAGGAACTAGAGATTTTCAGCCCAGAGAAGACAAAAGTGAACTTGAGAACTACAAATATGTGGTTGAAATAGCAATACATGGAAGGAAGGAATATTCTTGATCAGTTTGGCTCCAGAGGTAGAAGTAGGAACAAAAGGTATATGCTACAAAGAGGAATTTAAGCTTGATAATTTCCTAACTATAAAACATGTCACAAAATAAAGTAGGTCAAATCAAGAAGTAAGAAATTTCCCGTCACTGAAGGTTTTCAGGAGTCTTGATAACCATTTGTTACATGTGTTTTGGAATGTATTCTTGGTTAAGTACTGGTTGAACTAGTTGGAATCTGAAATATATCTTTCACATCTAAGGTCTTTTCCAACCTTTCTGAGTTTTTGTTTCATTATCTTTAAAATGGTAATTCTTGTTCTGCTTGTACCCCTGACTAACTGTGATGAAAGTGTTTTGTAGGTCTTAAAGTAATATATGAAGTGTGGCAATTTTATTATTATAATTAATGAATGCTTCAAGGATCAGTGATTCCACTGATATAGCTAATTCCTCCAATGGTGCAAACCACAATTCATCTACACATTATTAAGCAGGGTACTCTTCTTCACAAATTGCTCCAGTTAAAAAAAAATCACTACCTATTGGACAAATTTCTGGTAATGTGATGATGATTGGTGTAATGATAGTGACACTGATGGAAAAGAACAAGAAGAAAAACAAATTGATGATTATAGAAGTGGACTTTTTATACATTTTTATACATATATATATAATTTTATACATATAATTATATAATAATTTATTTGAAATTCTTAAGAGATTTGATAAAAAACACAAAAACCAAAAATGCCATAAAGTTTTGCATCCCATTTAAAAACATATTTCCTACTTACTATTAAATCATATTTATTTCCTTTATTTTTAGCACCTTTATGACCACTAGAGGTAGTCTCATATGTGCTTTGCATTTATTTAAAACACTCAATAAAATACCTGCTTTGTGAATGTGTTCCAGGAATTTTTTCTACAAAAGATTTTCTTTTATACAACATATAACCATAAAATATATTGAGAACCTGAGCACATGCAAACAACTGACCTGAAGGCTAAAGTGAATAGGAATATGGAAAAAATCAACTGTGTATGCGAAATAAAAGAGGTGGAAGATTAAAGTGCCAGTATTACATGCATATTAGAAATAGCTAAGTGGCTTAGTGGATAGAGCATCGTGCCTGGAATTGGGAAGATCTGAATTCAAACCTGGCCTTCAGACCCTTACTGTGTGACCCTGGGCAAGTCACAACTTCTGTCTGCCATAATCTATTAGCTAAGGAAATGGCAAACCACTACACTATCTTTGCCAAGAAAACCCTATGGACTCTATTGGCATGCTATGGGAACATGACTGAAAAACAATTGTCAGTAATCCCATTTTCTAGTTCACCTCCCTCCCAAGCACAATAATATTTATTGCCTTGTTGCATCCAGAACATTAAGATAATAATGTTTCCTGTCTTAATGGTATATCTCATTGGCATAATTTCTAGCATCCTTTTGGATTTGTGCAGGCAATATTCAATTATTGGAAGTTTAATAGACTGAATTTGCATCCACCACTACCTGTCTCAGCCCCAACTGCCAATCTAATATGAATAACTTTTTTCATTGTTTTAGCATGAGATAGATGAGGTCCACACTCTCACACGTGTGTGTGTGTGTGTGTGTGTGTGTGTGTGCAAGAGAGAGACAGAGACACAGACAGAGAAACAGTCAGAGAAGAGACAGAGAGACAGAAAGAGAGACAGACACAGATGGACAGGGAGAAAGAGAGAAGGAGGAAAAGAGAGAGAAGGAGACAGAGAGATAGTGAGGGTAGGGATAAAGAGAGGGATTCAAGTCTACTTTTCAACCTTCTTTTCCCAAACATTTGCCAAAACTTGAGACGATCCAGTGGGAGTTGGTACCAGTGAAATCTTCAGGCAGTAGGGCATTCCTAAAGATTAAGTCTTTTGGTACAGTGGAATGTCATTGGAAAGTAGGGACATGGAATTTCTCTAAAATGTGAAAACAAGTCTCTCCTCACTACTCCTATGTATTTTAACATTTATGATATAAGAAATAACAATACAATACAATTAACATTAATTAAATACCCAATGTCAGAACTCTTCTAGATGATAGGAATATAAATAAAAAAACAATAGGGGGCAGCTAGGTAGCTCAGTGGATTGAGAGCCAGGCCTAGAGACGGGAGGTCCTAGGTTCAAATCCAGCCTCAGACACTTCCCAGTTGTGTGACCCTGGGCAAGTCACTTGACCCCCATTGCCTACCCTTACCACTCTTCCACCTATGTCAATACACAGAAGTTAAGGGTTTAAAATAAAATAAAAAAAATAGTACCTGGCCTCAAAAAGCTTACAATCTAATGAAGGAAGCCATTTCTCATAAAGAAGCTGAAAAAGGAAAGGATATGAGAGGATATTTTGCTTAGGACCTTAACGTGGTGGATTTGAAACAAACCTTAGCAGAAATAAAATGATAACCAAATTTCTCAGAAGTGTGGATTGAACTCATAGCCTGATCACTGTATCCATCGTACCATGACTCCCTCTCATTCCACACATCATAGAATATAATGATAACAATTATTATTTGTAACATGCTTGGAGGTTTGCAATGCTCTTTGAACATTTTTATCTTTTATTATTTTCCTAGATAAAGGGTCAATCCTAAAGAAAGCTATGTTTCCATTTTAAAAATTAGGAAATTATGGGTAAGAAAGATTAGATGACTTGTCCAGGATCATCTAGCTACTAAGCACCTAAGGCAAGATTCAAGAGCAGATATTTGTAACTCTAGAACCATCTCTCTATCCATCATGACCTGCTGCCTCTTGGATAGTGAGTGTACTTGTTTAATTATATTGTATTATATGAAATTGAACCATTTGGTGTAATGAACCATTTTGATATAAGCAGAAGGATTCTAATGTCCATTTAAAATATCTATATACTGTATTTTAAAAGCATAATTATGATATAGATATGTTCTGTGCTATTCCATACCTTTGTTATAACTTAAAATACTATTATATTTTCTCTTTTGATATGCATAAGAGTTTGGGAGTGATATTCATGAAGTACATAGCAAAATGATAGCTAAAAATTTGGAATACCTTTTTTGATATGGTTTAGAAGTTTATCACCTGTCTTCCATGACAGGAGATGTTTGCAATAGCTGAGTAATGATGAAGTCATGGCATTACAGTTAATTCATAATAGCAGGGTCAAATAGTTCTGGAGAAGTCAGAATAAATTCAATCTAATATTAATTGTTCTAGAAATTACTTGAATACAAGAAAATAAAGATGGAATTGAGTAAATCATTATTATTAAACTGTAAAAAGGAGAGTAGAGAGTTATGGATATCCCTTATGAAGAAAAATTGATTTCACAATTAATGCGTGATTTTATTTAAGTCAAGATACATCCAAGCAGCAAACTCCAAGAAGTTATATGAAGTATTTAATTTTAGAGGAATTTTATTTCATTGAATATTAGCCAGATAAATGTTGTTTGATAATGGAGAAAAGGATTGCTAATCAAGATTTTCAAAGTCAACCTATACCTAATTAAATCTGAACAAAACTATTTTCTATAATATACCCTGAAATTGGTTACCTAGGCATTGCCTAAAGTCCTTCAGTGACAAGTCAAATTCACAAGACAGCCTATTCCATGTTGGAATAGCTCCAGTTATTAGTTAGCTTCTCTTTTTACTTAAACTAAATTTGCATCAACTTTCACTTATTCCTCTATTAATTACCTACAAATATCAACCTTTTACCCAAACACTAGTTTGGTCTTCCTCCTGTCCCTACTATAGTGATTGTTTTCTTTTTCCCTGAGTAACAGACAATTATTGGCAAGGAACCCCATGATATGGTCTTAGTTTTTCCCCTAATTAGTTATACAACTTTATGGTATCTGCCATCCAATAAATACTCAAGAAATATTTGTTGATGATTAAGAGAGCCTCTTATTTTATAGAGTTGCTTCCATTTCTGTGCCAGAGACATCCAGACTATAGTTAATTAATGTTGTGGCATGCTTATTTTCACATATAAGCTCTTAAATAAGCATTTAGTAGCTTTTGTGAGATTTTTAAGTCACAAACACAGTCTAAGTAATCCCTGGGTTCAAATATGACTCTTTTATGTAGATTTGCATTTTTTCCAGTTATTAAGCTTGACTGTGCAAAGTTGCACAGGTATACCAATTTAGAATCTAGCTTGAGGCCGATGTGAAAATTTGCCCCAGAAGGTTCTTTGAGCTACAATATGCCTGTTGTGTAATACATGACAGATAATCTCTTTAGAATAGACTGAAGTGGGATTTGTCGCTCTGCAATTCTGCAGGGTAAAATAATGTAACAGCTGTTAAATAACGTGATTTTTAAATGGCATTTTTTTACAAGTAGTAGGGATTTTTAATTGATGTATTTAGCAGATATTAAACAGCTCTCTACACTCCTGTCCAGTGGGAAGTGGCTGTCATGTGCCCCATGCTGTTATCCCATATGGCAGCATAATGTCCACATTCAAAGTTCTTACCATTTGGATCTCATCAAAATCCCTGACTAATTTAGTCTTGCAGTCCAGAGTGTTGTGAAGAAATGTGATCAGAATATGCATCATAAATACCATATCACAGGAAAATATTTGTCTTTATAAATTGTGACTAGCCCAAGATGTCATGGGCTATTTCAAAGCCCTCTTTGTTACTAGACTGAGGTGCCTGCTTTGGTTAACATTCTTATCCATTTAGTTAAAAGTGAAGGAAACACTTTTGCGTTTACCTCCTACATTTTAACATCGAAACCGAGATGGGTTGGGAGAAAGAAAAAAGTATACTTATATTTTTTCTTTAGTCTTTGTCAGTATTCTGTAATCAAGTCACATGAGAATAAGATGGAGAAAATGTACACTTTTAAATGACACAGGAAGAGAAATGCAATGTTTTTCCTTTCATCTTGGTAATCATCTATTATCAGCTGGGGAATATGAGTCTCTCTCTTCAAAATGTTTGGAGCTCCTTCTAATAAAAGGACTGAAGTAATGAGTTTCATCACAAACAAAAACAGTCAAGACCATAACATTACATTATTCTCTTTTTTTTCTTTTAAATTATTGATCTCTTAAGAAAACCACATTCACTCATGTAACTACACCAACTCACTCCTCTAGAGTTTCCTTCCTTGTCAGAATGAAACAAAATTTTTCAAAAAAAAATATAAATTCACCTAATAGTATATGAAGTATTCTCTACCTATTGGCCCCCACTTCCTTATGAAAGAGATAGTAAGTTAGGTCACATCTTTCCTTTGCAGTGGAGATTGCTTATTGGGTTTAACCCGAGTACATGAGAGTATAGCCAAAAAACAACTTTGAGAATGGGTCATTTCAGTAGCAAAAGCTCAGAGATTCAAATCGAAGACACTTATGAAAATTTTATAAATTTCCTCTCCAAGTCTTGCTATTGGGTTAACACAAAAGCTTCACATCTTTAAAAGAACACATGCAATCTTGATTATCATGAATGAAGAAAATGCAGAATGCAAGTTGTATTTTTCTGAAATTAAAAATAGATATTTATAGAAAGTAATATTTTAAAATATTCTAAAATCCCTGCCATTATGTTCCAATGTGTGTCTTGGACATAGTTTAGTATTAGTGATGATGTTAATGGCTATTAAAAAAAAGGTTAAATTCTGCATTTTGAAAAGTATAATTGAAAAGTAAATATACAAACACATATAGATGAAGAATTCATGTCCCACTTTCTGAGGCCATATTAATTGGCAGAATTTGCCAATGTGTATATTTGTATATACATATATAATTGGTATATGACTATGTGTATGTGTGTTACTATGTCTGTAGACTTAACTATATTATCACAGCATTAAATAGTCCAAAAGGAAGTGCCATATCATAATAACCGATTGATTCCCCAAATGGAAAGATAGATTCCTCTAAATGATCAAGCCCTCCAGAATTTCATTTTTGGATAGCTTTGGAATGATTTCAATGAAACTAATAAACTTAAAGGGAATCTTCGATGAAACCCTAATTAATCCAAAAAGCTCAATCTACAAATAGAAACAAGATCAAACAATTTCATAGAAGAAAGCATATTACCCAAATTATGTCATGAAACTGGATGGGCAATCCAATGTCTTAGAAAGGAACTAGAGAGACTTACTGAATAAAAAGTGGAGAGAAGTCTGAATAACCCACATTTGAAAAACTGTACAAAGTTTTTAATGATTCCAAACTGTCCCTTGTCATAAAAGCACATATTTTAACAGTAATTTTCTCTATTGATGCTTTGCAGCTGTAAATAATGCAGTACCACAGTCATGGAAGATGGAAAATTGTGGGTAATCCAAAGGGCAACAGGAAAACATTTGGGAGTACAAGTAGGATGCAGTGTATTTTTTGTGGATCTATTAATTCCAAATGCCTTAATATTTTTAAAAAATGTACCATTAGACTAAGAGAAGCAGAATGATTTATAGCCTATTTGAAATACTTTTGTAAACTAAAAAGACAATAATTTGGTTTATTTTATTTCAGACTATGTATTTTCCTTTAACAGTGATTGAAACAATACTGAAAACAATGATTCAAATGTTCTGTAGAAAAAAGTTGCAGCACTAAAAATCATTATACCTTTCTACTGGCAGAAGCCATAGATTTAGGTAAAGACAAGAAACACCCACACTCACACCTACCACACCCACCACACACACACACACACACACACACACACACACACACACACATACACACACATACACACAATGGTGATCTTGTATACATTTAATAAATTATATTCTCATCATCTGTTTTTTCTATGATACAGAATATAATTCCAACATTAAAAATATTGTTCTTTAAGGCAAAAATAATTCTTTACTATACTGAAAGCGTGACTACAGGAAGCAGATGGTTGTGCAGAAGGACAGGATGATGTACATATATTATCAAATATATGACATATTAAAAGGGACTCTGCAAGAATCAAACTGTAACATTCAGGTGATTTGATCACATGTGACATTAATTAAATCATAAGAGGTTAATTTAAATGATTGAAAATATCTCAAATATGTAAGTTAGAGTTGTCATGGTATATTTCCCCTCAAATGGTTTTGTAAGAATCCTGATAGACATTTTTTTTTTACATTCAATAAGTATAGCTTGTTTATGGCTTCCCGATGATTCTGTAGTCAGCTTTAATCTTTGCAAACAAAGGAAATGATGATTTATACGAGTGACTATTTCTAGGGACTCCCTTTTGTTTGGACGTTATTGAAAGAGTGGACAATTGATGAGTATATGAAAGAATGAATGAATGAATATGTAAAATCATAACCTCAGAATCATTCCCTTGCTTGACATGATAGCATCTTGCCACTAGGGCTCATTGTTGCTCTTTCTTAGAGATTTCACAGTTTAATCTATCATCTAGTCCCTAACTGTCTACAATATATCCTGAAAATTGAGGTGGGGGGCACACCTTCCAGAGAAGGATTTAAATTCAAGTGTAAGTATATTTCATACTACATAATTAGAGAGGAAAGAAGGAAGAAAGGAAGTCAAATATTTTCATTAGAAATAATTCAATGAAAAAACTATCAAAAGTATAAAATTATCATTTTATTGTTTCTAATGCCTAAACAATAATGGTGTTATAAAAAGCCTATATTATAATAGGGGAATAGTATACATTATCTATTTCTGATAAATAATATAGACATAAGTATTTGTGTAGATAGAAGAATAGATATAACACAGAGTATATTAAATTCTGTGTCTGCTACTAATTAGCTTTGCTTTATCTAAACCTCTGGTTCTTCTATAAAATAAATTGTTGGAATATATGACTTGTAAAATATCTAAAAATTCTGAGCACCTATAATTCTCCGAGGGATTGGATTTGCAGAAATATATCTTAGGAAATATTTGAAATTATTTCTACAAGTTATGCCAGTCAAAGGAAGTCTGTCTACAAAAGTGTATCTATTTCTTTAATAATTTTCATTTATAGAAAAAATGTTATTAACAGATACTATTTGTGCATTGTTTGAACCATTCACTGAAACCACTTCCTTTCCAGTCTTCTGGTTGTAAAGTCTCAGTATTATCTTGAGTCCTTACTGTACCATACCTCCAAATAATCTCTTGTCGAATCTTTCTTCTATTGTATCTCTCACTTCTGACTCTTTTCTGTCCAATCATACCTACCACTTTAGTTCAGGCCCTTATTACTTCTCAATTAGATTATTGCAAAAGTCTCCTAAATGGTTCCTTGTCTCAATAATGTCACTATTCTAGCCCATCTTGTGCACTGTGAAAGTAATTTTCCTTAAGTGCAGCTGTAGTCATGTGATTCCTCTAATCAACCAAAACCAGAGGTTCCCTATTGACTCTAGGATAGAATATAAACTATATTTAGCTTTTTAAAAATTAATTAAATTTTTTGTTTGTTACATTTAAATGCCCAGTAAACTCCCCCTCTCCTGCCCTTCCCCCCATTAAAGAAGGTATCATTTGATGAAAAAGATAAATATATGTAAAACTATGTCTTATTTATTTCTATTTATCTATTCTTTCTCTGGGGTTAGACATAAACAAGTCATTCTTTAAACAATATTCCTGTTGTCTTGGTTCTGTTCATCTTGCTCTTCATAATTTCTCATAGGTCTTTCCATGTTTTTCTAAAATTAACAGTTTTGTCATTTTTTATGGTAAAGTACTTTTCCAACACAAACATATATCCAGACTTGTTTATCCATTTCCAAATTGATGTACATCCCCTCAATTTCCAGTTCTTTGTCACCACAAAGAGAGAGAATTATTTTTATAAATTTAATTTCTTTTCCATTTTCCTTGATCACCTTAGGGAATAAACCTAGTCCTAAGTGTTATCACTGTGTTAAAAAGTTTACACAGTTGTATAACTCTCTGAGTAAATTCTAGTTTATTCACTTAAATGGTGGGATCAGTTCAGAGTTGCACTAACAGTGGATTAGTGTCTCCATTTTTTTTCACATCTCCTCCATCATTTGTTATTTTGCCCTTTATCATTTTAGCCAATGAGATAGGTATGAGGTGATATTTCAGAAACTTCATTTGCATTTCTCAGCATTTTTAATTTAGTTAAATATAACTTTGATTTAAAGAATTTTTCATTTAGTTATATATAACTTTGATTTCTTCATCCAAAAACCATTCAAAACTTTTGATGATTTATCAATTGAGGAATGGTTTATACCTATATTATCTATATCTTATATCTATATTATTTCTATATCTCTTAGAACTGAGAACACTATCTAAGAAACTGTCTATAAAAATGTTCCCACCCTACTGTTTCCTTCTACTCTTGGCTACATTAGTTATATATTTAGCTTTAAAAACCCTTCATAATCTGGCTCTAATCTATCTTTTCACTTTGGAAATTCAAAAATGGAAAATCCAAAAAGAGAACTAATCTTTTTTGTATATAATTCCATTACTCTATCATGTGAAGACTGAGGGAAATTATCCTTCTTTCTTCTCCTCTTATACTATACTTAACCCCCAAGTCTCCATTCCTTTTCTTTTTTGACTGATAATCCTACATGCCCAGAATACATACATTCCTTATTACTGCCTCACTGAGTCCTTTTCTTCCTTCTAGGACTCAGATTATGAACATCTGCAAAAAGTTTATTCTGATCTCCCAACCATTAATGCCTTTCTCCCAAAATACTATGGGTTTAAATAATATACATATTAATTAATTCACATTATATTTTTACATATACTTGTTTTCTCTCCTCCAGTAGAATGTACATACCTAGCATTCAGTAATTGTTCTTTTTTAATTTTTATTTTTATTGTACTTTCATATGTGTTGTCTAGCAAATTTTCTGGACGATAGTTGGCACTCAAATGTTTATTGATTGAATGATTGTTTGATTCCAGTCTTCAAAAGAGGCTAAAAGAAAAAAAATAAGTTATGAAAATAAGAGAATAGTTAGAGGAGTAAAGAAAGTGAATATAGAGGGAACTGAACAGGAAAAGAAACCATAAGATAGGGAGTGGTTTTAAAATATTGCTAATAATAATCATGGTGGCCAACTAGGGCAATCTGTTCTATTTTCACAAAATTTCCAGAATTGTTCCTACATTTTCTTCTTTTGTGAAATAAAATGGTTTTTGAACAATGCTCTTACAGTCACTGTCAAGATACCTTTATAAAATAACCTTTTTCTGACTGAGACTGGAATAAATGTAATATGATTAATTTTAATATACTTAAAATCTCATGTTGATGTTAGAAGTGAAAAAAGACTCCATAGTCTATCACAGAAATCATAGGAGAGATAAATGCCACATTTTTAGGCATAGTTTAGGGACATCCTAAGTATACCTGAAAGATCTAAGTGGTGACCACATGTTTTGGTATAATCATAAAGAAATTGTTTTAGAGGACTTGCCAGAATGCAGGATGATCTTGAGAGTTAGAAAAAAGATGTAATGTTGAGAATAAGCTCCATAAGCAGAGAAATTTGCCTTATTCTTATTTTTATTATTCCCCATATCTTCTCCAACAATATATTGCATAGAGTAAACAAGAATGAATCAATGCAGATTATGGAAAAACAGGAGGTAATAGTTAGAAAGGTAAAATATTCTCTTTAGCTTATGGAAAATTTTATTGTAAAAAGTAGAAGAAATATATGGGTTCATTTGTTTGATTATCTATCTACCTACCTATCTACCTACCTATCTATCTATCTATCTATCTATCTATCTATCTATCTATCTATCTATCTATCTATCTATCTATCTATCTATCTATCTACCTATCTACCTATCTACCTATCTACCTATCTATCTAATCTATGTGTCTAAATATTTACGAAATGTATCCTAGCACTCTTCAGTCTTCCTACCATTCCCTTTCATTCTTTAAAAAATATTTCCCCCTTGATTTTAAATTTATTGGTGACATTTTCTACATGTGAGGAAGAATATATATAGTTCAAATGATCGGAGTAGATAGATTATGATGCCTATGTGATACACGTGAGCATTTCTTTGCTCCATATACAGTCTCACAAATATCCAAATTGAAATGGGAAAGATACAACGCCACTGGGTATACTTCCTGCATGTAGAACTAAATCATGGCATTAGTAAATGTACAAAGATGAAATGAATATTCAAAGGCCCCCAAGGATTGTGCTAAAAATTGTTTGCTAAGTTAGACTATGATATAAGGTTCAGATTAATTTTTAATTTTCTTTCAAGGGATTAATTTTTCAAAACCTCTTAGACCTCATCTTACCCTTTGCAAAGAGATAAATTAATTAATTAATATCCTCATTAGCCTATAATATCATTTAACTGAACACATGATTTTAATATGAAAACTACCAGTTTTGATTTTTTCATTATTCATCATCACTTCATGAACACTTCTTTGGTGATTTTTTTCACAATTTGTAATTACTTAGAAAACTTAGTCTGTCACCAAAGCAATGATAATTTCTCAGTGTTCATTTGTTTTATTATGGTTTGTTTGCAGATTTAGAAAGTGTTTCTTTTCTTTCAATTTACATCTTCTCTCTCTGTCTCTGACTTTGTCTCTCAGTTAGTATTGTTTTTGACTTGGTCACTTTGTAAGATAATTCTGTTCTGAGAAAAAGGTGGCTGTTTTTGATAAAACACACTTTATCTTTTATTAGAAAATATATGTAAATATCTTGGCATGCTTAAGTTGTAGATGTAATTTTAAATTCTGCCAGGTTGTGACAAAGTGCTTAATTTTATTTTTCACACTGACTTATTGAGGTATGTTCTCTATGTTTCCTTACCTGTTTTTATTGTGTATGCTGAGAGAGTTCTTTATACACAGGGCAAAGGGTAGGTAAGAGAAGATGGACAATGTAATTTGAATGAGGAAGATGTACAGTGATACTTTTCCTTTCAAATTACCTGACAATTCAAGAGACAAGGGTTATATATTAAGGATAGGATGCAGTCCTAGACAGCATATTCCTGCTTGCATTAGATAAATGGACAGCTTTCTAGACTGAAGAAGTTAGATATTATATTCAAGATAAAGTAAGTTTGAATGGCAGATCAATATCATGAAAAAATACCTGGTTTATCAATATCTTCATGCAAACAAGGACAACTATTTTCTAACATTAAGTGGCACTTTTGGAGGAAGAAAACAGAGTAATTTAAAGGAATGCTGAAGAGTTTAAAGCTTCTTTTTAAGAGACAAGCTGGACAGAATTTACATATTGAGAGAATAAAAGTAGAGATGTCAACATGAATCATTGAACATTTTTTCTCATGAGAAATGATCTACAAATTTAAAAAAAATAAATGGTACTAATAAATATCCATATCAGAAAAAATATTAGATCTTTGGCTGAAATATTTTACCCTGGGATCTAGATAAATATCAGATTATAAAATCCCTTAACATGATGTCTAGGCTTGCTCATAAGACTTATTTGTATGAAATTAATCAATCTGCCAACAAGTATTTAAGTGGCTCTTAGGTGTTAGGCATTACACTAGGTGCTGGGGATACACAGATTTTCTTTTTAAAGTGTATATTTTTTCAGGGTTGTAATTTATATATTTAAGTATATACAGAACAAATAACTATATACAGAATAAATGTAGAATAAATGTGAGGTTGTTAAATTCAAGGTAGTTATGGAGGGAGACCACAAACCACTATAGGGATCAGGAAGGCTTGTGTAAAGGTATAAATAAACTATCTTGAAAGATTCTGTGAAGTAGAAATGAAGTGGGAATGTTTTTAGACAGGAAAGAACCAGTGCAAAGTCTTGGAGATGACAAAGAAAGCTGAGTGGAAGGAACAGAGGACAGTTTGAATGATGTTTAGAACATGATGAGGGAAGTAAAGCATAATGAATCTGGACTTACAGATTGGGGGCAAATTATAAATCTAGATTTTGAAAAGCTGAATAAAATAGTTCATATTTTGTTTTAGTGACAATAGAGGACTATTGGATTTTACTGAATGAGAAAACGATATGGTCAGACCTAAATTTAAGTAATACTCCTTTCATTTCTCTTTTTCTGCTTTCCAAAATGTAGGAATATTTTCTCTCTCTCCTCTCTCTCTAATAATCTGAATTATCATCTTTAATGTAGTTTACTACCAAACCTATAAATCTTTTTCCCCATTTACATGAACATTCCAACATGGATATATTTAAATGATGTGCTGCTTCTAAAACTGCTCACTTTGTGAATAAACATTCAATAATATTCTCATTTCACTAAATTTTTTCAGAACTACCTTCAGTGCCAACAAGAAATAGTTTCAATATTACATTGCCAGGAAATGTATGTCAACATAGGTATGTCACCATGGACATGCAAATTAATCTGAGTCTCAGTTTTCTCATATGCAAAATGGGGATTGAAAATAATTCAGACTATCATAACTATGAATAGAACTTCTATATGAATGGAGGCCATTGTAATTTACATACCAATCAATTTCCTGAGTAAAGAAGTTTATTGGCATTTGTCCATTAAGTATTTCTAGTTATGATTTAATTGAGCAGATTCAACAACAATCCTCAAAAGAGGAAGAAAATGTAAAATCAATTTATCTCTTTTAATAGATGACTGTTTTAGTTTAAGGACAACATTTTGAGCATTTTAAGTACTTCTTTTTACTGATGATACATTAAAAAAATATATTCCAAATGCTGTCAGGTGGATATGAAATTTTCTTTTCACTTAGAAACTATTGTTTTATATTATGCTAGAGATGAATAATTTTGAAGATTCCCTTCAGACTCTCGATGTTCAAGATGAACACTAAAATCCCTTCCAACTCATTTCTGCAGTTCTTTGAATCTATGAGATATAAGACCATGAAAAGTTTTCTGAATAATCAAAGAAAATGTATTTCAAATACTTTTGGCATTTTAATTATTTGATATAATATACATTGTGGTTTATTAGCCATAAAAACATATTTATTAGACAAAATGACATATTCAACCCATGTATGGATAATGACCTATCCAAAAACAAAAAACAAAAACTGAGCAGTAGATAAATAAGAGACCATGAGGAAAATGAACAGGATTACTTATGATAAGGCATAGAAAAGATAAAGATAAAATTAATGATCAGATAAAATAATTTAGGGATTCATGAACATGGAAATCAAATACATGTTGGTGATAGAAAGATTGAGGAAATGGCCTTTTCTGTGTGTGGCTGAAGTGAAGTGGAAGTACAGGTCATTTCTCTTCTTGCAGTACTCCAGGTTTTCTATAGCATGGCCTGCCTTCCCTTTTCCAATGCTCTTTCCACCACAATTTCCTGCCCATCAGTAAGAACTTAAATGCTTTTTTGACTGAGTGAATGACTAACCAGGGACGTGAGTAAACACTAGAGAATTTAGTTCCCCTAGAATAAGTACAGCAATACAAAAATTGGGGCAGAGGGTCAGCTGGTTGACTCAATGGATAGAGAGCCACATCTGGAATAAGATGGATCTGGATTCCAATCTGGCCTTAAGACACTTAAGTTGTTATTTAACCCCAAATGCCTAGCCCTTACCACTCTTTTGCTTTAGAATTGAAGCCAATCCTAAGATAAAAGGTAGGGTTTAAAAAAAAAAACAACTGGGGTAGCAGTAATGATTGTGAGTCTGAAATTGAATTCATTAAGAAAGGATGGGGCTACCAGGATCTGAAATGGGGTACAAATTGGAATAATATAGGACTGAAAGGAGAATTTTCTGGGAGCTACAGAATTTGAAAAGAGCAATAGGGAGCAAGAAATGTTTTGATTCTCTCCAACAACGAGTAAATTGGAAGGTATGGATAAATGTGTAATCAGTGCTGGAAAGAGTGTCCCAGAAGAGCATACCATCATGAGGTAGGCAGGCCTCAATGAATAACTAAAGACAAAAAGAGGAAGAAGGAGGAAAAGTTTCAATATGGAAGCAAACTAGTTGTAGAAGCCAGGGAAAGGTAAGTTGGCACATTTGAAGGAGTGACAATGGAAAGGAATGTGAATAAATGGAAGGGCAGCTAGGAGGAAGATAGATCTGCACATTGGCAGCTAAAATTCAGACTCAGTGGGATAGATGGTCAAGTTAAGAGTTAAGCTGGCATGGATTCAAATCCTGCTGCTATGCTGAGATGATTAGCTTCAGAGGAGGTGCTGATCTGTTTCAATGGAGCCAATTTCCACACTGACAATTTTTGGCCAAGAAAATCAGGAATATACTAAAATGCATATGCAATAATATATTGCAATTGATGAAGCAGATCATGTCCATATTTAGTTATTTATTTATATGGTGCCTCTTAAAATTACATTTCATTCATTTGTCTACTATTATTTAAGCCATATTTAAGTATTATTTGAAGGCCTACTATGTGTAGAATCCTGTTTGTTTGGAAAATCAAGAGTGAGAAGTTTTATAATTTGAATGAGGATTTCTGAATATCAATAAGATTGTTAATTTTAGAAAAGAAAGCACAACTCTTACTATGATTCTTTGAACTTATTTGTTTATCATCATCTGACTTTAGCTGACCTTAGTGACAAAGAATATTTTTAAAAATAATTTAAAACTTTAATTGTATGTTTGGTGGTGGCTGTTTTTGTTTATAATATTGATAAAATTCACTGGTAGTAAAAGTCAAGAGAGGGTAAAGAGCCAAAAATATATTAATTCCCCAGAAAACACCAAAGGTACCAAGTGAAAAGAGATGAACAGAAAGAAACTTCTACCAGGTACTTTTTTTTTTCAAATGAGATAATATTTGTAGGCTCTTAGCACAGTCTCTGGCACATACACCAGTGAAGATTAATCAAAATGATGGAGTCCTAAACCATGCCACTGAAGAGTCAGGTAAAGAGACTAGAAATGTTTAGTAGTGACTTGGAAATTAGATTATTTTCTAATTCATTTGAGTGTCTAAGCAATGAGGTTCCTGGACTCATAAACTTAGAAGTCAAAGGGAGCTAAAAGGTCTCATAGTCAAACCCTCCCATTTTACAGATAAAGAAACTGAGGCACAGAGAGTTTAAATTACTTAAATTTTTCCATTGACTGAATTAACTGGATAATAATCAAATCTTGCATTCACTCTTGGAAGCCATTTCCTTAAAGGAAGTTGTTCTGTCTCACGTGACTCAAGTTCTTACTTTTCCAAGTAAAAGAACACAAAGAAAGTATAATATATCATTTAATATGTGTTCTTGATGTGAGTGATTATAATTTTAGCAGATGCTACATTATTTGATGAAACACTTTAGATCCTGAATGAGGAGTCCTTGAAGACGAAGAATGAAAATTATATCCTGAATGTGCAAAATAAATCTGACTTCGTATTGCCAGTTTACTGCTACCTAGAGTATAGTGTCATTGTGGAGTTCATCAAGAAACAATAGATGTTTCTTTTCTTTTTTTTTCACTCAGTAAATCAATTATCCTCCCAAGTATTTTAGCACAATGTATTAAACCCAAAAAGGATAAGATATTCCTAAATACAGAGAAACAAATTTTATGAAGGAACTACAATCATTATTGGGGCAGAGTTGGAGAGGGGGATTAAAAAAATTGTTCCCCACATAAGGAAAATAAATAGTAATTATCACTAAGTATTTATTAGGTTTTCAGTGGGAATTCTTGTTCATTTGAATAGTGCATGTTCTGAGTTATGTTATAAATAGATGAAGTAGGTTTTATGTTCTTTCAGAGAACAGGGAAGTGGTTTTTACTTCTTTTATATTCCCCATACAAATAGTGCAGCTCTCTATATGCCTTCAACATGCTAAATACATAACTGTGCAAGAATATTGATAAGAAACATCTTATTGTATTAATAGCAAGCCCAATGATTCTTATAACACATTTTAAAAAGTAACTCTCAAAAATATTTTAATTCTACTATCTCTACTGTTCTGGATTCAGTGACAAGGTCACAATTACAGAAAAGTATGAAGTTTTTTATTCCTCTGCACCATCTATAGTGATATTAAAAGTCAAGTGTTTAAGACTCACGTATCCATGACATTTTGCTCATTCCCACCTCTTTTCAATCCTATAAAATCTAACAGGCATTAGTTAAAGGCTTAATATCTTCAAGATGTTGTGTTACACACTGGGGAGACAAAGATGAAATGAAAAACAGCTCTTGCTCTCAAGGAACTTAGCTTCTACATTTCATTCATGCAGGACAAGAACACTTAACATCAGGGTTGTCAGGAAAGGCCCTGTGCATAATTTACATCATTCCTTATGCCCAAACTCTAACTCTTATCCTCTTATTTAATGAACTGTCTAGAGGAACGCTGATGGTTCAGTGGATAGAAGGCCAGCTTTGGAGTCAGGAAGATCTAGGTTCAAATCTGTCTTCAGACACTTCCTAGCTATGAAACCCAAGTAAGTCACTTAACCATGATGGCCTCGCTTTTGCTGCTCTGATGTCTTAGAATTGATACTAAGACAGAAGTTAAAAGTTTTCAAAAATCATTGTTTTTATTCCTGAGTTATTTTCTATTTTTTATTATTTCACATTTGTGTCTTATTGCTCCAGCTACCTTTAGTTTCCTTAAAAGAAATAACCATTAATTTAAAACAAAATAGATTCCCATGTTGCCTATTGTAAAGTATGGTTTAAAGATTTAGAATCCTCAGGACACTCAGTATCTAATCATCTATTAATTTCTCCCTACTGCCCTTCACATTCTCTGCTGCTATTACATTTCTTTTGATGCCATCACTGGTCTCCAGTGGTACCATTAAGGAATTATTCATCTTATGATCTAAGAAAGTGATCAAGAAAATGACAATCCCTCACCATCTTTTTCTAAAGTTTATTCAATGGTAGACCATTAGAACCATCCTAGAATATTGCCAAGAATTTAGAATACCATATTGAGACTGGATCCTAAAAGAAATTTCCTTAAAGAAGGTGACTAATTGTTATGATGGGAATTTCAGTGGAACATATATCCTAAGGTTTCCACACTTCACCTTTATTATATTTAACTCCATGGGTTATTAATTATATAGTGTACATTTTTAGTTGTGTAACTAATAAAAATAGAGGCTGAAGTTTTAGCTTGAGATTGGTCAATGTCCTTAGTATCATATCTGTGCTTTTTATTATGTTTTCTTCTATGTGCGTGATATATGAATATATTTTCAACAAGAATAGAATTTTAAAAATGATTCATCATAGCTGGTTTGGAATGTAAAGAAGGAATGATTAGCCTTACTCCTATCAAATATTGACTGATCTTACATTTCTCTGGAAATGCTACTTCTAAGTAAAACTATCTAGTTTATTCAGTGGTTACAGTTCCTGGAGTCAGGAAGACCTGAGTTCAAATCTAGATCCAGAAGTTTATTGTTTGTTTTCCTGTACAAGTTACTTAACTTCTGTTTGTCCAGTTTCCTCAGCTGTAAAATGACGATAATTACAGCACTTGTCTCACAAGATTGTGGTGGTTTCAATGACATAATATCTTAAAAAGAGGTAGAAAAGATCTTAAAACAGTTCCTGGCAAATAATAGGTATTTAATAAATACTCATTCTTTCTCTTTCCTTTTTTTCCTTCTCTTTCCCTAGAATAAGCAGAACAGAATACCAAGTATAAAGAAATATAGATATACCAGATGATGAAAACCAACTACACTAGAGCTGTTTTCAAAATATTCAGTAGATTTCAGTCCACTAGCTTGTTAGTCACTAATTAGTAATTATTAACTTAGTAATTTCAAATAACAAATTTTTAGTCTATTTTCCCTCCCTTTAAACTAGTTCATATGTGTTAAGAGAGAACTCACAAATGAATGTTTGGGATTAGAAGACTCTTGTCAAGTGAATATATTTGTGAGACCTTCCTTGCAAAAGTGTTATATTTTGTGATGCCTGTAACCTGCCAGAGACAGACTGTTATAATATTAAAGACACAGCCAGGCTTGAAGAGAATCTTCAGGAAGGAGTTTTGCAGAGATAATCCCTGATTTTAACTCTATCCACATTGAGAGACTGACTCAAAGAGCATGTCTATCCTTTTCCCCCTTTTCCCCTTGTCCTATTTACATTTTATCAACATCCATGTTTTCAAAAGGAAGCAAATACTTCTGCCGGTAAAACTGTCTACTATAAGAGACTACAGTGGCTAGATGGTCGGTCTCATTTTAGGCTTCCCTGGTCAAATCAAGATCTACCTCTGATGTACAATCGCAGTGACCCGATGCAAGTTAACCTCCTAAAGCACTAAACAATCAAGAGCTTGCAAGCCTCTTTCTGTCTAAGTTGCAAGAAGATGCAGTCTTCCACGGGTAGAGAGTGAATATCCTCACCCAAAAGTTCTCTATGTAAATGGAGTCACAGGTTTGGACCATGCTGACCTCCTCAGATCTATCTTCATGCTAAAATTGCTTTGAATTGTCCATCTTTCTAGGTTCTGAGTTATAGGGATGTGGCTCCTCTTTAAGGTGGACAAAGGTCAGTTCTTCCCTGTTAGTGAAATCACACCAAAACCCTTAATAACTACTAAATTATTTTAGGTTTGCATGAAGACAATATAATCTCTAGTATACTATCAAAATGCTAGACAGAAAAAATGGTTTTAGTCTTTGTTTTTCTGAAGAGTTTATTCACATTTATTCACACATTGAATTTCTGCTCCCTTTGGTTCTATAATGGAAAAATGAGGAGGAAAATGAAGTAATTACTTGGACAATTTAATCAATCTGGATAAACAGAATGGAAAATTGGACCAAACTCTTATTTATCAATAGCAGGTTTGTGTATTTTAATTGGCTTCCTTGTGTCATCACATCTCAAATGACTATGTGGTTCCAGAAGATAAAAAGGAGGAAATGTATATTTTTTGCATCTCTTCATTTATCTTAGTTCTTTTTCAAGCTTTCAGGATTTTTCTAGGTTTGACTTCTTCATGAGTGGAATTGAAGAAAGATACATTCCAGAGACGAATCTGAAATATAAACTTGAAAAATGCAAATGTCAGTCTACATTCTGGTCCATAGATGGCAGCAACACCTAACTGTACCCTCAGAGCAGCATTCTAAGAAAGTTGGCCATATACTAAAATACTATGTTCACTTAATAGTACATTAAAATTATTTAACAGAAACTATAGCATCAATAGGATATGAACAATGATGAAGAATTCCTCTGCAGCCTGTCCTACTCCTTTATTCAGTGAACTAAAGGACTTGTTCAGTTGGCCCAGCATGGGAGTCTTTGTCATTTTAACTGGATGTCACAATAGATACTGATAAAAATAAAACTCTTTTAACATAATGGCAATTCAAAACAATACCAAGAAACTACCTTGTCTGTCATCAGTGGCTATTAAAAATGAGATTAATACATGCATACAGGTTTCTGTTATTTTTTCAATTAAAAAATTAAAGACAATGCATGCAAAAAAAAACTACATGGAAAAATGGAAGAATGAGAGAGAAGAAAAGAGATCACTAGATTCAGACACAAAAAGACAAAGCAAACTAAGAGAAATGGGCCCATGGGAAAAAGGAAAAGCTACAAGACTAGATTGAACTGAAGAGAAATATAATAAATCTAAACAATGCAGTCCACTGCCTATCACTGAACAAAACATCTTTTGGTCATCTATTGAATTTTCTGTCTATAAAATCTCCTATCACATGTTGAATCAGATTGGGTCATTTTATTTTCTAAGTTAACAACATGCTACAAATACTCTGGGACCATTATTGCTAAATTAAAAATATCATCAAGCAAAAAAAAAAAGTATGTTTTACCATAGGGAAAAAAATAATGTTTCCAAACCCCTTGATCATGCAGCATTTTAAATTTGAACATAACTATCACTTCTACAAATGGTTTTGCAGGTGGTTTAAATAAATCTTAAGAAAGTTTCCATTTCAGGAAAAGTGGGGAGGGAGAGAAACAGAATTACAGAGAGAAGTCTTAATTGAGAGATAGAGCCTTTCTCATACAATACTAAACTCCAGTGAAGCAGGCTATAGAGGAAAGGACTGTTGTTTTACAGTGCCTCTCAGGGTTCAAAGCTGAAGCTCTAAAACAACTTGCAGATGTAGGTTGTGCTAAATATTAGGGGGAGGTCTTTCAGAATTGGATTTGCTTAGCTATTTCCACTCTTTCAAAAATGTTTAAGTCCTGTAAATCCTCCAGAACCCACTGTCTAATTGTATTGGGTATCTTGCATGTCTACTCAATAATAGCTACTTTCCTATTTTAATGACTTGACTTACAAGCCTTTGAAGATCAGGCTCTGTTCTGCTGATTTTGAATGGAAATAGACTATGCATTTTGTTCTCCTTCTTCAATTGTTTCATTTTCAGATTTTTCTTTCCATTTTATCCTGTACAATCCTTCATTCGCCAGAGAGAATATATTTTTCACCCCTCCCATTAGCCAAGGCTAGAGTGGAAAGAAAGCCAGAGATAAAAACAGAGATAGAGACAGAGAAACAGAAAGAGAGACAGAGTCAGACAGATGGACAGATATGAGAGAGGCATAGTTATATGTGGTTTTTACTGTCTTCAACTTAGAGGAAATCAATTAATCCAAAAAATGACAGGTCCTGATATAGCTTCTTTATAAGAAAATTAGGCTAAAGGAATTTTAAAGAAATACAATGTACACATTTAAGTTATGAAACCTCAATGTTTTAGTATGCAGATTTTACACTAATCTCAATTAAATCATTGCAAAAAAAGATAATGCAGCAAATATTTTTCTTCCTACATGTATTAATGTATACCTACCACATACAAATGAATATATATGTTTGCATATTATTACCACATTTAAAATGGTATCATTTCAAAATTATTTGAAAATTATTTGTTTCTTATTTGAAATTTTTTAGCCTGCTTTTTTGGGTTGGAGGGGGTAGAAAAATGCTTTTAATCTTTAAAGAAAAGAGATATATAAGAATCAAGATGAATTTGGGAATAATAAAGATAAGTAATCCACCCACCCACACCCATTCCAGGAAAAAATAAAAGAACGAAGAACAACACTGGTTATAGTATAAACAATTTTTTATTTCATTCATGATAGAATAATTAGAGTAGTTTGGCATGGCTTTGTTTTGGAATGGCGAGGGGATTTTTCCTCAATTTTTAAGAATGTGAAATAGCAAAACAATGGCAATTTTCTTGAAACATTCAGTATCAAAGCATAGCTTCTCAAATTGCCCAAGTCAGTAAGTTAAAAGCTAGATAGGTACCATCCAAGCATTTATCAGGAAAACATATTTCCTTCAAGATTGCCCAAATCTTAATAGCTGGGTTAACAGACTTCTGATATTGGTCTCTCGAAGGAAAAAAAAAGGCATCAACTCAAAGGCAAAAGTGAACTTTCTGAATGCATTGTTAATCACTCCAGACACTCGGTGGCAGAACTCTCCAGTGGCAATTACTTCTGTGGTGACTGTGACCGTGTAATTCAACCCCCAAATATAAGTGTTTTATTTTATCACCCTATTAGAAGAAAAAATATCCTCTCCCATTTAATGAATAATAACGGGTACTGCAAAGAATGTATAGTAGTCCATCTGACCAAATGTCCTTGTACTATAGTTAGTGTATGGATCAGACTACAAAAAGGATGATTGAACAAATGTGTAAATGTCTCTTCTCCATTAAAAGAAATGATGAAGCCCTCAGAAAGCCGCATGCTTTAAAGTGAGGACAGATTCTCATCTAAAATGCAGAGTGTGTATTGCTGCATATCTCAAAAAATCTGTCGCAGGGCAAGCCAAATGCGGACTTCAAGGGAAACGGGGGTATTCCACAAAACACAGGGTGATTGATATGAAAGTGCCAAGAATCTAGTCAGCAATCAAATGTGGGGTTCAAAATATTCTGGGTAGGAGGGGGGAGAGAGATGACTTTGGACTGCAAAACCAAAGTCTCTACTATAAAAATTGTTTTTTTTGTATGAAGCATGAAAAATTTCCAATTAAAAATTTCAAAGTGAGAGACCAACATGACTCAATATGGAACAGTAATAATAATAATTGATAGCACGTATGTTTCACTTTAAGATTTGAAAAGCACTTTATATGTATTACCTCTTTGATCTTCATGACAATGTTGTGGGGCAGGTGTTTTTATTATCCTAAATTTTGGAGAAAGAAACTGTAGGTCAAAAAGACTAAGGACTTCCCAGATGTCACACAGCTAATAAACGTCAGAGACAGAATTCAAACCCAGGTCTTCCAGAATCTAAAGCCAGGAATTTTTGCCACTTTACTTCATAACTAAAGATCTTTTCTAAATAAGTGAAAGAGACCCCCAGGGAACCTAAAACTAGGTTTGGTTAGATTGTAGAACATATGTAGAAAGCTCTGTGTGAGGGTTCAGCAGACTGAGAGCTAGACTTAGAGCACAAGATTCCATGTTCAAATCTAACCTCAGATACTTTTTAGTTGTGTGACCCTGGACAAGTCACTTAACCCCCATTACCTAGCCCTTACAGCTCTTCTGCCTTGGAACCAATATGCAGAATTGATTCTAAGACAAAAGGTAAGGGTTTAAAAAAAGAAAGAAAGTTCTGTATGTTTTAGCTGCACACAGTTTTTAGGGTCACAGATTCAGTTAGAAGAGGCATTGGAGTATACCTAATTCAATCCCTTAATTTTATAGATGAGAAAATTGGCAACAAGAAAGCTTAAGTGTCTTCCCCAAGGTCACATAGCTAGCATTTTGAACCTACATCTTCAAACTCCAAAACCACAAAGGTATATGGAAGCTAAAAAAATTAATACTCTCATTGAGAGAATCATGGTAACTGGACTTGGAGAGGTGATAGCCCTGGTGAACTGCCCAAGTGAGATCACATGAGAATTGCTCTTTTCCCTTCTAGGCACTGCCATATTTGTAGAGGAATGTAGTTAAGCTATAGAGCATCCAGAAGGGAAGGAAGAAGGTAATGAAAGATCTTAAGATTATGCCAAAGGAGCATCAGTTGATTGAATAGAAAATTAAATATGAGAAGACTTGACTCAAGGCAAGATGGGAAAACAGAAGGAGGAAATAGTACCCATGACAGCCCCCTTCAAGTATTTGGAATGTTTGTCAGGAAAACCTGACCTTGAAAAGTAAAGTGAGGAGGCATAGGTGGAAATTGTTGGAAGGTGAATTTCCCTTAAATATACCATCCCCTTTTAAAAAAAATATTTATTTAGAATAGTTTTCCATAGTTACATGATTCATGTTGTTTCCCTCACCTCTTCCCTCCCCACTCCCAGAGAAGACAAGCAATTGCACCAGGTTATTCATGTATCATTGTTCAAAACCTATTTCCATATTATTCATCTTTGCAATAGGTGGTCATTTAAAGTTAAAATTCCCAGTCATATACCCATTGAAGTATGTGATAGATCATAAGTTTTTCTTCTGTGTTTCTATTCCCAAAGTTCTTTCTCTGGATGTGGATACCATTCTTTCTCAAAAGTCATTCCAAATCTTACACACAGGCAGTACAGTGGATAAAGAACAGGGACTAGCATTAGGAAGACTCATTTTCCTGAGTCCAAATTTAACCTCAGATAGTTACTGGCTGTATAACCCTGGAAAAGTCACTTAATGCTATTGGTCTCAGTTTCCTCAATTGTGAAATGAGATAGAGAAGGAAATGGCAAACCCTTTCAATATCTATATCAAGAAAACTTCAAATGAGACTACAGAGTCAGATGTAGCTGAAAAATATATAAACAACAATAGCAAGAAAGCTTACACATACTAGACACTTCGTTTGTCTGATTTTCTAATTCTGTCCCAAAAGGAGAGCTGTACACTTCATCAATCTGTTGTCCTTCCATTTAAAGAACATCATCAGTTTCCTTACACAGTTCCCTATATAACATATCAAATGCCTTAAAAAAGGAACAAAAGGCAACTCCAAAATAAAGCCAACACCCAAATACAAGGGAGGAAAATTCTTAACAACTGGAAAATCTGGTTCAATATATCCTTGAATAAAACTTTTCCGGTGTCTTTCTACTGGAAACTGTCCAGGACCATTTACCTCAAGGTATAGGAGTTTCTGAACAAAGTTCTTTTTGACCTTCAGACCACAGCCTATTCTCTTTTGCTCTTCTCTATAGCATATAGAGTAGCATATAAAGAAAGCTAATGCACATATGTACAATTATGTACGTAATTCTGCCTAATTCATCATTAAGAGTTGCTTCTCTTTGTGTCAAACCCTAATTTGTGCCTTGTAGGAATATTGATCTTATTACTATACAGAATTTCCAGGTAAGAAATCTCCTTCTACCAATAGAAGTCAGCACATTCTCTTCTCAGAAAAATTATATTCTTAGAAAACTGTCTAGAGCATTAAGAATCAAAGTGTTTTTTCTGGGGTCACAGAGTCAATAAATGTTGCAGACAGTATTTGAACCCAGTTCTTCCTTTAACCAATACATCATGCTATTCCCCCTAAATTAAACTTATTTTCTATTTGTCTTTTTCTGTCTCTATAAAACACAAATGCAGACATCCTTTAAAACAAAGCTATTTCTAGTTAGTTTTTTTAAGATGTTACCTTTAAATTCAGGTTATATATATATGTATGTATGCATGCATTTCATTTTCTCTTTTATGTTAAATGATGATGCTCCCATGTTGTCCCATAGAAAGACATATTTCTGATCTTGTTTTTCCTTAACTTTTCTTTCCCTTCTAACCCCTGTACTTAATGGCCTTGTAGCCCTTCAAATGGTATCAGAACATCCTGCTTTTTTTATCTTCTAGTTTCTCTGCACATCCTCCTTTCCTGGTTATCCCTCCCTGGATACCAGATTGTATGGATGGTAGAGAGGTCATATTCACATTTCTTGACCTCCCTGTCCTCTTACTTGTCAATTAGTCCAGACATTAGCATACTTAAACTTACATTTACATATATATGAGATGATCTTTTCATCTACAATAAAAACAAATTACAATAAAACCTACAATAACTTATAGAAAGGAGGTATTTCTTAAAAGACATAACCATTATTCCAGTCTCCCAAGCCAGAAAATATGGAGTTATCATTGAACATAGAGTGTGAAGGAAATGGAAGAGACAATGTTCCCACCTCCTGTCTACTCTGCTTTTGAAATGTCTCTCTCAAATTTATCTCTTCCTTTTTAGTTCCCTCACCAGTACTATAATCTGAGTTAATTCTCTGGCCATTACACTTGAATTACATCAATCTCTTTTTCAGGCATTTTTCAGTTATATCCAACTTCGTGGCCCCATTTGGGGTTTTCTTGGCAAAGATCCTGGAGTGGTTTGCCATTTCCTTCCCCAACTCATTTTACAGATGAGACAACTAAGGCAAAAAAGGATTAAATGACTTGCCTAGGGTCACATAGCTAGTAAGTATCTGAGGCCAGATCTGAACTCACAAAGATAAGTTTTCCTGACTCCAGGCTCATGATTTTATCCACTAAGCTACTTGAAACTAGTCCACCCCTTTTTCATTTCTTTTCTTTTTTTATTTCTTTCTTTTTTTTTCCTTGCAAACTCCTTAAAAGTCTTCCTAAAAGATTCCTCTAACAATACCATATTTCCTTCCCTTTTAAAACGTAAATAGGCCAGAGCATTGGACTTAGAATAAAGAAGAACCAAGTACTAATTATGCACTTAATTCCTATAATCTCTGATACTGGGCAAATCACTTATTCTTGCCACCTCAGTTTCTTCATCTATGAAATGGGAATAATAATAACATCTACCTCACATGGTTCTCAGGATAATCAAATGAAATAACATCAGTAAACCACTTTGCAAACCTTACAGTGTTATCACTTTAAAGTTTAAGGTTAATGAAGTGTTTTATAGATCTAAATGCTATTTTTTTTTAAACCCTTGTACTTCGGTGTATTGTCTCATAGGTGGAAGATTGGTAAGGGTGGGCAATGGGGGTCAAGTGACTTGCCCAGGGTCACACAGCTGGGAAGTGGCTGAGGTCGGGTTTGAACCTAGGACCTCCTGTCTCTAGGCCTGACTCTCACTCCACTGAGCTACCCAGCTGCCCCCTAAATGCTATTTTTTTAGAGTTAAAAATAGGGGCCTCAATGAATATGAAAAATATTTTCTATATTTCTAAATCCTTCATAATATGAACTGATTCGAAAATATTATTTTCTGTAACATGAACCTTCTCTCCTAATCAATTATATGTCCTCACTGACTGATACATATCCCATGCTATTTCATGCCACTGTGCCATTTTAATTCATTCCCAAGCTTCCAACCCCTATTACTGTCCAAATTCTACTCATTCTCCAAGGCCAAACTTACCTAAATTCCCTATGAAGCTATGAAAGCTCTTCCAATATCATGTAAAGTTTTTTTCCCTTTGTTTTATTATATATTTATTCATTTAATAATAATTGATTTATTATTTATTATTTGAACAATAATTCCACTAAGTCTATACAACTTTGTCCTTCAGCATATATTGCCCTTTATTATTTTCTAAATGTTTCATATATTATTAGTCTTTTATGTCCAACTGTACTGTGAATTTTTTGAAGGTAAATATAACTTGCAATTCATAATACGTAACATGACACTGGGAAAATAGGAGATACCCAATAACTTTGTATTTGATTTATTGTCTTATTCAGGTATCATTAAGGAGAAGCTATAACATTTTCTTCCTTCCCTTGTTGGGTCCAGAACACTTTCCCCTCATTCTTTACTTTTTAAGTCATTATTAAAATGCCTAGAGGGATATCCTTTAAACTATGGGTAAGTATAGCTAAGAGACTTAGCAATAAAATATGGAGCCCCACAAATTCTTATCTTGTAGTGCTATCCTGCTTTCCAAACCTGATTTCCTGAGACTGTACAATATTGAATCTTAAATATACCTCTTGTGGGGTACATCCAGAGTTCTTTGATACTTTTAGGAACAAAAAAACCTAAACAACTCTACCAAGCTAGTCTTGAATTTCAGTATTGTGAGATTTAGCCTCATTTTCAATTAATCTAGCTGTGGAGTTTATTGATGTTTTTTGCTCTATTTTTTTTAGATCTAATGGGCAATGGATATTGGAGATGTATGTCCTTCCACACATTCCCTGTCACCAGGATATTGTTCTCAGTGTAGAAGGAATATAAGCAATAGTCTCAGCCATACAGGCCTCCCCAGAACTGGAGATTGGCTCAGAATGGGGTAGGGTCTGAGAGGTTTAATAATGAGCTAAACAAAGTGAACTAGATGCCTTTATAAATATTCAACCAATGGTCAACAGGAGTTAGTGGTAGCCTCTAGAGTGATTTTAAACTCTGTTCTCCATCACTTTCTTCCATCTGCAAAATGAAATTGCTAGTTTCATTTTGCAGATGAAGAAAGTGTTTTAACCCATCATTGGATTTGAACCAAAGATCCTGTCTCCAAAGCTAGCAAGCTTGTGTGGCCATTTTATTGATTTCTGCTCTTGATATCTTGGTCCCCTAATTTGAAAAGAAACTTGCCAAACCAGGGAAAGAGTCTCCAAGAATTATACCATTTACACTGTAGGTGAGCAATACTTCACCTTTGAAGTTATTTCTTTCAAGACAACATATATTCTTGGTAAAATGCCAACATAAAGTATGTGTCTTCAACTCCTGTCTTTATTTATGAGTACTCATGATTATCCACAAAGTCAATTAGGTCAACAGAGTCTTAAAATATTATTCATGCCATGTAATCTTATGAGTTCTATTGCAATCTTTGCAAATGTTATAAGTGCAAGAAAATGGCATCAATTTGAATGAGATTTTTTTTAAAGACAGGAGTAAGGTAGGTAATTATCTGCAAAATTCAGGCATCAACATAGCTAATTGAAGGAAATGAGTATTTTGGTCTGAAGTATCCAAATTAGTTTTTTACACTGCTTTACCCCTGGATAATTATCAGCCTTCTATTTTTACTTGGTGCTATGTAAACCTGGCATAAGTAAGGTCTAATTTCTCTAAGAAATAGTTTTTAATCATTGAGGAGTTTGAACCAAACCCAGAAAATGTCAATGGAGTCCATCCCTCCAGGGACCTTTTGACACGTAGAATGTTCAATTGGAGGACTTCTTTGTGCCACCAGTTCTCATATTTCCCCAAAATGGGTTGATAGTTTTTGGTTTTGGTTTTGGTTTTGCAGCCCCTGTCTTGGAGATGTGGGTACATAAGCCTCACATAGGAAACCTCAACAAATTAATGGGCATTTTTTTTTTTTTGGTCAGGGGTTGGCTAGGAATTCATTCCAAGGACATAATCCCACTCTGGGGTAATCCTATCACTTCTATGTTTTAAAAATAACACTGGGTTTATATACACATGCCGGATTAATTGATTTATTGTTATGTAGGCCATTTCATTTAGCCAGTGTGGGCATGGCATGACTAATCTTTTGGAAATTTAGAAAAATACTTTAAAATATACACTACTATAATAATGACAACACTTTATTGCTACCATTTAATTAAGAGTAACTGCTTTTTCAAACTCTGGTATCCAATCCACACATAAATGCATGGGATTTGATAACTAGTGAATTGTCTTTGAAAGGAAGGATGACATGATAGCTAATGCATGCACATGGAAACTAATTAGATTTTTTAGCTAATGAATCCCCATTTAAATAAATGTGATTCAATAAATAATGGATCCCCATGGAAATGAATAGAATTGGATGACTAACACACCCCACTGAAATGAATGTGATTCGATAGCTATGGCATCCTCATAAATGTGTTAGATTGAATCCCATTCATTTTAATTGCGATAAATTACAAAAGCTTTTGTTCTTGGCCTTTTGGCTAAGATCAAGTGTTCTGTCCTCTGCTTGGGGACTATATTCCACCCAGGAAGAAGCACAGCCTTAGTGATCTAATAGGCCTTTCCCTTCTCTAACTACTATGATGTATGATCTATGAATGCCATTCATTCCAATAGGGATGAGCTTGCTATTAATTCCCATTCTTTTCAATGGAATATTTGTTACAGATTGAATCCCATTTGTTTCAATGAAGAATTCTTTGCTAACACATTTTTAAAATAGAATAATTAAAATTAATTGATTTAAACACTACTATGTTTATGGGAAAAATTAGGCCTGCAGGAAATAAAAAGATAAATTCAAAATGCAGTCTATCCTCTTTTAGCAATCAGACAACTAAAAATAAATACAGCTATCAAAGTATCTTGTATAAAAGAAAAGGAGACTATAAGAAGGAACTTCCTCCTTTGCAAAAAAAAAAAACATATAAATTCTACATGTGATTTTGTGCTGATATAAAAAGACATTTTAAGATGTCATCACAATGAATTAAAATAGTTGCAGTTCAAAGATAAAATCAAAGAGAAAGAAAAAGAGAAAATGATCCACAGACAGATTAGATAGGTGATGGTGATTGATCATGTGGATTGTATCAAAAGGTATTAGGATAGAATTTGATAAATTTCCAGGCAAAGTGACTTGCAGCAAAGGCAATTAAAATTTTTTTAGCATTGGAAAAATACTATACTTAAAGTTTCTCTTGATGAATAAGCTAATTATCTTATTAAGAGTTATAATCCCTAGAAAGTTCAGTTCATTATTGAAAAGGAAGACAAACAAACCATGAGAAATGCACCTTCACTTACACACACACAAATTCACATACATTTACATATATGTTTGAATATGTGTGTCTATACATAAAATATATATAACTACTATTCTCTATAGTCTCATATTTTTAAGTCTCACAGGTCTGAATATTTACATATATATATATATTTATATATAATCATATATAACTTTATGTAGATAAAGATATTTAGACTCCATAGTTTATTATTATATATTAGATATAAGAAGTCTAATTTTTTAAATAGAATTAAGGCACAACTTTAGCAAGAATTCAGGACAGAAGGAAACAAGGAAATTAGTTTTAAGATAGCTGATTTCAATAAGTTTTGGTAAAATAGAATGGAAATTGTGGCATCATAAATAAGTAACAGCTCTCAAGCAGGGCTTGAACTAACTTCAAAAAGCCTACCAATAATATATATTTTTTATCCTTTGAAAAAAGGAAATTAAAATGAGATCAGGACTGAATAATTTGGTTTACTCCCTTCAGTGAGAATTTTTGAGGTTCTGTCAATAGAAGGGCAGCTAAGTAATACAGTGGGTACAGTACTGGACCTGGAGTCAGAAAGAACTGAGTACAATACTAAGTCATTAAAGGTTAAGTGTTTTTCCCTGGAGGAACCTATGAATAGGTCTTCCTGACTCCAGGTCCAGTTCTTGTTCCACCTAGTTTCTATGTTCCACCTTGTTTCTGTGCGTATATTCTCTCTATTCTCCTCTTGTCTGTTCTTTGACTCCTTTGCAAATTCTTAATTTTTTTCAGCTTCAATCCCTTCAACCTGAGTGTTCTCCAACATTAGCTTTTCTAATATTAGAAATATATAATCATTGGTCTAAAGGTAGAAAAGATGCTCTATGAACTTAATATTATTCTAACTTTCATTATACTTATTTGTGTGTATGCCTAAAAATCTCTCCTAGAATGAAACTTCTTGAAAGAAAGGATGATGTAATCTTTCACTTTTGCTTTTCTAGGACCAAGCAGACTGCCTTACATATAGTGGCTCTTGACAAATATTTGTTCAATTAATTTGAAATTACTACCAGGAATAAACTTTCAGACATGTTTTTAAAGGAAGTCATTGGTCATAATTGCTTTCAGTATACTTACTACTGTTGACCACCAACTTCTTGTAAAGAGCATCAATCAAAAAAGAGAAATAAATATCCCAGACGATGGATAACTTTCCATTTCATTTTAATGCTGCTTTAGCAATGATGAAAGTAACTTGTGTTTTTAATAATTAATTATATTGCTTACATATTAAACTTTATAAACTAAGTATAAAGAAGAATTAAACAGACTATTCAGACATGGCAAGAAAAAAAATGGAATTATTTTTAGGAAAAAGTGCATTATTTCTCCTAAATAAGTTTACCTGGCCCACATCAAAATTTGGAAAGATTCCATTACTTTTAATTAAGTGTGGTCAGTATATAAATATATATACATATATATTTGTGTATGTATGTATGAATGTGTAGTCACATACAAATAGACACATACATTATATATATATATGTGTATATATATATATGTGTGTATATATATATATATATATATATAAAACTTTTCTCATTATGGTCTGGAAACCTTGGATGAAATAATTATGACACTTTTCCATTTTTATGACCGGTGACATATGATTTTATTCCAGTTGCTTTCTGCATAGTTCCTCTAAGTACTTTTTAGTAAAATTAAAAAAAAAAAACAATTAAGAAGGTCTTGTACTTTTTGGAGGAGTAAGAAATGTATCCTTCTTAGCAATAAGCTGAGATTGGATTGTATGACCTTGGACAAAAGGACACAAGATGCTCTGTGAGCATTTTATACAAATACAAATTATGTTTAGGAGTAACTCATCAGTAAAATTGAGACAATGATATTTTTTATTATCTATTTCACAGGATTTTTGTGAGACTCAAATTGGGCATGGGAGGGAAGTTTTGTCTAAGTATAGTAATTTGCATTACCTGCCATTTATTTGACATTTTTTGCAAAGCTATTTTGAAGCAACTCTATGAGGCTAATACTACAAACCTAATATCCCCATTTTGTAGTTGATAAATTGAGGCTAAAAGATGGTTAGTGATTTTCTTGTAGTTATACGTCTTATATCAGAGAAACCAGCACTTGAACAAGCAGCTCAGCATAGCAGATAGAGTGCTAGGCTTGGAAACAGGAAGATAGTGTTAAAATTCTGCCTCAGACACTGAGTAGCTATGTAACCATAGGCAAGTCACTTAACCTTTCTGAGCCTTATTTGTAAAATGAAAGGGTCAGACATGATTATCCCTAGGGTCTCTTCCCACTCTAAATCTATTATCCTGTTAGCTTATGATCCTCTGCACATTGTCTATTTATCTGGTACTTCCCCCTACTGCCTAAACCTGTTCAAATCTCACCCACCTTAAAAAAATAAAAAATAAAAAATTCACTCGACCCTGTGATGCCCTCAAGCTACTGTCTCATATATGTCTTTCCTTTCATTGCCAAAGTTGATGAAGAAGATTTTAGTTCTTGCTTCCACTTCCTCCATCTCACTCATTCTTAGCCTTTTGCCATCTGGTTTCTGATCTCACCACTCACCTGAAACTACTCTCTTCAAAACTACCAAGTCTCTTTTTAATTTTTAAGATGGATAGTCCATTTGGAGTCCTTCTGTTTCTCCCAACTTTTTTCCAAAGGTGCTACCATCTTTCCAGATTCCCAGGATTTTATTCTGGCACTTTTCTTGAATCCTCACTCTTCCTCACCCCACATATCCGAACAGCTTTTAAAATGTTTTATTCTTACGTCCAAAATATTTCTTAGAGTTGACTGCTTCTTCCTACTCACATAGCTGCAATCTCAGCTTCATCCCTTATCACTTCTTTCCTGGATTATAACAGTGACATCAGACTCCTGACCTCAGGTCTCTTATTACTGCATTCCATACAATATATTGGTTCCAAAGTGATTAAACATAAATCTGACCATATCGTTCTTTTACTCAATCAACTACTGTTGCTCTCCATTATTTCTAAGATACAATGTAAGTTCTTCTGTCTAGCTTTTAAAAGCCTTCACAACTTGGTCCTAACCTACCTTTCTAATCTCATCAAATATTTCTCTTATCCTCACCTCCCCAGCAATTCTGCAATCCAGCCATTCTGGTCTTTGGTTCCTCAAAACTAACACACTATCTTCCATCTCAATGTCTTTGTATAGGCTATACTCTATAAGAACTCCTTCCTTTCCATTTCACAGAATCTCTTTCTTCTATAAAAAGTCCTTCTTGATCCCCCAGCTGCTAGGTTGTTCCCTGCCACACTACTTTTTATTGGACTACTTTGCATTTATTTATAATTATTTTCTTTATGTGTATCCTTTATATATGAATTAATATTCTCACTATTTGAATATAATTTCTTTATAAGTTAAAATTGCTTTATTCAATTTTTTCTTTTCCCAGCAACTAGGGCAATTCCTGGCACTTACAGCAGGTATTTAATAAATGGTTTTTGATTGAATTTTGAGATTTAAAAAGGTTTTCTCTTTTACCCATCTACATAGCACATTGTTGAAAATGGCCAGGACACAAGGAACAAAAAGGAACTGAATGCAGGACGAAAAGCACCCCATTTCATGGAGACTTGTTAGTAAATGGAAACAAATCAGTTGGTACTTTTATTTAGTATCATTTTCGAAAAGAAGAAAAATGTTACATTACAGTAGAAAGGATTTCTGCTTCTAATTTGGCCTTCCCAAAAAGGTGAGAAGCTTCATTAAAGATATTTCTCTGTTCATTAATTAATTGATAAGCAGTTGTAATAAAGTGCTTAGAGGAGTGGTTGTCATTAAGAAATTTCTCTAGGGGCAATGTTTCAGGAAAAACTAACTATCAACTGAGGAATATAAAGCAATGCTTAATATGCACATAGAGTAAGGCCAAAGGAAGTTTATATTTTCTCTGAAGCAGTTGGAAATATATTTTGAAATCTCTAGATAATTAGATATTTAGAACATTATTCCTGTGGACTTTTTAATGAGTTTAATAGTACTCAGGAGATAAGAACAACTTTTTTAACCCTATTTAGGCTAAATCTTTTTGTGTCGATTGACAATTTTCCTGCCTGTATAAGCATAACAGATATGAAAGCAATCGTTTTGAGTCTTATTTAAGAACTAAGATTTTTTTTGCCTTTCCTTTATAGGTGCTTCCTTGAAAAACCACTATACATGTACAAACCTTTAGTAAATATTAATTATTTATATTATGCCTGTTTCAACACACTCTACTTCCCAACTGAATGAATATTACCAACTAGTTAATATTTGAGTTAATTTTTCTCCTCCTTAGGGGTATGCATTTGTTCAGTTCTATATATGATCTCTTATGACCCATGAAACACTTTCATGAAACCAAAGGACTTAGGGGTGTCTTCAATATCAAAGAATGATATTAACTCTGTCATTTGAAACTCAAATTATAGTTTTGGGCTTGCTAGCACTGAATTAGAGTTAACGGGTCCTCAATCAATGTTTGGAGCTATAAACTATCATTTTTTTTGTCATATTGTCCCCACTGTTTTTAATGGGTCCTTGAATATATTAGGTATATAATTAGGATATTTTGAGTTAAAATTATTATTATTTTTCTCCATTAATTTCTTTCAAAGCAAGTCTAATAATATGCTAAATCATTTAACATTAAACTTTTCAGTTTTCTGGAGAGATGTTTTCCATAACTGCCTGTTGAACTTTCAGGGACATTTAAGAAGCATTTTCATTGTTTGGTAGATCTAGGACATAGCTCCTTTTTGAGCCAAATGACCTGGGAGAGATCATGGAACTATATCAAGGAGGAAGGTTCAGCAATGTAATTGTCAGTGACAGGAGGAAAAAAAATGAATAACTAAATCGAGACATAAAATATCAAAGATTAGTTCAATAATGATAATAGAGGGCCAACAGAAAAGTTAGAAGGGATAATATTTGAAGCAGCAATTGTACTAACTAGTAGTCTGATTACCCTGCAGGTCAAGCAAGACCTACAGATATAAACAGCAGGAAACCTGCCCTTAAATCATCTTTTAAATCATGATATAAAAATGACAAAAGAAGTAATTAAGGGAAAGTCACTAGAGTTCTAGGGAGAATTGTTTACTGTCATGCAATTCTTTTTTTTTTTAAACCCTTAACTTCTGTGTATTGGCTCCTTGGTGGAAGAGTGGTAAGGGTGGGCAATGGGGGTCAAGTGACTTGCCCAGGGTCATACAGCTGGGAAGTGTCTGAGGCCGGATTTGTGTCATGTAATTCTTAATCCTTTTTGGTATCATATGCCCCTTTGGCAGTCTGGTGAAATCCTTAGATCTCTTCACAAAATGTTTTATTTCATATTGTTTAGTTTTTAAATGAATAAAAACAACATATAGGAAAGTACTAAAAAGTTAAAGTAACTGTGAATGTATTTATCCCCATTCAAGTTCTTAGACCCCCTGAAATCTATCACTAGGGTTCATGGACTTGAGTACTACTTATTAGGTAGTAGAATCTCAGCATTAGCAGAGTGATTTGAAATCTTCCGGGTCAAATCCTATATTTGAAATCCCATCCATTTCTACTCTTCCATGTTTTTCTTATCAACCCCCTCCCACCCCAGCCACTATTGTGATGATTTAAAGTCCCTTCTTGAATAAAATGTATTTATTTAATTTTATTTATATTGTCATGCAAAACACACCTCCATTTTGATCATTGTTGTAAAAACCAACTCATAATTTAATGATTAATAATGATATCTATTCATTAATTAATTGATTATTTAGTGATTAATAATTGATTAATAATTGATGATTAATAATAATTAATAATAATTATAAAATAATTATTTAAAAGATGATTTAAGGGCAGTTTTCCTGCTGCTTATATCTGTAGGTCTTGCTTGACCTGCAGGGTAATCAGACTACTAGTTACTACAATTGCTGCTTCAAATATTATCTCTTCTAACTTTTCTGCTGGCCCCCTGTCATTCATTACTGAACTAATCTTTGATAATTTATGTCTCTTGATTTAGTTATTTAGTTAGTTACCAAAACCCCAAAATAANGACCTCCAGTAACTTGATCTCCCATCATTCACCACCTTGGCTTCTATACACATACAGCTGAATGAAGATTGAGAAACTCACACAACTATTCTGACTATGTTCATTACTAATTTATGTTACAGAAGTTCAGCTAGGGCCTCACTGCTTATACGCAATCAATCTACCTTCCTTTTCAACTTACTATCACACTCCGCAGTAGGTTGTTTTTTTTTTTTGAATCATTTTACTTTTTCTTTCTTTGTTTTTTAATTTTTCCCATAGTTACATTTCCTCCCTCCTCCCAGAGTTGACAAACAATTTCATTGGCATATATATATATATATATATATATATATATATATATATATATATTACCTCATATATATTACTACTTATATATATATTACTACTTATATATATATTACTACTTATATATATATAACCTTATATATATATGGCTTATATATATTGCCACATATATATATATTACCACTCAAAACCCATTTCCATATTATTCATTTTTGTAATAGAATAATCTTTTAAAAACAAAACCTCAAATAATATACCCATATATATTATGGTGATAATATATATAACAAATGATAAATGATATGCTTTCTTCTAGATTTCTAATCCCACTTTTTTTCTCCAGATGTGGATAGCATTCTTTCTCATGAGTCCCTCAGCATTGCTCTGGATCATTGCATTGCTTTTAGTAGTTAGCAGAGTCAATCACATTTGATTCTCCCACAATGTTTCAGTTACTATGTATAATGTTCTCCTGGTTCTGCTTATTTCACTCACTTCAGTTCTTGTATGTCTTCCCAGTTCCCCAGAAATCAAACAGTTCATCATTCCTTTCAGCACAATAGTATTCCATCAATCATATACCACAATTTGTTCAGCCATTCCCCAAAAAAATCATCATTTTCTAATTTTTTGTCACCACAAAAAACACAGCTATAAATATTTTTGTACAAACATATCCTTTCCCATTTTTGTCTCTTTTGGATACAAACCTAGTCACCTCTCCTCAAACTTTCCATATCCCCCCTCTAAACTTAGAACCTTGTCTCATATTTTGCTGAAAATTTTGAGATCATTTGCCATGAGCTCTCTTCTCCCTTTTTCTTCATTCCCCATCCCCATCCCTCAAATGTCTTCAGCCATTAACTCTTACTTTCCTCCTATATCTCATGATGAAGTGTCCTTACTCCTTACTAAGGCTAACAACTCTTCTTGTTTCCTTCTAGAACTTCTATTTCTTTGCATCACTGATTGATCTCTTGATATTTTCTTCCTTCCAGAATTTCAAGATATGAACTCTCTCCTTGTTTTCTTACCTACTTGACTGTTCCTTCTCTGCCTCTTTTTCTTGGTTGTCATTGAAATCATGCCTGCTAATTATGGGTGTCTCACCAGATTCTGTCCTGGGCCCTCTTCTCTTCTTTTTTTTATCCTTTTCTTCTTGGTAATCTCATCATCTCCCATGGATCCAATTATCATAAATACATTGATGATTCTCAAGTTTACTTATCTAGCCCTAACCTTTCTGTTTATCTCTAGTTTTATCTCTCCAACTGTCTTCCAGACATCTTGATCCAAAAATACGTAGAGATTTTAAATGTAACACATACCAATACATCATTATCTGTGGCTCAGAACCAAGATGATGGCTTAGTAGCAGTGAAAGTTAAAACCACTCTGACAATGCTTTGAAAACAATCTTTAAAAAGCCTCTCAAAAGGACAGGAGTCAAAAACCAAGAGCAAGACAGAGTGAGGGGTCCTCCCACTAAACACAACTTGAAAGATGGACAGAGAGAATTGATTTTCATGGGATAAAGAGGAATCAGAAGCAAAACCAAACTCAGGGGAATGTTGGCCATCCACCCCACTACCTACTGCACCAGGTTCCAAGCCTGAGCATCAACCAATCTAGGGATCTCTACACCCTGCCTAAACCACCAACAACAGAGCACCCCAGACCCATAAACTCCTTGAAGTCCCAGGCCTTGGCACCAGTCTGCAGTGAGGCCTAGAAGTCCATAGCATTTGGCCCTTTTAAAACCCAAGGCAAAAATAGCTCCCAGTGCTGTGACCTACAAGCCATAAGCAGAAGAGACAGAATCATCAGCTTCCAAAACTCCTAGACCACAGGCAAAAAATTCTAGGAAAATGAGCAAATAGCAAAAGAAACATCCAACCCTAGAAAAGTTTTATGGAAATGGAAAGCAAAGTACTGAATCAACAGGAGATCCAACCAACCATCTGCAAAACTTCATTGAAAAATGAAAATTGGCCTCAGGCTCTGGAAGAACTCAAAAAGAAATTAAAAAATCAAATAAGACAGGTTAAAGAAATATTGAAAAGAGAAATGAAAGTAATGCAAAAGAAAATAAAAACTTAAAAGGGAAAATTGATCAACTGAAAAAAGAGGCAAGAAAATCCAATGAGGAAAAGAGTTCCATGAAAACTAGAATGGACCAAATGGAAAAGGAAGATCAAAAGGTCATGGAAGAAATTAATTCTTAAAAATTAGAATTGGGCAAGTAGAAGCTAATGACTTCACAGGACATCAAGAAATAATAAAACAATGCTTTTGAAATGAAAAAGAAGAAGAAAGTATAGCATATCTCATTGTAAAAGAACAACTAACTTAGAAAATAGATCTAGCAGAGACAATTTAATAATTATTGACTACCTGAAAGGCATGGCCAAAACAAACTAAATAATCAACAAAAAATTTCTAGGTATGATATTACAAGAAATTATCAAAGAAAACTACCCTGATATTCTTGAACAAGAAGGTAAGATAAAAATCAAGAATATTCTATAGATCACCTGCTACAATTAAATTCCCAAATGACATCTTCCAAGAATGCTATAGCCAAGTTCAAGCCAGATTCATGAGAAAATTCTAGAACCCACCAGAAGGAAACTTATTCAAATATCATGGAGCCCCAGTGCAGATTACACAGGATCTGTAAGCTTCCACAATGAAGAACTAGAAGGCTCTGAAGATGATATTCTAGTAGGCAAAGGAACTAGGTTTACAACCAAGAATCACCTACTCATAAAAACTGACTATATTTTTTTAAGGGAAAGAATGTTCACTTACTAAAATAGAAGATTTCTAAACATTTCTGAGGGAAAAACCAGAAAAAAGAAAATTTGTTCTCCAAATACAGAATTCAAGAGAAGCATAAAAAGAGAAATTAGAAAGAGAAAAAAATATTTAATGACATCAATAAGTTTATATGCCTATATGGAAAAATGACATCTGTAATTCTTAAAAATTGTTATCATTATCATAGGAGTTAGAAGAAATATACATAGACAGAGAGCAGAGTAGTAAGCTATTTAAAATCATATGTAAAAAAAATTTAGGCATGAAAAAGAAGATTGTACTAAGAGAAATGGGAAGAAAGAAGTAAAATGTGGTAAATTATATCACTTAAAGAGGCTGAGGAAGGAAATCTTTTACCATGAGGGGGAAATGAGGATGGCAATGGGTAAAACTTAAACCTTACTCTCATTGGAATAGACTCAGAGAGGGAAGAACAGCCAGATTCACTGGGGTATTGAATCCTTACCTAATAAAGAAACAAGGGGAATAGGAAAGTGGTGGGGAGGGGGAAAAGGAGGGAGAAGTTGGGGAGTGGGTGATTAAAAGACCAAAATATCATTATCCCCTAAGCCTTCTTCCCTCTGAACTTCCCTATTTTTGTTGAGGGCAACATCATCTTTCCAATTCCCTACATGTTTAACCTCAGTGTTATCCTCAAACTCTCAATCTCCATCACTCCTGGTAACCAAAAGACCTATCATTTTTACTTTTTCTAACATCTCCCACTTATTTTCCTTTCTCTCCACTAATGCATAATGCAGGTCTTTATTACCTGGACTAGTGAAATTGCCTTCTAATTGGTTGGTCTACCACTAGTCTCCTCCCACTCCAACCCATCCACCACCTGGTGGCTTCACTACATCAATTCCTAACAATATGGACACTTAATAATGTTAGCCCAGTGAGGTTCATAACTCAAGTTCTAGGGAAACACTAGCTTTAGTCTTCCCAGGAGATCCCAAGAGATCATGGTGTTACCACCATGTCTAGCAAGGAAGCAGCCCTTACATATTTTTTCTTGTTGTCCTCATCATGGACTCCTTTGGCAATCTTGTGAGGCCTTATCAGAATAATTAATTTGAACAAATTAGAAAACAAAGCAAATAAAGTTACAAAGGAAACCATTTACATTGAAAGAAAGATACCCTGTCATTTTTTTTAACATTCATATTCTTAGGTTAGAGAACCTATGCTTTAAGGAAAGACAATGGTGTTAAACAAAACAGAATTCCCAGTCTCATTAATCTGGGTATTTATACCAAAGTGAAAATCCCTCTTGAAAATCTACTTAAATGTACCTGTTTATCCCATTTCCCCTGCTCTTGATCCTTTTGGCAGGGAAGTTATCCTCACTTAGAGCTCTCCTCTCTTTTCTTTTCTCTGGTTCAGTGCCAATTGCTTTCATCATCCCAAGCATATATACTTCAAATAAACCTGCCCTGCTCTTTATATTTCCAATCATAATAAGCATCGTGACTAATAATAGTAGGCATGATGGAGATAGCAGGGTCACTGCAGATGTCTAGCAAGTGAAGAGAAGCTCCATCCTTTCAACCACACTAGACTGCCAGAGAGGAAGTCACTTATTCTAAGATTATAGAATTCATTGGGGTTTTTTAAATTATGATACATTTTAAAGGTTAAACAATGTTATTAAAATGTTCTAGGAGTCTATAAATTAGTTCCTATAGATTTTTTTAACTAACAAAGGCACTTTAAAACAAAGCAGAATGAATTGGAATTTCATTGATTTATTCAGCTAAAAGTGCCAATATATATATATCCTCATTTCACTTCTCATTTAGAAATATAAGCCGGAATTCCTCAGGACTCTGGAATGTAATTTTGATACTAAATTAAACTACTTAAAACATACTGACACTGATTGTGTGTGTGCATGTGCGTGTGTGTGTGTGTGTGCATTTGTGTGGCAGAAGATTCACAAAGAAAGACAATCTTATTAATGAATCTTGTCCTTAGGCAGCTGAGAGAGAATAGGCTTATTTGAAGTGAAAGATCTGTATAAAGATGGCTCAAAAGAAGAGGGAAAAGGATTAAAAACTTTTCATATATGATTTTTGAGTTGTTAATGTTAAAATATAGGTCACTTGTATTGATTTGCAACTGAAAAAGATTCTAAACTAAGTGCTACTATTAATCAAATCTGGCATGTGATTAAAATACTTCTCTCAAATATTTTATTATGAGGCATAGTCAGTATAGTGTACCAAAGTGGCTGGAGAGATGGTCTCTGGGTCAGAACTGCCTCAGATAAATATTAACTGTAGAACTAACCAAATTATTTCACTTTTCAGTGACTCATGATACTCTCTAAGACTATAGGATGAAGAAGAGTTTTTTTTGCTATGTCAGCTAGATGGTACAGTGGATAGAGCACCAGGACTGGAGTTGGGAGTGGGGAGCTAGGTGGCTCCATGAATTGAGAGTCAGCCCCAGAGATGGGAGGTCCTGGGTTCAAATATGGCCTCTGATACTTCCTAGCTGTGTGACCCTGGACAAGCCACTTAACCCCCATTACCTAACCCTTAGCACTCTTCTGCCTTGGAACTAATATATAGTATTGGGTTATATATATAGTAATATATAATATATACAGTATATAGTAATATACATATAGTAATATACAATAAATATAGTAATATACAATATATAGTAAGGGTTTAAAAATAAAAAAAAAAGGACTGGAGTTAGGAAGAAGAATTTTAATCTAGCTTCAGATACTTATTAGCTTTGTGACCCTGGACAAGTCTCTTACCCTCTTTTTCTCAGTTTCTTCAAGCACAAAATGAGCTGGGGAAAGAAATGATAAACCACTTCAGGATCTTTGACAAGAAAATCCCAAAGAGATCACAAAAAATGGGACAAGACTGAACAACAAGTCTTAGATAGTAGAATATTGAAAAGTAAAGTTACTTCCCCAGGATCACACAATAAGAGGTAGGATTTGAGTTTAGGTCTTCCTGTCTCAAAGACCAGCTCTATCCATTGTGCAAAAGTCCTGAGACTATCTTATGTAAGTCATTAAGGTAGCAAAGCTACAAAGAATGGTTTTGCTATTAAAATTTTAATTCCCACGAAAACTTTCACATGAAGTAAAAAAAAAAAAGGCAAATGAAGAAAAATATTTTTAATTTTTTTATTTCTGCCTAATAATGAAATAGTCCAAACAATCCCACAATATACTTTTTCTATTTTTATTGTTGCTCTTTATGTTTAAAGTCTTGCATTTCCATAGCCCCATATACTTAAAAAATATTTTGAAAGTAGCCATATAATTTTAGTGTAGCATTTATTTCTATGGTGTGAATGTATGTGTATATGAATATATATATATACATATAAACATATATATTTCCTCCTGTTCTCTAATGATAAAGAATCACTGCATTTAACAACTGTACAAATCATAGTGAAAAGATATTTAAATACTGATTTGAAGGAAGCAATGATAAAAGGCTTATTCTGAACACATTAATCTCCATCACTACAAGCAAGTACACTGCCAATAAGCCACAAGTGTATACCACATGAGCAAGTTAAGAAATGCTTTTATAAGGTATAGGATGAACACTCACTGGGAGCAATATGTCTATCTCTAGATTTCTTTGGCATCTGTGATTAATATATGCGATTCACCCCATACAGACATACGCACTGAAGTTCCCTGCTCCTCTTTTACTTTTATCTGTCTAGACTAGAGCAAGGTATTTCCCCATCACATAAAAGATTTGATTTTCTATCACTTTTTGGTTGAGCTAATATTCCACCTTCACCTTAACATTTGCTAGTAACATATTTTCAGAAACTGAATGACATTTGACACTGTTCATTTTCTGTACTCATGAAAATATTTATACTGCTCAATAGCATTCATGTAATTCAAAGTCACCAAGGTGAATGAACATGAGAATTGGTTAAGATTTATTCTAAAGGAAACAAAATGATATAAAATCAGTATATGTCTCTACTATACTGCTTATGTTCAGCCCGAGAATGTTGATGGGGAAACCTATTTCTGTTTAACTGACCAATAAACCAAAGGAGTATACAATGATTTTTCAGCTGTTTAGTAATAGTATAGCAGAAAAATGTCACTCCTCAGAACTCACATTTATCAGATAAAATGATTGAATCTGCATCAGTTTTTCGATGGAATAAAATCAAGTCATCTTAATAGAACATAGTGGATCAATGTTTCCAGCTATGAAAATGAACATCTTGGCTTTCCCCTGGCATTTGTATGGGAGCAAGAGATCATTATTCTGTGACAATGTTTCATTCCATTGACATTTCTAAACAGTTCTGCCCTCTGTGTACCTGTGTATTTGAAAGTAATCAATAAAACTCACACATGCATATATACATGAAAACCCATATAGGTTTGGGGAATGAGCTTCTACCATCTGTTAGGATAAAAGTGGGTTTCTGACAGGTGGTAAGTCTATTTCTTATAGGGCTGATCCCTATTTGCAACTTCCTAACCAATGAGAGTTGCATTGTCCCATCTGAGAGACCTATATGGAATCAACAAATTTTAATATGTATTCACTGAACACCCCAGAAAAAATTAATGCAAGTTTTAATTATGTCAAACTTGTAACCAGAAATCCTCTTTGACTTTCAAATAATTCCTGGCTTGTGGATATTTTTAATGTTTTACAGAGTTTCTGTGCTTAATTGTTTAAAATTTGGGTTGCTACTGATAAATATTTTTGTTTGGTTCAGAATAAACTTCTATAAACTAGTTTGTTGTATTTAAAATTGGAATTTGAAGTAAAAATCTCTTTTCTCCTTCCTCTCATTTTCTAGGTCAGAGTCCATCTGACTGTTTCAATGAATGAAAGTGCTAAATTTTAGGTCACTTTCTAATCCTAATTTATCAGATTAGAATTTAGGGGCATAGACTTTTAGAGAAAGCTCTCTGATATAGCTGAAGATGAGTTCCCCACTCACTATCCTTAAATCAAAAGGAAAAGTCTCAATTTCCAAGTGACTGGGTGATAGAACTGTAATTACTTCAGTTCTGAAGTAGGAAGGAATTTAGGGAAGAAGAAAATCTGAAGGAGGAAGGAATTTAGGGAGGAAGTTACTGAATGTAAGCTTCTTGTAGGCAGGGACATTTTTACTGATAAGGAGCTCAGTAAAAAGGAACCATAATAATAATGCTAGTGCTTCTATTGACTTAGAATCTATTGCCTCAGTTGTCTTGGAAAGAATTTTGTTACTGGAGGCAAAACACCTTGGTTAAAGTACTGACTGCTATTTATAAGCTATTCGATTTGGATGAAGTCATTTAATCTACCTTGGACTTTCTTCCATCTATGAAAAATGAGGGAACAGCCTAATAGATCTCTGAAGTTTCTTCCAGTGCTGACATTCTGTGACTCTCACTGTGACTTATTTTGTTGACACTAGTACTACTATATTTACTGGTAAAGGAAGCAAACACTGTATGAAGAGCTGATTTAGAATAAAATCTATGCTTGTAATGCTTTCTCCTCATCTCTACCTTTCTTCCTTTGAGTCCCAGCTAACCTCTACAGGAAGTCTTCCTGATTCCTCTTAACTCTACTCCCTTCTCTCTGCTAATTATTTTCAATTTATCTGTTTGTACCTTTTTTGGCATGTAGCTGCTTGCATGTTGACTGTGAGTTCCCTGAGAGCAGGAACTTGAGAGCAGTTTTTGCCTTTCTTTGTATATCCAGGGCTTAGCAAATTTCCTAGCAAATAGAAGGTTCTGAATAAATGTTTATTAGCTGAATGATATTAGGAATGCTTTAAGATATAGATTCAAATGGAAACAAGGAACTGGAATTTTGAGAAACAGTCTTCATAGACAGGCCAGTTTCTTTCCTGAAGAATTTAAGAATGGGGTGGTTCTTTATAAAGAAAAGGCTAGATTTAAATGAGCCCCCTTGTCCCCCCCCCAAAAAAAAAACAGCTGAAACTTTTCACCAAAAGAGTCTTTATTTGTTCCCAGGTGCTCCATAAGCCAGAGACTGTCAACCAAAGAGCCCACAGATAGCAATCGCTGTCAGGAACATATTCTCTGAACACAAAGGACAGATATGAGAAAGCAGATAGGATACACTCTCAGGTTTTTGCTCTTCTTTCTTACATTCAAAGACCATTGTCATGATAAAGTTACAAAAGGAACATCTTTGGCAGTTGTAGAAATCCAAGTTTGAGGCCAGTTTTGTTTGCAGGCAGGGGAAGAATAGTTTGTCCAACCAAACCTTGCCCCACCTTTTATGAAGAAAATTCAGAGGAAAAGTATCAAAAAATATAAACAGTATACCTGTTTAATTTTCTGGATTGTATTAGGTTTTATCGTGTGTTGTTTTTGGCTTTAGGCGACATGGGCAAATGTTGTTAAGAAGCAACTCAATTAGTTAGATCTCTCCTATAATAATATGCATCTTTACTATTTCCTTATTCTGTTAGAAAATGCTAGTAAAGTCTTGGTGAAGCATATAGAGATGTGTGGAGCTTAAGGCACTCTATGCATGCCTATGGTCATGGTAGCTTTGAAACCTGAATTCAGATTTCACATCAGATATTTACTTCCTGTTTAACCTTGGATCAATCAATTAACCTGTTCTAGCCAGATTTTCCTTAAATGTTAAAAAAAAAAAAAGCAAATTATAGCATTCCTCTCACATGATTATCTTGAGACTCAAATGAGAGCATGTATCTAAGGCATTTTGCAGATCTCAAAGTGCTATAGAAATTTTAGATGCTGTTATTACCATTACCTAGAAAAACAATCTGCTTTTTTACTAGCAGACAATCTTCTATTAAACTACCTCTAAGCAGATTTCCTTTATGACCTTTAATGCTAACCCATTTATCATTAGTATCCTTTTTTTCAGACAATCTGACAATAGACTGAAATCTCCCTACTTCGTACGATTCTAATACTGACCCACTATTTCTTCTTTAACAGTAGTTACAAAAAGTATAACTATCCCAGGGTTCATGTTCACATTCATTTGACAAATGTGCATTAACAATTAAACTAACATAGCACTAACAAAAATCCCAATTTATGTAAAATTTGAATGTTTCTTTTGCTCACAATGGTCTTATGTATAATGTGCTACACTATATCTTATTTGTAAGATTCAGCTTGCAAGAGGACATGAAGTAGAGAGAAAAAAAATTCTAAGAGAAAGAATTCTCAGAGCTGAACACATTGCAATATCATAGGATAATAGAGTTAGAGTAGAAAAGGACCTCAAAGGCCATCTTTTCCAAATACTTCATTTTATTGAAAAGGAAATCGAGATCCATGTAGAATGTAAGTAACTTGTTCGAAGTCAAACAGACAAGTAACAGAGGCAGAATTTGAATCTAAGTCTTCTTGAATTTAGTCATGTTCCTACAGAGTTCCAAGGAAAATAAATCTGAGAATGCATAATAAAGGGGGGATATGTAAGTATCCTGGGAATTCAAAGTAATGTACAAAATCTGCTAGTTGAAATCTTAATAACTATCTAGTCCAGCACATACCTGAAAGGAATGTCTACAATAACATAACTGAAAAGTGGGCATCCAATTTCTTCTTTAAGATTGCCAAAGAAGGAGACATCAAAAGAACCATGGTGTATAACTAGTTAGAAAAAGCTTTATGGAGGAAGAAATCTCTTAGGGTAATCATAAATCTGCTGGCACTCAGTTGGCTTGATTTTTCTCTCATGTGAGTTTTTTTGGTAAAGATTCTAATTAGATTGCAGATTTGGTGCATGAGGCTGCTCATCTATTTTTCACTCAACTTACACTTGTGACTCCAAGAAGTGTAGCATGCCCAGAGGCCACACATTAGGAAAATTCATCTCAACAACCTGTTGTGACAAGCCTGACAACTCTTCCTCACTAAAACCAAACTCAAGGCATCATTCTCTGGTTGCCATTGGTCCTCTTTGAAAATGAAGGATGAATAACAGCTAGCATTTAGAGAATACTTTAAGATTTGCAAAATGTTTTCTAAAAATTATCTCATTTTTATCTTCATGACACTATGGGAAGTAGGTTGTTATTATTTTCATTTTTCAGATTAGGATGCTGAGTCAAACAAGAGTAAGTGACTTTCCAATGGCCACAAAGCTGGCAAGTGTCTGAGTCAGGTTTCAAACTAAGGTCTTCTTGACTTCAATTCCAGTAGATTATCTGTTGCTGCCATGTAACTATTGTATGCGTATGGAACCGAGTATGTAAGTTTATTTGTGCAAAATGTATTTCATTGGAAACAATGTCTTTTGGGAGATTTTTATATGGCTCAGAAATGCACTTGGGATTAAGATTAGGAAAGGAAGTTCCTAATAAATAAGAATTTATTTTATGCCTGAAACTGTGCTAAATATTGGGAATATAAAGAAAAGCAAAGGAGTGTCTTGCTCTCAAGAATTCTTGTGGGGGGGGCAATATGCACAGGACTATGCAGCACAAAGAAACTTTTTATAGAATAATTTGGAAATAATCAAGAGAAGGACAACACAAGGATTAAACAGGATATGAAAGGCTTTCTGGAAAATGTGGAATTTTTGCTGGTACTTGAAGGAAGTTAGAGAATCCAGGAGGCAGAAATGCTAAGGAAAAACATTCTAGGCATGAAGATATCTAGAGAAAATGACAGGAATTAAGAGAGGGAGAATTTTGCTCAAGCATCAGCAAGGAGACCAATGCTACTGGATCATGAAAGTATGTTAAGTTGAGTAAATAATATAATTATTTATTATTTTACATTAATTATATAATTATAATATTATAAATTATAATATATATAAATTATAAGAATGAAAAGGTTTGAGTTTTGAGGGGATAGGGAACTACTGAAATTTATTAAGTGATGGAGAAATATGGTGAGACCTTCGCTTTAGGAAAATTACTTTGTCAAATGAGTGGATGATGGACTGGTGTGCAGAAAAACTTATGGTGGGAATACAAATAGATATGAGATGATAAAGGTGTGTACAAAGGCAGTGTCAAGTCAGAGAAGGAAATGTATATGATAGAGGCTATAAAGGTCAAAGTATGGATAAAGGACAGGGTTTGGGGTTACAAGGCAGAAAAAGAGGCAAATCATTTTGGATGACCTTTGCCATAAGAAAACTGAGCTACATGTGAGATTGGGCTTTTGATTCATCTTAAAGTATTCTCTCTGTGCATTCTCCAAGTGACTGGCATTGAGCAAGATGTCTGTCTCAGGGAAGAGGTCTTTTTTATTATTATTATTACTCTAGAAGATCATTTGAGAAAACTGGTCAAGAAGGGGACTGAGTAGTGATTATTATTTTGAATGTTAACCTAAAAATGTATATTGAAATGTTATGATCTTTACCAAGTTCAAGATTCCTATAGATGTTACTTCAAATTGTCTTGGGGTAGAGAGTTTGGTTCAAGTGCTTGGGAGGATAGAGGGACAATGCTGGTTTGATATTTCTCTTTCTAAACTTCGAAATGCTTAGATATTAAATTAATGTTAAATTAAACAAATTCTGTAATATGCTTAAAATAGTACAATATTAATATTTTTCTTTCTTTGTTGGTGTCTGCTATGCTTGTCTCAAGTTGGAAGTCCATTGTTCTTTTCTATCAAGAGCACTGCGTCCTCTAACCTTCCTCTTAGTGCTCTTGGGAAAAACCTCTATTGACCTTTTCTTAGTGTTTAACATTCATCCAGCATTTAGCACGGTGCTTGGCACATAGTGTTTATAAGTATTTATGACCTGACTGACCACCAAAGCTGTCTATTTTCATACAAAACAAGGTAAGATCCTGTGTTAGAATTTGTGGTTTCTATTGTATTTCTTCCATTTAAAAGGTTATTGGTTATATGTTATACTTATGTGTGTATATATATAGATATTTATATCTAAGTATGATATATATATACTTTCTTTTATGACATTAACAGAAGATTGAATATTGCTCTTGGGGGGATGAAATCCATTTCATTCCTTTAATTTGCTCCATTTCTCAGTCTGATATAGATAATTCTCCTTTAGCTTAGGGGCAACATAGTTCTATTAATTCATTCTGAATATACTGCAAAACAAGGAGTATAGCACTTCTCGAATATAGTAATTAAGTGTAGTCTTCAATTATCAGGCTTGCTTAACATTTTTAACATTTTCATTTTCTTTTAGATGGAGAGTCCCAGCCCATTTCTTGGTCAAATTGAACCTCTTTGGGACATTGTTGCAATTAATGCCTTTTGTAAGTATGTCCAGTTTTAAAAATGGGACTTTTCTCCAGATGACAAAACTAGTAACAAAGGGTAAAAGTTGCAGGGAGAAAGATTCAGACAACGTAAAGAAAAACTTCTTACCAATTAGAACTCTTCAAAAGTAGAATGTAATCAAGGAGAAAAGCACCTCATTTAGGAGTAAGGAGAATGAATTTTGTAGTTACCTCTCAATAACTCTACTAAGTTACTTCTCAAGTCATTTAGTCTACTAAGTAATCAGTCTGAGAATATAATTTTACTATGAGATCCTTTCTTCTGGCCCCAAATGAAGTGCTTCCCTCCCTCCCACCCCACTATGGCTGTTGTTTATCAAATATGTGTACAAAAAGAGACAAGTAAGGAATAGTGGACAGAAGACTAATCTTGCAATTTAGATGATCTGGTTAAAGTTCTGTCTCTGAAAGACTGGTTGGGTTAATATGGTTAAAAACAGTATTTCAATTTCCCAGTAATTCTCTAGGACTATAAATTAAAGAAGATTTTTTAATCTGTTTTGATGAATCCGTGTAGGCAGCTTCTACACCGAGAGTTGTCCACACTGATAAAATCACTTCTGGACAAAATACCTGCCTATATGTGTATGCTTATACATACATTTATATGGTCCATGGTGCATTGTTCAACTGTCCCCAATCCTTCATGGTTCCATTTATAATAGATTTTCATGAGATTTTCTTCCCAATAATACTTGAGTGGTTTGCCATTTCCTTCTCCAATGAAATTGGAAAAATTCAAAAAAAGCTACCATTTAGAGGTAGAATATTTCTGTATATGTGGAGAAATAAAGTATTTTTAATTTGAAAAAAAATTTAAAATTAAGTGATTTGCCCTTGGTTACCTATTTGGAGGTGTCTGAGGTTGAATTTGAACTCAGTTCTCCCTGATTCCAGGTCCAGTGCTCTAATTACTGAGCAACTTTGTGGCAAAGTTAGTGTGGCACAAAAAATATAACATGACAGGATGTGATAAAATATAACAACATAACAATGTTGTCTGGACAGATAACATAGCATAGCTTAGCACAACAACATAACAATCCTCCTCTGGGCATGATCCAATTCACAAATGTCTTTCCTAAAATGTGGCAAGGAGAAGAGAAGACAAATATTCAAGACATAGACTGACTGTGGCAGAATACAGAAGAATGACCAATTTCTGCCTTCTGAACACTGTTTCACAATGAAGTTTTGAAAAGCTCTAGATTTTTCAGGTGTTAGGACATACTGGTGCCTCAGTTTCAGCTTATATTACTATAAAACTCCTAGCTTTTTTTATGAGTAACATTCTGTAGTTAATGCTGACCAACAGGGAAGGAAAAAGGACTGGAGTTATGATTTCAGTGCCATAAGATGAGAAAACTCCTACCATACACTGAAAGGATAATACTAAATGGTATTTATTGGAGAAGCCAGGGAATAAATGGAACAATGGAAGAGCAAGAATGAAGGAAGGGACATTTAGCATTTCAAGTATCTTCTTTTAAAAGTTGATTGTGATTTTAGTTTTAAGTGCTATGCACTTGGAGGAGAGGTGGAGGGAGGGACAAAAGAAATCAAAGATGCAAACAAAAAATAACTTTTCAGTTTAACTATTGTCTATTTTTCTGACCATAAGCAATATCCTACATTTACACCTTTGCTTGGTCTCTACAAAATCCTGATAGTAAATAATTCTCCTATTCATTGGGTGATACAGTCTCAGAGGGCAAATAGTTAGGCTTCACCTTAGAGATCTGGGATAGATAGTATCTTGAGACATATCCTTATGTTGAATATGTCTGAATGGGATTGCAGGATATTGACCCACCTACACAATATTTTCCATTGTACTTCTGTTAATTTTGGGTAGTTGGCTCAGTTCTACCGAGGCATAGCACCCTAAATAAGTGATATATTTTCTTTTTTTCAAAGCCATTAGTGAAATCATAGCCAGGGAGATCATCGAGATGTGAAGTCAGTGAATCCTAGTCTAGCTCCCTCATATTCCCTTAAAACTCACATTAGTCTAAGGACTAAAAATGCTTTATATAATGGAGCTTTTCAAACTCTAGTCTATATATCAATTATGTTTTCATTTGGAAATCCAAGAGATTCATACATAGTTGAGCTTCCTGCTATTTTGCAACATCTGCAAATATTACATGGATGACAGTAATGCCACAATTCAGACATTGTACCTGTTTATGGTAACATCCATTCCGTCAACTGTTAAATATTGCTGGGTCTAACTAAGTAAAGTAAACTTCTTTATCTTCTAACAAAAATGGCAGAGAGCATCCAAACTATCTAACAGCACTTTTATTTGAAATATATCCTCACTTCTCAGGAAATGCCATGGTATCATTTTAATTTTCACTTTTAAGTAGCTTTAAATATTATAGAGGCCCTCTTGTAAGATCAACACCAAAAATATTAGCTCATCTATATGTATGTATAGATATATCCACACATAGAGACATAAATATTGTGTGTGTGTTTATATACATATACTAGTGGAATTTACTTTTTGTCTTAATCTAAGGAAAGAAAACGAGAAAAGGAACTAAAAGAACATTAATGGTAAGTTCAAAATAAAGTATTTTGATTTTTTGAAAGATATCTTTGTAGGTTTGAATATTATAAATAAATATAATCAAGATTAATAATCACTAAAGTATTGCCAACATAGAGCGATATAGAGCAAAACATAGATACTGTACATTTTTTATAGGTATGTAGTTGGTATAAAACTAGCAAACCAATAACAGTATGAACCAGATGCTGTTGAACAGAATTCAAAAGTGACTATAAAATTGGTTTAGGAAAAAAAGAAGTGCAAAATACTATAGAATTTGACCTACACATGCTACCATGTCATCCATCAGTCATTATGGATTCATTTTTTGGCATTATTCCATTTCAATTATCAGAGACTAAAATTTGGAATAAATGTTAAGAATTTTGTGACCTTGAATGAGTTATTTTACCTCTTTGATGGTCCGTTTATTTGCAAAATGAGCAAGTAGGAGTAGTTAATCTCTAATTGTCTATTTAAGTCCTAATGTTCTCTGATCTATGTTGATTTCACACACACACACACACACACACACATATTAACTTTTAACTAGGATTTAACCAAAAGAAAGGTTCATTTTATTCTACTTTTATGTGCTTTCTTTGGATTAATAAATATTGCCAAAAGTTTTATTTCTAATTTACTCCAAGGCAAATTGATTAAGAGACCTATATTTTTTTTGTTCTTCATTTAATTTTAGACAAATATATTTATTTGGTCTTCATGAAAAATCTATTCCACTGTCTCAACTTGGCAGGAAGATATAAAAGGTTCTCAAAGACTAGGAAAACAGAGTATAGAGTATCAACAGGACCTATTTATTGCGACAGTTTGCACGTTTAGTCCTTTGACCAAGAACCAGGTTTGTTCACTTTAAAGGCTTGTCACCAACTGATGGCTATCACATGATGATTTTTTTTAACTAAAGCAAGTCATCAGCCCATGTACTAGGTGGAAGAAGTGATGTATACTTGAACTATTGAACTAAATGTATTTGTGTGTATATATGTATACATAGACTATATACATACATATATGTAGACACATATACCATATAGATTTACTAAAATATTTTAATAATTTCTAAGTTTTCCATCGCTCTTTTAGAGAAAATTTATCAATGTCTTTTGCTTTTACAAAATTACCATTTCCCAATTTATATTTTGCCTCCTCACTGAATCTTCCAATATTAAAAAGTAAATCAATTTCCTAAAACAATCAAATTGGTTTTTTTTCATGTTCTACAACATGTAGAATTTGCATACTTCTCTTCTGAGAGCAGAGAGGCATGCTTCATTATCTGTTTTCCATATACTAAAGAAATCATTATAATTAAACAGTGTTGCTGTATTTTAGGTTTTTTTTTTAATTTGCATCATATAGTCAACAGGTCTTTTGTTCTGCTAAGTTTTCTTTACTCTTTTACTTGTTTATGAATAGCCTTTTTAAATCTATTATACCATGATTTGAGTTCACAGAATTAAGCAGAAGTATAATGACATAAGCTAAAAAAAACCTTTCTGGACACCTATCAAACCTATGATTTTTGTTATTCTTACATATTTTATAGGAATCTTCCTATGAAATGTTTCTCTGATACCCTGATATCCATCATCTCCTACAGCATAGTAATACACCTTTGCAGGCAGATGCTAAAATTGATTCAGACATTCCCCACTCCCACTGTATAGAAGTGGCTTTAAGAAGTAAGAGGCAGAAGCACTATATCTCTTCTCCATCCCACACCTATCTAAAGTCATCTTAAGGGGGCAGCTAGGTAGCTCAGTGGATTGAGAGTCACTCCTAGAGACAGGAGGTCCTAGGTTCAAATCTGGCCTCAGATACTTCCCAGCTGTGTGACCCTGGGCAAGTCACTTGACCCCCATTGCCCACCCTTACCACTCTTCCACCTAGGTGCCAATACACAGAAGTTAAGGTTTAAAAAAAATAAAGTCATCTTAAGTCATTTCCCAACTAACTAAACTATCATTACAACAGCATGAGGTCCCCTAAAAGTACAAAGATTGTAGCAACCACCCTGATCTTCCATGGTCCAGGGAAGGTTCTTCTTACTGTCAACGACTAAGAGACTTGAATGAGATTTCAGTGCACCTTGCTGAATTAAACATTTTACTGAAAGAACTAATGCCATTCAGCATGCATATCAGGAGTAAGACAATTCTAGATTTTGATTTGTAACTCAAAGTGGATAAGAACTGTTGAAGAGTTCAAAATGGATACCATTAATTATCACTTTTTTTAATTAGGCAAGACATTTTTCACTTTAAAGTTGTCGTTAAGCAATCACTTCTACTGTATATCTTTTCAAATACTACAGTACTTAGTGTCACTGTTAGTATGGCTTTGGAAGAAATATGTCTCCCTGTACTAATTCTGCTAAGTTTTCCACATTCTCTATTATTTTCTGAACTTTCAAGGGGAGGAAAAAATCCTGGTGAGTTGTTTGTTTTTCCACAGAATAAAATGACATGTGAATCTCAAATTGGTCTTGAGGAATTTCTGATTTGTCTTTTTTTAATGTTTATATGATTCTATTTACATCTGTTAATACAGTATTTTGGTGGCCAATTTGACCTGAACTGTTTTGAGGAAAATAAAAACTAGCTATGTTTATTTTATGCTTGTGAATATTGCTTTGCCTCCATTATGTGGTGATTTGAATTCACTTAACTAAGCAGAACCATAATAAAGTAAGTTGGAAATACCTTTTAAGGATATTCTAACCCTGTAATTTTTCTATTCTTACATATAACATTTATAAGTATTTTATACTCCTTTCATTAACATATTTATACTGTTTTAGTTATCAATCACCTGCTCACTTAAAAACCTAAATGTTATCCTTACCGCCTCTGAATGAAAGTTAGGGAATTTTCTAGCATAATTTAGAATGTACCCTTTTAAATATCTGATTTAATTATAATTGGTTTTTTACTGCTTTTTGCTAGGGCTCTTGGATTCTGTGTAGCTGTAGTGTGAATGAGTACCTCCATTAGTTAGAGTTCCCATTCCAGATAAGACAAGAACCTCCAATTCATATCTTACACCAATCACAGGTTCTTACTGAAAACCAGGAGAAGAAATATATATATTTTTAAAGTTAATTTACTTAATCAAGATTAAAATAATAAAAGCATGGGAATTAATTAATAAATGGAAAAGAAGCATATTATACTTTCTCACTTACTCTCTTATACATATTTTGAATTTATTTTTATATATTCTGTCTCCAAACACTAATATGTATCATCTACTCCCTTAACAGAAAACAAAATTAAGCATAGGAATAGCTTCATTTAAAAATAAATAAATAAACATCTAGGTCCAGAGCCTCCCACACTTCCTGGAACAGAAGTAAATAACTATTGATTGACTATTGTACTGGAAGGATGAGGAACTTATCCCTTGGCAGATAGGACTCAAGCCCATGTCTTCCTGAATTCATGTAAAGGACTCTATCCACTAAACCATATTGCTTTTTAGAATATTCTGACAGTCCTTAAAATCCATAATTTCATGAGAAACATTTCCTACAGTTAGGTGGATGCCTAGTATTCTTTGTTTTACTTTACTAAATTTACATTTAGAAATGACTAGAGCAATTTTAAGTGGTTATTTTGCCTCCAGGTATTTTTTTTTTGCCTGAAAATACTGTCCAACTACACTTTACCTGAAACATATTTCAAAGTTTTCCATAGTTTTTTTCTAGAGTGAGAATATAGAATTAACAAAGATAGTGGCAGAAGTATAAACATATTTAGTGTTGAGCTATAGAAATCCGGAGAAATAATTTTTTAAATATTTATGATTATTTTTCCCATCCTAATATGTTAAGGACAGCTTCGTTTTTTTGTCTGTGCCTACTTCTCTGAATCATAGCTGTGTACTTAAGGAAAGGAGAAATGACATTTCTTTATTGGTTTCAATATGGATTAAAGATGACTAGGCTCCCTCCCTTCATGACTTTTAGTCTACCATAACAGTATCCTTTCACATTCCATATATTACAAACATATTGTTGGATTATGGAAATCCTGACCTCGTTTTGAGTCATGTGTTCATTAAGTCATTGGGCTGAAAAATAGGGGTTTATTTAGGGACAAGTGAATAAAGTAGATGAGAATTATTTTTAAAATAAACAAACATGCTTTAACTTTACATAATATACTTAATCATACATTTTCATATTTTAATTTAAAAATTAATTAACAAAGAATCACAAAAATATATTCTTTATTCACAATATATTCTTATTTATATAATAATACTATATCCATAGTATATTCTTTTTTTAACATTTATTAATACTTATTTTTTAGAAAAGTTAACATGGTTACATGATTTATGCTCTTACTTTCCCTTTCAACCCCCCCCACCCCCTGAACTCCCCTCCTCCCATGGCCGATATGCATTTCTACTGGTTTTAACATGTATCATTGATCAAGACCTATTTCCCAAATTGTTGATAGTTGCATTGGTACGGTAGTTACAGTATATTCTTAATAAATATTTGTTGAATGACTTTTTTTAAACAAAGAAATATATAAATGAGAATTTTATACCCTGGGGAATTTCTTTTTAATGGAGGACTACATGGTTTGGTAACAATTTTTACATTATTTTATACATGTCATCATTGTCTGGAAACTAAAATCCATTAATGAAATTACCATAGTATTGAATGTTGAATGGTATTGGAAACCCCTGAATGAATAAAAAAAAATGCCAGGGAAATGCAGCTAGACTAAAAGTCATCTTGAAAAACTGCCAGGTTTTTGGTGAAAGAGACCATGGCCTATTGTTATTCCCTTGCTTAGTTAATTATTAGCCTGTTTGCTATATAGAATATATAGAATCTATCTTACATTTAAAAAAATACCAGTTGAATTTGATATACTTCTCCCCCCCCAAAAGAGATATATTGCTCAAATGCATGAATAATTTAAAATAATTTTTTTCAGTCAGCTAAATTCATAGTTCTTCAAAGATTTCTTCCAATGGGTAGATTCTAAGTGGCTCTGTGTATCATTTACATACTTTATGTCACAATCCATATAATGTTACACAAATATTTAATTGTTATATCACAGCCATATTTGTTGTCATTGTCACATTCTTTGATTCTTAATCTGTTTTTTTTTCTGATTTAGAATAATAGGATTTTTCCAACTCACCCCCCCTTCTCAGCTATCAAATTTTTGTTGAGACTAACCATTGAGATTCATGACAAAAAAAAAAAAAAAAAAAAAAGGATATCTACCACCCTCGAAGGAACAGATGGAATTCAAATGCAAATCAAAACACACCATTCTTTATTTAATTTTCTTGATGAATTTTTCTTTAGTGAAAGCAGTATGGTCTTGTTTCATAACATGACTAAAATGGAAATATGCATTATATCATAATATGTTTACAACCTATATCATTTTACCTGCCTCCCTGGGGAGGAAGAGGTATGGAAAGGAGAGAGAGAGAGAGAGAGAGAGAGAGAGAGAGAGAGAGAGAGAGAGAGAGAGAGAGAGAGAGAGAGAGAGAGAAAGAGAGAGAGATATTAAATGTTGCAAAATATCAGAAAATAGATATTGAAAAATTATTCCAGTTGCTCAGGTATGGAAACCTGAAATTACCTTTTACTCCTTCCTCATCATTCCCCCAAATATTCAATCAATTAATAAAATCTTGATTCTTCCTCTACATCAGTCATATCTTTTATCTCCTTTTTACTCACACAGATTCTACTTCATTCAGAACCTTTTCACCATCTCTTAATATCCTAATTGTTCTGACTACCTCAGAAACTATTCCATCACCATTCCATCCGTTCTATACCTGCCAGAGTGATATTCCTGAAGCCATGACCTGGCTACTCAGATGCATTAATGATTCCCAATTACTTCTACATTTAAATACAAACTCTGTTTCTTGGCCTTTAAAGTCTTTTAACACCCTGACTCCAAGCGACCTGTCAAGCATCACCTTCCAACAACCATCATCTTCCACACATCATGTTTTCCATCCTCATGACTGTGCTCTCCATACTAGGAATACATTCTGGCCATAATTCTTTATTTAGATTTTTAAGGTTCTATGGAAAGGCACTGAAGATAAGTAAAGGGCTATGCTACTTCTATCTTAATTATAATTCTGAATTTCTTCCTTCCAAAATATTAGCAACAACATGTAAAATAAAATTATGACGCTTTAAAAAAATAACTGATTCTGGCCTTTTGACTCATCTCCTTTTATCATTTCTTATGATGTCAACCAAATGGAAGTAGTAATTTTCATGATTGAAAATACACACATATCTCTATAGAAAAATCATACCTCTAAACATTTACATAAATGTAAAAAAAATTTGGAGGGAGGGAAAAAAAGTGTAATTGGATCAGATCTTCATTTCAAACAATAGTTACTGAAAACCTACTATGTATAAGGCACAATGCCAATCTGCAATGAATAAACATGGCCCCCAAAAGGCAATATTTTATTTAAATATAAGATATATGGTTCTTAAAGCTCATATATCTTATTATGCATGACTCTATTTATCTCCTAATGAGCCATCTAGGGAAGAAAGTGCCAGCCTCATGGAGTAAACATTGACCTTTCTTTTAAGAAAAGATATTTAATTAGCATAAAATATTTGCAACAGTAAAATTAATATCATTGTAGATAGAAGTTTCCTTCATTTCTTCAAGCAAACAGTTTATCTATTTTTTAGGTTTTGTTTATTTTGTCCAACATTTTCTAATGTCGACTGTAATATCAAACACTTATATATGTATATATTATATTTATATACATGTGTATGTAAGTGTATACAGATATACAGATATACACGTACAATTTGGAAGAGACAATTTCCCCCACAATTCTCACATAGGAGTATTTTTTTAATACAACTGTNTTCCATATATTACAAACATATTGTTGGATTATGGAAATCCTGACCTCGTTTTGAGTCATGTGTTCATTAAGTCATTGGGCTGAAAAATAGGGGTTTATTTAGGGACAAGTGAATAAAGTAGATGAGAATTATTTTTAAAATAAACAAACATGCTTTAACTTTACATAATATACTTAATCATACATTTTCATATTTTAATTTAAAAATTAATTAACAAAGAATCACAAAAATATATTCTTTATTCACAATATATTCTTATTTATATAATAATACTATATCCATAGTATATTCTTTTTTTAACATTTATTAATACTTATTTTTTAGAAAAGTTAACATGGTTACATGATTTATGCTCTTACTTTCCCTTTCAACCCCCCCCACCCCCTGAACTCCCCTCCTCCCATGGCCGATATGCATTTCTACTGGTTTTAACATGTATCATTGATCAAGACCTATTTCCCAAATTGTTGATAGTTGCATTGGTACGGTAGTTACAGTATATTCTTAATAAATATTTGTTGAATGACTTTTTTTAAACAAAGAAATATATAAATGAGAATTTTATACCCTGGGGAATTTCTTTTTAATGGAGGACTACATGGTTTGGTAACAATTTTTACATTATTTTATACATGTCATCATTGTCTGGAAACTAAAATCCATTAATGAAATTACCATAGTATTGAATGTTGAATGGTATTGGAAACCCCTGAATGAATAAAAAAAAATGCCAGGGAAATGCAGCTAGACTAAAAGTCATCTTGAAAAACTGCCAGGTTTTTGGTGAAAGAGACCATGGCCTATTGTTATTCCCTTGCTTAGTTAATTATTAGCCTGTTTGCTATATAGAATATATAGAATCTATCTTACATTTAAAAAAATACCAGTTGAATTTGATATACTTCTCCCCCCCAAAAGAGATATATTGCTCAAATGCATGAATAATTTAAAATAATTTTTTTCAGACAGCTAAATTCATAGTTCTTCAAAGATTTCTTCCAATGGGTAGATTCTAAGTGGCTCTGTGTATCATTTACATACTTTATGTCACAATCCATATAATGTTACACAAATATTTAATTGTTATATCACAGCCATATTTGTTGTCATTGTCACATTCTTTGATTCTTAATCTGTTTTTTTTTCTGATTTAGAATAATAGGATTTTTCCAACTCACCCCCCCTTCTCAGCTATCAAATTTTTGTTGAGACTAACCATTGAGATTCATGACAAAAAAAAAAAAAAAAAAAAAAGGATATCTACCACCCTCGAAGGAACAGATGGAATTCAAATGCAAATCAAAACACACCATTCTTTATTTAATTTTCTTGATGAATTTTTCTTTAGTGAAAGCAGTATGGTCTTGTTTCATAACATGACTAAAATGGAAATATGCATTATATCATAATATGTTTACAACCTATATCATTTTACCTGCCTCCCTGGGGAGGAAGAGGTATGGAAAGGAGAGAGAGAGAGAGAGAGAGAGAGAGAGAGAGAGAGAGAGAGAGAGAGAGAGAGAGAGAGAGAGAGAGAGAGAAAGAGAGAGAGATATTAAATGTTGCAAAATATCAGAAAATAGATATTGAAAAATTATTCCAGTTGCTCAGGTATGGAAACCTGAAATTACCTTTTACTCCTTCCTCATCATTCCCCCAAATATTCAATCAATTAATAAAATCTTGATTCTTCCTCTACATCAGTCATATCTTTTATCTCCTTTTTACTCACACAGATTCTACTTCATTCAGAACCTTTTCACCATCTCTTAATATCCTAATTGTTCTGACTACCTCAGAAACTATTCCATCACCATTCCATCCTTTCTATACCTGCCAGAGTGATATTCCTGAAGCCATGACCTGGCTACTCAGATGCATTAATGATTCCCAATTACTTCTACATTTAAATACAAACTCTGTTTCTTGGCCTTTAAAGTCTTTTAACACCCTGACTCCAAGCGACCTGTCAAGCATCACCTTCCAACAACCATCATCTTCCACACATCATGTTTTCCATCCTCATGACTGTGCTCTCCATACTAGGAATACATTCTGGCCATAATTCTTTATTTAGATTTTTAAGGTTCTATGGAAAGGCACTGAAGATAAGTAAAGGGCTATGCTACTTCTATCTTAATTATAATTCTGAATTTCTTCCTTCCAAAATATTAGCAACAACATGTAAAATAAAATTATGACGCTTTAAAAAAATAACTGATTCTGGCCTTTTGACTCATCTCCTTTTATCATTTCTTATGATGTCAACCAAATGGAAGTAGTAATTTTCATGATTGAAAATACACACATATCTCTATAGAAAAATCATACCTCTAAACATTTACATAAATGTAAAAAAAATTTGGAGGGAGGGAAAAAAAGTGTAATTGGATCAGATCTTCATTTCAAACAATAGTTACTGAAAACCTACTATGTATAAGGCACAATGCCAATCTGCAATGAATAAACATGGCCCCCAAAAGGCAATATTTTATTTAAATATAAGATATATGGTTCTTAAAGCTCATATATCTTATTATGCATGACTCTATTTATCTCCTAATGAGCCATCTAGGGAAGAAAGTGCCAGCCTCATGGAGTAAACATTGACCTTTCTTTTAAGAAAAGATATTTAATTAGCATAAAATATTTGCAACAGTAAAATTAATATCATTGTAGATAGAAGTTTCCTTCATTTCTTCAAGCAAACAGTTTATCTATTTTTTAGGTTTTGTTTATTTTGTCCAACATTTTCTAATGTCGACTGTAATATCAAACACTTATATATGTATATATTATATTTATATACATGTGTATGTAAGTGTATACAGATATACAGATATACACGTACAATTTGGAAGAGACAATTTCCCCCACAATTCTCACATAGGAGTATTTTTTTAATACAACTGTCAGACTGGTGATTCTATTAAAAAAATCCTTCAAGGATAGAGAAAATATCTACTTGTGAGTTGGAAACTGCTTCCTTTGCATTTCTGTTAAAGTGTGTTGAAAATGTAAACCACAAACTCTGTTAAAAATACATAATGACAACTTTCTTTTTCTTTCACCTCTGTGAATGGTGCAACTAACATTTCAAACTAAACAGATAATTAAACAGAATTGTATTGTTGGGAGGGTATGATAAGAGTGTGGTTTTCAACCACCTTGTGAAATCTGAGTACAGTTAGGAAAAGTTTTGTCAAAAATGCCATATAGCACATATTTTATTCTTTTCTTACTTCATAATGCAACGACTCAAATGCTATCCTTTTTTGCTATCAGCTAATAAAACATTTCCTGAATTATTTAACTTCCTTACGAATTCAAACCATTCTTATGTTTTTATCTTTTTTATTCTGTCAACAGTCATATTCCAGGGGGAAAGACTAGTTATTTCATGTTTGCTTTTATTTAAAATTGTTTGACTTTAAAAGGTATGAGGTGAACTTAGTTGTGTTTATTTGACTCTGGCTGATGTATGTTATAATGGTCTGACTTTGAGTAAATTGCCATCTTGTTTACTAAGAAAAAGAAAGATAGAGCTAATTGAATGAAAACAGCAAGCAAAGGATTACAACGGTCCATTTTCCTTATGTGAAATATGTCAACACTGAAATATGAATTTTAAAGTACTGTTGGTAAAATATAGCAAAGATTAAAATAGTGCTTGGAGATTCCTTTTGTTTAAAAAGCTGCAATTTGCACACTAGAAATCATTTAAATTTTCTACGATGCTTACATTATATATTCCACAGGAAAAAAAAAAAAGATTGAGTTCACATTTACTATAACTTTCTTTCGTGTTTCAAATCTTGATGTCAGTTGCTTTTGGTATATTTTTTGGCTTTGATTTGTTTTTCATATTCATCATGTATGAGAATATGCATACACTTCTACTTACAAAGTTTCTTTACAATAAGTAACTCTTAATTTTCTTGCTCCTCCATCTTTTATAAATATCTATTAACATCGTGTCTGCATTCATAAGATTGTGGGGTGGGGAGGAGAAGGGGCAGTAGCAGAGGAAATCCTAGCTTATGATTTCATATTTTAGGGAACTTCTAAGGTGAGAAATTTCCTCTACCAAAGTATTCTGTCAATTGTTTCACAATTTATAGTTTTAAAGAACAGACAAGGGCCTTGAAAAATTAAGTCTTGCCCAGAGTCACATTGCCAAAAGGAGTCAGAGGCAGAACTTGAACGCAGAGGGTTCTGATTCAGAGGTTTTCCCTTTGTCTTCTCTAATGGTTGTCTCTCATTTGTAGGGAATGCTCAATATTTTTGAATACTAGTCAAGAGATTCACATTCACTGTCTTCAAGAATTTATGTAATTTGTATATTGACCTTATCATTAAAAAATAAAACAATGGCTGCCAGGGTTTTAAGTGAATAAAAATAACAACAAATACTTGGTCTTTTAAAATCTTGTGGATATCAATATCAGCTTCTAAGATCAATACTGATTATTCCAGACTATACCCCATTCAGCCACTAAAGAGATTTTCCTAAACTATAAGCTAGTGTATAGCACTTCCACACTCACTAAACTCAACTGGCTCCCTACTACCTCGAGGATCAAATTTTAAAAATATATATCTATTTAGCATTTAAAGCTCTTGGTTACCTAGCCTCTTCTTGTACTTTTTAAGTCTTTTAAAAATGAACTCCTCACCAAATAGTTTTTCATCCAGTGACTCTGGCTTCTGGGTTGTAACACAAAAAAAGATACTACAACTCTCTGCCCTAAGCATCTTCTCTGGTCGTCCCCTATGGCTGGAATCTTCTTTTTCTTTCACTCAGACTCTTGACCATATTGGTTCCCTCTAAATCTGAATAAACATTTCACCTTTTATTAGAAGTCTTCTCCAACCTTTCTAATTCTACATATTTCAAGAGGTATCTATAGTCTATCAGTGAGGTTATCCAATCCTTAATGCAGGGTAAGAATTTTCCTCCTTATTTTGCTTGGCCTCTATGATAAGAAAACTAATCATTCAAAAATATCTCCTTATTCCCCAATCTCTCTCTTTAAAAAAAATTAGAGAACTAATAGGATTTTGAGTAGAACATAATCTCCTTGAGAGGAAGAATTGTGCTTTTGTCTCTATCTCTCAAGCCTAGCATAATATTTCTAGTGTTGTAGATGTTCAATAAATACTTTTTGATTGGTTTTTTGAAAAGTAGCTTGTGCATATTATTTATCTATTCATATATATCCATATAATATGCACTATGAATATTATATACATATACTATGTAGCTGTGTATATATACAAAATACATTACTGTACCTTTCTGAAATATTTTTGATGATCATAAATAAGCTCATAAGAAATTATCACTTATAGGTTATTCCTAAGAAGCAACCTTCCTAGGAAGGAGAAATTTTATTTTTAACGAAAGAAGTCCTACAGTATTATAGATTTGTTGTAAGGAAGAAACCTTAGCAACTGACAAAGGTCATAGTTGCATCTTTAAAAAATGATAGCTTATAGAAAAGGAGCACCATGCAATCATGGAGAAGACAGATACATCAGCGTTACATTGTCACATTTCAGCTCAAGATCAAACTGGCTACAGGAATCCTCATAAATATCTGACATGCTGAGGTTAAAGAAAGTATGTGAGCATTTATAGCGGTTTGAAAAGCTACTAATTGATTGGGGAAGGGCCAAAGCAATCTTCAAAGTCCAGCAATGTTTTCCTTTTCAAATGGAAGGGAGAAAAAATGAACCACATTGGAATCCTCATGGTAATGCTAATGAAACAAATGTATTCCCATTAATAAAAGAATAAAATGTCAACTTTAGTTAGTCTGTATTTTTCTCCAAATCTTACTTGAAGAAAACTCAGTTTGTTCATAATAAGGCAGTCTATTCTGGGCTACTGTTTGGGATCTTCATTTCTCACTAACTTTTCATAACAATGAGAATTTTAGGGTTTTTCCTTTCTTCTAAATGATTGTGCTCATGAAAATGCACAGCAAATATGAAGAAATAACAACTGTTCTTTAAATAATAACAGCAGTAAAATTCTACTGTGTCAGCAATGCACGCAGGGTTGATGCTTAGCTGACATTAGAGTTTGGCAAATCTCTGTTTCTTTGTATCTTGAACTTCTCTGGCAGCAGAGAAGAATGCATCAAAAACTCTTTTTAAAGAGATTTGGAGTCATTTTTTAAGATTTCTTTTTTTAAAAAATAGAGATTGTTTTAAGACTATAAATGTCTTTATTGGAATTATGCTCTTACCCTCATTTATTTTAACAAGATTTGTAATGAATTCTGCCCTTTGATCTCTTAGTTTGAAACACTGCCTGTTGTTCCATTATTCCGCCATCCATTTGCAGATAACAATACATCAGAACCTTTTTCTAGCTGCAGAAACAATGCCCTTTATTTGAGAAAGGACATTGTTTTGACAGATAAAGTAGGCATTTGATAAATTGAAACAGGTTCTGAATTATTTTGAGGGGAATGTGTGCTACATCTGTCTGCTGATTTTCCATTGAAGCAGTGCTTAACTTTCATGTCTGTTTGTGATTTATTGAGCTACAGAAAAGGTTAGGAAAATTTCATGGCTCCTCTCTTATAATTTGTAAGTGAATCAAACAGCATTTGTTACTGTTTATGATACTTAAAAGACAAAATTACCCCTAAACATTTATTCACAATGGAGGTTGTACTGACAAATAAAACAAAAGGAAATACTAAGTAAAATCATTATCTGTTCCATTAGTAAGATTTCATGTTGGAAAACAGAAACACAAAGGCAAAACAGTTATCCCAAAGCAGTAATTTTAAGTAGTATAGAATTTCAGGATATACCATATGTTAATAATTTACCAAGAAGAAGAATAGAGATATCAGAAAGCAGGGAGGGGGAAAAACATAAAATGTCTTATCAGTGACTTGCTACTTAAGAATTTAACAAGCATTTTGAATAAACATTTTAACAAAACATTTTAAAATAAAAGAGATTCTTAATTTTGTTTTCTTCATGAAAATGAATGATAAGGTATGAAAGATTCTCCCTTGGAACTTCATGTGATAGAAAAAGCAGACTAGCAAATAGGCAAGCAAGTAAATGTCAAAACCTTTCCTTTTTTTGAAATGATAAATATTTTAAAAGTGGATAATATTTCCAGCCTCTTTCTGTAAACTGTAAATTTTTCTAAATTTGGAAATGTGACTATACCTTTGGTTTTGGGGTTTTCTTTTTGCAGAATGCATGTAAATTATTATTCGTGTCAAAGGGAGAAATTTTTAGCACAGCCATTCATTAAATATAAGCATATAGCATAAATATAGTTTCCTTTTAGTCAGTAGAAAGTTTTGACTCATTTTAATATGCACTCTCTTAGCTTTAGCCCTTGAAGAGATCTTAGAGATTATCTTCATTCTATAAATGAGAAAACTGAGACCTAAAGAGGTTGTGACTTGCTCATTCATCTAGGTAATGGCGGAGACAGAATTAGAACCATTATCTTTTTTTCTTTTTTTCACTTTTTATTAGATAAGAAGATAAGAGATAAGAAAGTCTAAGGACATCTAAGGCATGAAACACCCACCAAATGAATGGCCTACATTTAGAGTTACATAGCTAATTAGTGCTGGTGCAGGGATTAATGTCCAGGTCTCAATAATACACATTGCCTTGAATCTAAAAATGCTCTTTTGTTGGAATCTAAAGTATATAGTTTACCTAAAATTATCTTCATTGCTGTAGAGACATCAGTCATAGAACAAATCACATCTTCTAAATACTGATGACATAGAGTGAAAAAACATGACACATTTTTGTTATTGGTAATTTTAAAAACTTGCTCCAAGTTTTAGTAGAATTGACAAATTACTCTCCTAATCTGTACCACAGAAGTCATTATCCTTCTCTCCAAACCCACCATCTTCTGTATTTTTCCTTTTATTTTTGGTGACATCATTAACCCATAGTCACTTAAGCTCAAAAAGTTACTGTCAATTTTCATTCCTCATTCACACACTCTCTTAAAAATTTTTTTTTGGTATATAGTTATTTCTACTTTCATATCTTTCTAATAGCTTCCCTTCTCTTCCCTTAGGTAGCTGCCCACCCTCATGCAGGCTTTGACAATCTCAAAAACCTTCTGGTTGGTTTCTTTGAAGTGAGTCTCTAACCTTCACCCTTTTCCTCAATAGCTAAAGGATTTTCATAAAGTTCACATCGAACCCATAGCAAAGCCATATTAAATAAACTATTCACTACTTCCAGAATCATTTCTAAAATGTTTGGTGTTTGAAGCCCTTCAAAATCTGGCCCTCTTTCTATTTTCCAATCTTTCTAAACTCTTCTTTACTCTGCATATTCTATTACCCAGAAGGTAGTGGCCTTCTTGCTATTACACACAAAACTCTATGTCCCTGATCTTTATGTCTGTCTTCTTCATTTCTTTCACTTTAGAATGTTCCACCTTCTCCCCTCCTCCTCATGGCTTCCTTGACTTTCTGGAAGATTTAGCTCAAACATCATTTTCTGCAGTCCATTGTTCCCTACCACCCCTAAAACCTCATCCTTCCACTGCTAGTGTTTTCCCACTGAGATTACCTTCCATTTACACTAACTTTCCCTTAAATCTGCAGTTATTGCGATGGGGTGTATGGAGTGTTCAAGGACTAGCAGCTCTGGTATGAGAGTTAGCTGAGCCCTTTTCAGGAATGCTTATCCACCTTTCACCCAGCTCTCACTGGTGGCTCCAAGAAGCTATAGAATGAGCAGTGACAACAGCCCAGTAAGATACTCTTGGCTGGCAAGCAGGCTAAATCAGGTTGAGGGTAATCTATATGCCTTGAACCCTTTAGTGACTTAGGGGGATGTCTACCCCAAACATGTGAAGATTTCCCCTGTCAGAAGAATAATTTATAATATTTTAATTTATAATATAATAATTTATAATAATGAGAATAATTTGTTTCAGGGGAAATGAAGGTCACTAAAGCAGGTTCTGGGAAGTGCTTAGAGCTTGGTCAAACAGAGACACCAAGGTCATTCACTGTATCCTGGCCAGTCATCATGACTTGTCTTTCTATGGGACTTTGATGACTCTGAAAGAGAGAATGAAGCTAAAGACTTATGCAACTCTGCCCTCACTCTAATTCCTGAGCAAGTCCAAATATTACCCCAGGATGTCATTCCTTCTCAGGGAAGGGAAGGAAGAACAATCAGAATCTATTGGGCTTCAGGGCAGGGACTGTGTTTTGCCTTTTGTAACATTATCACTTCCCTTGAGGCATCCCTGGTTTCCTTTAAGTCTTGAGGAAAATCCTATCATCTTTATGAAGCCCTTCTCTATCCTTTATATACATTATATACATTATATATATATATATATGTATATATATATATATATTATATATTTGTATTGTTAATTGTCTCCAGCTTTTGATTATGAGCTCTTTAAAGGCAAGGAGTTTCTTTTGTTTCTCTTTTGTTTAGCATAGTGCCTAGTGAGTACATGGGAACTGATTGACGGGAATGCAACAAAATATTAGTTAATTTTCCCTGGGTGGATTGTCTTGAAACAGATGAAGGATTTTCTAAAAGAGGGGGTTTTCACCCTACTCTTTTTTGCCTTCTAATAGAACTTGCTCCAGGCTGTTTTTACCTGGATCATTACTAGACTTTCCTTGATTGCAGGCTAAGACAGGGAGAAGCTATGTACTTCTAGATTTCTGCTTAATAAAAATGATTATTTACCCAAACCCCAAGTCTTATAGCAGAACAAGAGATCTCCTTCATTGGACAATTTAACCATATAAGCTTACAAATTTTTAGGTATTGTAACTAATCTAGTTAACCTCAAAGTAGATTTGTTACCCACTC
>NC_058132.1:564688242-564753242 GCF_016433145.1 Gracilinanus agilis | reverse complement strand
AAGAATGAAGATAGAGACCTTCCCTGCAATGGACTCCCCCACACTAGAACAGATGACATAATTACCTGTTGGACCCCTACAACTCCATTTACCATTCCAGGAAAAAAAAAGCCCAATCATAGATTCTCATGGCACATCACTTCCACAGATAAGGGTCCAACATTGAGGGACAAAGTGCCAGGGAGGGGAGAGGTAAAATAGCTTCCCAGAGCACCTCCTTGAAGATGTCAGGTCAAAGATCTTCCATAATGAGATCCCATCTCTTCCCCTTACGAATCAGTGGCTGGAGTTATGGATGATCTGTATCTAACAGTAGAGATATCGCCTGTCAGTTTTCTCTTGGAACTGTATTTGGATACCCATTTCCAACTTAAGGTCTTTGTCAATGTAAAATATCCTATTATATCTTATGGTATACTAGAAGCTGTGGATAGGGATGACGGCTGGTCTATTCCCACACATTCTATCCTTCACTCCCATCTTCCTAGACTGTGCAAACCAGGATACAGGCAATGATTTTTCAAATGAAGGTGATTTTAGGAGCATATTAGTAGATTTATAGCAAAACTACCTGTATTGTTATTACTAATAGTATTGTTGTTTATATCATCATTATTAATAGTCTATGTTCCAATTAATGGAATGAGTGTATAATATTTTGTTTCCCAAACTGACCAAATATATCATTTTATATATGTATACTTCATTCTTGACAAATAACTTGATCCTCTCATTTTCCATCCATGTATTTGCCCAATGAACAAATTTACTGGAATATTCAGTGGTGACAAAAAAAATCTTTTCTCACAACAATAATTTATTGGAATAGGCAATTAGGTTAGACGTTTGGCTCCTTCATAATGAGAACTCCTAGCACCATATATAGTCTATTAAAATTCAAAATATAGAATCTATATCAAACTCCTAAATAACCTGAAACAGACTGAAATGTAATTGGAAAATGTTTAACAAATAAAAATTAAAATAAACATTGAACATGTTAATTTATTTTAAGTTAACATGTAGCCCATTGTTCCTGTTTGAGTTTGACCTAAATGCTGCCACAGATAAAAACAAAAATTAGAAAAATAAAAAGTAGTTGAAGTATCACATAATCTTAACATTGGAGAAGAACTTAGAAACAATCTAGAATAAACTTTCATCCAAAGAAGGAATCCCTACTATAAGACAGTCAACTGCTATTTGAATAACTCTAATGTTTCAGACTTCACTATTTCCTGAGGTAACCCCTTCATTTGGTAAAAATTGATGTAAGAAAGTCATTTTTTTAAAATGAGGTCAAAATCTGCCTTTCTATAACTTCTTTCACTCACTGGTGTTACATTTACCTTTTAGAAAAACCTTAAATGACACTCTCAAACTGTGATTTGACAAACATGTTACCATATAATCATTTGAACTGACATTTTATTTATTCACTCAGTAAACATTAATTAAGTGCCTACTATGTACCAGGCACTGTGCTAAGTGATGGGGATTCAAAAAGAGTTAAAAGTGATTATGTGCCTTCAGGAAGCTTATAATCTAATGAAGAAGTGAACATGCAAGGAAATATACACAAAGCAATCTTTATGCAGAAATATTTTATATTTTTATAGGAAATATTTAAAAGGGAAGCAGGGGAAAGTTACCTGGAGATAGTAGGATTTTAGGTGAGACTTAAAAGAAACAAGGAGGCTAGAGCAGGAGAGACAACATTTTTTCCAGGTATGGAGGACAGCTAGAGAAAATGCCCAGAACTGAGAGAGGTAGAGCCTTGTTGGTAGAATAGGCAGGAGGTCAACGTCATTGGATCTAAGAATCAAGAGTACTTATATAAGAAGACACTGGAATGGTAGAAGGGGAACAGGTAAAGAAGGGCATTGAATGCTGAATAGATCATTTTGTATTTTCTTCTTGAAGCCAGAGCTGGCCACTAAAGTTGGGGGTAGCAGATGAGGGCAAGGGTTGCTCTGATCAGACATGTGCTTTTAGAATAGTGACTGAATGGAGAATGGTTTGGAATGGGGAGAGATGAGGTAGACATAATAGACTAGTTATTTCAGTGTTGGTGATATGGAAGACCACCAGAACTTACCATTTATCCCACCACTACTTCCTAAAGACCTTCAGGTGTTACAATCTCCTTTGCCTTCTAGTGTCTAACTGCCTCCTACACCTTGGGACACAGTCGTTGATTTCACTGATGCATTCTGAGGACAACTTTGCCATTCAACCTAAAGTTGTAACTTTTGGATTTTACAATTTTTCTTCTTTCACTTTCTAATTTTCTTTTAGGTGTCCTTTTATATCTCGTTTCCCCTAATTAGAATAGGAATATTTTGACAGCTAGGACTATCTTGTATTTTTTATTTATTTTTCCAAGGCAAAACATGAGGCTCCATACATAGCAAGCAGTTAGTAAATGTTTGTTTTTTTTTTCCCACTCACTCATTAACTTATCCACCCATCAATCCATTCTTTTGTTCTTATGTATGGAAAGTGTAAGATGCTTCACAAAACAAGAAGGGGACCCTAAGTACTCAAAGTTTATACAGAGGGAGTAATTTCACTAAAGCTTTTTGATAAAACTTGAAAGGCTTTGCATACAGTTTTGGCAATAGCCCAGCATTACTTTCTCCAAATGAATCTTTAAAAATATTTCAGTGTAAGTACATTGGTCATAAGTTGTCAAGTTAAGTTTGTTGAAATGCAGAAAACAAAGATTATGTGACCCCAGGCAAGATATTTAAAGTCTGGCTGCATCAGTTTCCTCCACTGTAAAATGGGTATAATGATAGCCCCTACTTCACAGAGTTGTTATGAAGATTAAATGTGGTAATAGTTGTAAAGTGTACAGATTAGCAGAGGCAGCTGTCCTTGCCCACACTTTCTCCTTCTTATTGGCACCAAGTCACTCTCTCCACTCCCTCTCCCAGATGCCTATGGGTACCACACAGTTTTCCTGCCTGTCCCTATTATTTTGCCCCCCTCAATTTTACTTTTACTGCTAGCTCTCCCTTTTCTCTTCACTTGCCTTGGGCTTGAAGGTTTTGGCTTCCACTCCCACCAGTGACCCAAAACTTAATCACTTTACAAAGCCCAAATCCCCAGAACACTGTTCTACACAGATATTGGTGTTTTGAAAGTGGATTAAATATCGTTCTTACCTTCTGGTTATTTAGGCATGGAAAGGAAGTCGAAAGAACTATTGGAAAGAAAGGAGAATTGCCAAGACAATACAGAGTGGTACAACATATCAATATCTCAGAAGGAAATTGTCCTAAGAGAACAGTTACTCTGACTGCTCCCACCACTGCCATCTTTAAAGCTTTTGATATGACCATTGACAAACTGAAAGAGGACATCAGCAGCCATATGACCAATGGCATAACTGCCAGTAGATCTCAGTCACTTTGAGGCTTGTGGTTCCTGACAACTGGACTCTCACATTGAAAAAGGAAGAGGTAGGATTAATGAAATCTTATTTCCTCCTACAGGGACTCAGGTACAGGAGTCAGGAGATTTTCTACCAACCACCCCTGCCTTGTTATCTAGAAGTCATAGACCTTGAGGAAGATAGGGTAGAACTCTATTAAGTGTATATCAAGCAGAAGTGTATAATCCTATTGAAGACCTTTTCTCAGTCACCTCCAAAAGGAGAAGGGAGTGACCATCTAGGACATTTAGGTTCTTCACCTCTAGTCTAATTGTCCATCCAGGTAGTTTTGCCTACTTCCCTGCTTCTCCTTCTCCAGAATCAATATCCCTGGGGACATTCATTCACTAAGATATGGAATTCTTGCCCTGAAGCAGTTTAGTTGGTGACAGATTGAGTTTAAAGGTATGTACCTGTTTATCTCTAGACCATGCTTCAGCAATGCTCCCAAACTCTCTAGTACTACCTCCTGTTTTTCCACTTCTTACAGTGGGCTAAGTAATCAAATCAATACTATCATCTTCTGGAAAGCAGTCAGCTGATTACCCTGTTTATTAGAGTATCATCTATGACTCATCAGACCAAAATTCCCTTCCCTAGTGACCACTCTCTTGAATTTGTTGTCTCTCCCCATTAGAATGCAAACTCCAGTGCTTAACACATTACCTGGCCAAAGCAAGGTTTAATCAATGCTTAAAAGAACCTTTCACTCACTCTAACCTTGTTTTAATTACAGTGGAAAATTCAAGCTATTAAAGTGGAAATATTTGCTGAGATGCCCCTTTGAGTTGCTTCAAGGCAGCATGATGTGAAGAGAGAAGCACAAAATTGGGAGCTGGAGGGACATAGGATCAATTCTTGTCTACTTATTACATATTTGACCTTGGGCAAATTATCTCAGCACTTTTGGGACTCATTTCCTCAACTCAAAAAATCAAGGGGTTAATATAGATAGGAGGTTTTTGACTGTTTGTTGTTATTGTTAAATATGTCTTTGGCAGACTAGTGGAATCTAAAAGATGCCTTCTTTGAATGAGTTTTTAAATGTATAAAATAAAATACGTAAGACTATAAAGAAAACAAATAATATTGAAATAGTCATCATATAAAAAAAAGAAAAGAAAAATAAATTCACAAATCCCAAGATCAGAATCTACAGTCTAGAGAGGCTCTAAAATCCCTTAAATTCCATCATTCTGTTTATATGTATATATTTTTAAAAAAGTATTTATTGGGGAATTTTATATAGACCATGTTCAGTGATGAGAAAGACAATTCAAGGGAATTCAGAGGATATTCATAGTTATTATAGTTAAAATGAATGACAACTGTGTTAAATCTGTTTGGTTCCATTGAAGGACATTTAATTTCTAAAAATTACTTCCCTAAGAATTACATTAAATGAGGGGAAAAGGATCAGTTAAAAAAAAAAAAAGACCTCTAAGTTCCATAGACTCTTAAGCCTATGGTCCAAAAAGAATCCTTAATAATTCATGTTATATAAGTTAGTAGAAAGAAAAAACTGAGTGATTATACCATATGTAGTTCTAACCTCTTAAGAAATAATACAATAATCAAATAACTGTCTTTCCTGTATATTTCTGGAGGAAAAAAGTGGTAGAAACAATTGGCGACATTAGCCTATGTTGACAAGTAATCTAAAATAAAGTGAGGTCTCATGTAATTATGTTGCTTTAACTCTCCTTTTTGCTTTTACAGTGATCAAATTGCACAATAATTAATGTCTCTAAAAATGTCTGAAACTTCTTACCTTTTTTTCTTTATTGGTGATGACCAGACTGCATGCAATATCAGTTCCTTATTATAGCAACATATTTTCAACTAGAATTCACATAAACAGAATTTTAAACTAATATTCAGCCCCTACATTCTGTTTTGAAGGGATTAAATAAAATGAAACCAATTGAAAAAAATGCAATTTTATTTTTCTTTCTAAAGGCCTAATTTTTTTTCAATTACATGTAGATATAATTTTTGATAATTATTTTCTGACTTTTCTCAGTTTAGGTTCTCCCCTTCTTTTCTTACCCACCCCAATTTCCTGAGGTAGTAAACAGGCTAGATCAGTGTTTTTATGCAATACCTATTTCAATATTCCATTATGCCGTGACAGAAGACATACAGGTGAAACATGGTTTGCTTTGATTTGCAATCATGTCGCAACAGTTCTTGCATTGGTTGTGGAAAACATTTTTTAATCTTGTGTCTCGGGTATATTTTGGGAATTATCTTTTCCTGAAAATAGTTCAGTCCTTTACAGTTGATCATTGTACAATATTTCTGTTACTTTATAAACTGTTTTCCTGTTTCTTCTCACTTCACTTTGCATCAGTTCATACAAGTTTTTTTTTTTTTCAGATTTTTTTGAACTCTTTCTGTTTGTCATTTTTTAAGGCACAATAAAACTTGTTAAGCCATTCCCTAACTTATGAACATCCTCTCAGTTTCTAATCCTTTGCCACTATGAAGAAGGCTACTAAAAATATGTTTGTACAGGTAAAGCCTTTTTTCCTTACCTCTGATTTCTTTTGCTATAAAGACCCAGCAGTGGTATTGTTGAGTCAAAGAGTGTGCATAATCATATGTTCTTTTAGGTATGGTTCCATATGCTTTCCAGAATGGTTTTATTAGTTCACAGTTCCACCAGCAATGTATTAGTGTCCCAATTTTCCTACATTGCCTCCAACATTTATCATTTTCCTTTATGGTCATATTAGTCAATCTGATAGGTGGGATGTATAATCTCAGGGTTGTTTTAATTAGTATTTATTTAATCAATAAGAATTTGGAGAATTTTTTCATGACTCTAGTTTTCATTTTTCATTTATGAACATCCTGTTTATATCTATTAAACATTTATCAGTTGGGGAACATTTTGTATTCTTATAAATTTGGCTCGTTTCTCTATATAGTTGAGAACTAAGGCCTTACAGGACACGATAAAAATTTCCCCCCTACTTTGTTGTTTCTTTTCTATTCTTGTTTAGATTGGTTTGGTTTGTACAAAACCTTTTTAACTTGATATAATCAAAATTATCCATTTCATTTTTCATTATGTATATGACTGGTTTGATTAAAAACTCTTCCCTTATCCATGAGTCTGACAGGTAAACTTTTCCACATTCCCCTAATTTGTTTGTGGTGTCATCCTTTATTTCTAGAGCAAGTATCCATTTTGACTTTATCTGGGTGTACACTGTGAAATGTTAGCCTATGCCTAGTTTCTGCCATATTATTTTCCAATTTTCCAACAGATTTTGTCAAATGGTGAGTTCTTCCCTCAATCACTTAGATATTTGGGTTTATTGAACACTAGGTTACTAAGGTCATTAATTACTGTGTATTGAAATCCACTGTTCTATTTTTTAGCCATTACTATATTGTACTTACTAGTACAGTATTGTTTTATGATTTCTGCTATAGTTTGAGTTCTAGTATGGCTATATTTCCTTCTTTCATATATTTTCATTAATTCCCTTAATATTCTTGATATTTTTTCTTCCAGATAAATTTTATTATTATTTTTTCTACTTCTATGAAATAATTTTTGGGCTCATTAGTATAGTACTGAATAGGTAAATTAATTTAGTAGGATTGTTTTTATTTTTATTATTTTTTATTTTATTGATTTTTAAATCTTAATTATATTGATTTAAACAATCCATGATCAATTAATATTTTTCCAATAGTCTAGGGTCAGTTTATTTCTATGTAAAGTGTTTAGTAATTGTTCATATTGGTGCTGGGTTTGTTTTGGTAAGAATAACCCTAGAAATTTTAAGTTATCTACAGTTAATTTAAATGGAATTTCCTTTTGTATCTTTTGAGTTAGAATTTTGTTGAAATAGAAATGCTGATGATTTATGTGGATTAATTGTGTATTCTTCAACTTTGCTGAAGTTGTTAATTGTTTCTATTAGTTTTTTTTTTTGTTGATGCTCTAGGATTCTCTAAACTGTGTTTCCTTATTGCCTGTTTTAATTCCTTCAATTTCTTTTTATTCTTATTGTTTTAGTTAGTATTTCTAGTACAATATTAAATAGTTGTGGTGATAATGTGCATCCTTGCTTCACCCTTGATCTTATTGGGAAGGATTCTAGTTTGTTCTCCTTATATATAGTGTTTCTAGATGGTCTTAGATGCAATAAATCAACTTAAGGAAATCATTTATTCCAATGTTTGTTTGTTTGTTTGTTTGTTTTTAAATAAGGAATGCATGTTGTATATTGTCAAGGCATTTTCCTGTATCTATTGACATAATCAGATTGTTTTTTATTGGTTTTGTTACTGATGTGATAAATTATGGTAATAGTTTACTTAATGTTGAACCATGCCTGGATTCTTAATATAAAACTCACCTGGTCATGGTGCATGATCTTTATGATACGATACTGTAATCTCCTTGCTAGTATTTGTTTTCATGATATTCATCAGGAGGTTGATCTATAGTTTTCTTTCTCTGTTTTAGCTCTTTATGGTTTAGTTTTCAGTAATATATTTGTGACATAAAAGGAACTTGGTAGCATTCTTCCTCCTATTTTTTTCAAACAGTTTATATAGTATTAGAATTAATTGTCCTTTGAATATTTGATAGAATTCTTTAGTGAATCCATCTGTCTATGAAACCTTTTTCTTAGGGAATTCTTTGATGATTTGTTTAATTTGGTTTTTCTCTGTTAGGGTTATTGAAATATTCTATTTCCTCTTTTTTTAATTTGGGTAGTTTATATTTTTGAAAATGTTCATCTATTACACTTAGATTGTCAGACTTATTGGCATATAATTAGGCCTAAAAACTCCTAATAATTTTTATAATTTCTTCTTCATTGTGATTTCACTTTTTTCATTTTTATACTAAGTTTTCTTTCTTTTTCTAATCAACTTAACCAATGATTTATCAGTTTTGTTTATTTGTTTTTCATAACATCAACTCCTTGTCTTATTCATTAGTTCAATGGTCTTCTTTTTTCAATTGTATTTATCTCTCTTTTGATTTCCATGATTTCTAATGTTTAATTAGAAAATTTTAAATTTTAATTTGTTCTTTTTCTAGTTACTTTTAGTTGCATGTTCAATTCATTGATTTGTTCTTTTTCTAGTTTGCTGCTGTAAACATTTAGAGATATAAATTTCTTCATAAGTACAGCTTTGGTTACATCCCATAAATATTGGTATGTTGGATCCTCATTGACATTCTCTTAAATGAAATGTTAAAACATAATTTTTAAAAGAAGTTCCAAAATTGAGGCTTTTCTCTTTCCATCTAATTTTTTCAACCTTCTATTTCTACATATGTGTAAAGTTCAAATTAATGGTTGGATGATGATTATATGAAATTATGTGGTCACTAGTATTTATTATACCTTGAGTCAGAAATTTATTTAGAAATATTTAAAAATAGAGAGGAAACAATAAAGAAGAGAAATGTGAGTTGGATAGAGAAGTTATTTCTCCTATCAACCTAAATGTTTTGTTCCAAGTCTGCTTAATATGGGAAGAGATTAATTAGCTCTCAACCAGGAAGGCTGGTAGTGAATAACCAAGTAGCTTCCTCCAAGATGGACTCTGGTCTCTCCAAAAGGTAGGAAAGGGGTCAGCCTTTTATTCAAACAGTGAAGTAATCCAAGAGTCAAAGTCCAAGCAGAAGCTGAGCTCTGATTCCACCATCCAAGCCATAGTCTCCCCCAAATCTCCCTAGAAAACTATCTAAGACTATCTCCAGAAGATAATCTCTTCAGACTATCTTCTCAAAGACAATCTGCCTTGAAGGAGTTCAGGGCTTGCTTTTTATTTTAACCTCTTGTCCCCTCTCCTCTTCACAGGGGCCAATCACAGCTTCCAAGTTGTCTAGCACTGCCCAGGGCAGTGTCTATAGGAACAACTTCTCACATTCTGAAAGTTAAATTCTCATCGAAAAGATTTACAGATTTCTGGCTGATTGAATTTCTAAGGGTGTGAATTCTCTAAGTACCTTGCTAGCTTCTCATCTAGTATTAAATAGGGTGTTTAATCTTTTGTTGATTCAATTCAAAAGTAGACAAGGGGGAGTTAATCCTTTCTTCAGCCTCAGAGGTACTAAACTAAAAGGATAAACAATAGAGTAAAGAATTCTCTCTTTTACATATACTAAGACAAATTATAACTAATTTTTAAAATTATGACTCTGAGAGTATTTAAAATTTTAAAATGTAAAAATAAATTAAAATATGTCTTTTAACTTCTACTTATTTTGACACAAGAAACTTGGAGTTGGTCTTGTATGTCAGCCAAGTGCAGACTTTACAAGAGATTCCATGTAGACAGTGAGATGATTGTCTAAGAAAGGCTGAAAACTATGTGAAGAATTTTTTGTTGATAATAGAAATGAATGAAGCTATAAATTAAGGCAGAAATGTAGAATCATACATACTGATGAAAGGACAGATTTTTATGTATTAAAGTTGTCTTTTCTTTAAATAGATAAGCATACTTTAGAAAGACTGTCAAATAATGAGATCTAAACCAAAAATTGGGGGGGGGGGGAGGACATCTAGTTAATTTTGAGTACTTCATAACAATAATTTATTAATGATTAAGAGTACATAATTATAAATTTTAGAATTATTTCATTAATTTCATAATATATGATAGGTATCTTTTTCAAATGGGCACAAAAATTTTTAAGCTGTTTGTGGATATTCAAAACCTTTTATTCACAGGGAGTCACACCAACTTTTTTGGTGGTTCTAAAAATTTAGAGGTTCTAAAAATACTTTCTATTTATGAATACTCAATTTTAAGTTGACAAAAAGGCATCAGGGAATACTGGATGGCATTCTGGACTTGGAATCAGGAAGAAATAAGATTAAATCCAGTTTCTGGTGCTTAATATTTGTGTAACCATGGACAAATCTTAGCTGTCTTGAGAATATGGCAATTCTCTGAGGACTGCATTTTAAAATCAGGTTAGGATTTACCTAACTAGAAGGAGTATAAACAGTAATAAAAGTCCATCTCCTTTATGTATTGGCTTTAATGGCAGTTCTCTTTGACTATTGTCATACATCACAAGTTTATTAATAAAAATCAGTATTAAAAAAAAACAATTATGTACATGCCATGACCATGTCATTTGGAGAGTATTCTTAGTAGAAATTCTTTGTTTTTAACTATTGGTATGATAATAATTTAATATTACCACAGCATTTAAACATACTTTTGTGTTCCTAAATCTGTGATCATTTTATTTGACATAATTTGAAATACCTTGTCCAGTGTACCATAATAATTTCTGAACAGAAATAAATTATGGGGATATCTGTAGTAAGATTATATCTGTCATATAGAATATCTCAAAGAGAAGACAGAGTGTGGGGATGTTTTCCTAAAGCTGACCAAAATTAAAAGTTCAGTAAATATTTCATTCTTCTATTACAATTGTCTAGAATAGATCTATACATTGCAATCACTATCCAGCCCCACTGGTTAAGTCTAATTAAAGACCATAAAGAGAAAGGAAAGGAGAAGAATAAGCATTTATGTGTTTGGCACTATGCTAGGTACTTTAAAAATATAATTTCATCTGAGAAAATAAAATTAATTATTTATTATATTAAAAATATTTAAATATCTCATTTGATTCTCAAAACAACTCAGTGAGATAATTACTATTATTATCATCAGCTAAAGAAACTGAAACAAACAGAAGTTATGTGACTTGCCCAAGCACACACAGCTTGTAGCTGTATAAGGTCATATTTGAACTCAGGTTTTTCTGATTCTAGGTCCTCTGTACTCACCATTGAGCAACCTGGCCACCAAAAAAGAAAAATAAAATCAGGAGGATAGAGATAGCCCCAAATTCAAAAAATATGACTTTAAGTAATGTGTTGTTTGCTCTTTTTTTTCTTGTCTGACTCTTTTTTACCCCATTTAAGATTACTTTAGCCAAGATAATGTAGTGGTTTCTCCAGCTTATTTTATACACCAGGAACTGAGGCAAACAGGGTTAAGTGTCTTTCCCAGGAACACAGCTAGTAAATGTCTGAGGCCAGTTTTGAACTCAGAAAGATGAGCCTTCCTAATTCTGAGCTCAGTGCTTTTATCCACTGAACCACCTAGCTTCATCCCCAAATCCCACTCATGCCACAAATATAACTATATTTTTAGGAACAATGCCAGTTGAATGTCTTCTAAAATGTTTTCTACCTCTTGGCAATACAGTACTTATTTTAATCATTAGCAGTCAATACAGCGAAACCTTTATAAGTACATCCTTGACAATGAAACACCTTTATGAAAAAGCTTAGTTAAAATCTCCTCCCTGTTAAGTATTTCTCCCCTCCCCTATTCCTAATTAGAACAAGTCAGTCCCTTCTTTCATATCCCCTAGCTATAATCTGAATCACAATCAAAGAAAAAGGGAAAGACCTTTCCTTCCTCTACTCTCATTTGTCCAATATTCCCAAATAAAAATAGCATATTATTTGCACATTAGACAATATTTAGTTAGCTCGTAATGGACTTTCATACCATGATCTGAAGTTATGGTACCAATTTTATGTCTACTTTTAATGAGGAAGTTTCTGATATGACTGTATAGTTGGAGAATATTGTCTTAGTTAATAGAGGTATTGTTTCTCAGTGCATATAACTATTTTGGATGAAGTGGTTACAAAAGCACAAAATTATATTGGGTAAATCCAATTGAAGGTGATTATAGACCATAATGAATCTCTTACACTAAAATGTTTTCTCAAAGGGGGAAGAAGGTATAGTTTTGCCCCATTCATGCCCTCTTGATTCACATATTAAACCCCAAACCTCCTGAGATGTAAGTTATCAATGATAACTAGCAAAATGGAGAGAGAAAGAAAAGTCAGAGGGGTTTATCTAAACTGGTCTTGGACCTAGTCTCCATATTAATACATTTTATAGTGGAGAAACTCAGGGAGACTTTCATAATCTTTATAGACATATACATGTATATATATGCTCATATATATATATATATACACACACACACACACACATATATATTCACACACACAGAACAAAAGTGTCGGAAGTAATTTGATAAAAGATGAGAAAAAGGGATGGATTCTCTGAAATGCGGCATCTCGTTCATTGCCGCCATAAAGTAAAGTCACATTAAAGATAGCTATGATAAGGATATTCACTAAAGCAGTCTTTAATGCTAATACCTAGAAAGAGTTACAACTCTTCTTTTGGGGGTGGGGTTGTTACATGCATCTAAAATAAAGCATTGAAAATACGGTTTTAATGATAGTAGGCACAAAAACACTTAGCATGTTCACTCAAACACGAATGTTTAATCCCCCTGAATTCTTTAAATCTCTGATCTCCTTTGGGAATGAAACAACTGCAAGGCTCAATTTGTACTGGTAGCTTAATGATTAAAGATGAAAAAATCTTTGCCTATGCATCTGATTTTTATATGCCTTGTTTTATTGCAAATCCTATTAAAATAAACTCTGTTTTTAGTTGCTGGGAGTAATTGGATCCAATACTTCACAGTTGAAAAATGTTGGCCTGTTTTGAATTTTTTTTTTCTAAAAGGAAATGACACTGAAAGACAAAAAGAAGAAAAAACAGGAAGACAATTCAGTAATTAAAATGAATGAACTACTCATTGGGTCACAGTACAGTTATATGTACTTGGATTAATTCAAAATTGTTATCATAGTTATGACTTTTGCCATAAATAACAAACACTAGAATTTTGTCATTTTCTTTAGTGAAGTCACGGTAATACTATACTAAGATTTCTTTGGAATTGAAAAGAAAGTTACATCTGGGACTTGAAAGAATAAAATGGAGACCAGGTGAAAAATTTTGGACTTTAGGATAGGAATCTAGTTTGGAATAGTCATCTAAACTAAGAAAATGAATTAAGGAATATCACATATCCACCTGACTTTATTCTGTAAGCATCATATCAACAAGTAAGATAATTTGTGAGTTGAAATCCATTAAGGTTCACCTTGTAATGCCAAAAGTTAAATCTTCTTCAATATTTTAAATGCAAGCTGACTTTTTAAATAATGGAATTACCAAGGACAAATTTAGTATACTTGTTCTGGGTAACATACATAGAACTTTATATATTCTGTGAATTAGATGTAGAATTAGTTTAAAAATAAATACACACAATCCATTTACAATACACAAGTGAAATACATGGGTGTTTCAGTACATGTTTCACTGACAAAAAAAACAACCATATAAATCTTCCCCACAGCTGCAATTTAGTGAAATATGCACTTTTCTGTTTTCCATTACTGTATACAGTATAAATTCTTCCTGCTGGAAGACAGATTGTGACAAATTTGCAAACAGCATCTGTATTCATACATTTGAAACATTAATTTATCCAGCAATAAAAACTTTGATTTCCCAAAAGGAGTGCCATGTCTGAGAACTAATGCCTATCTTTGAGACTTAACTGAGTTTTCAATGTTAGTCATTTTCTCATGAGTTACTGTGCTCCTATGGAAAAATATACAACTTAACTGCAAGTACAGAGAGTTAAAAGGGTCACACAAAACATAAATCTGGATGCCTCGTTTATGTGTGTGTATAATTTATATAAATAAAATTTTGACTACCTAGACTTCCTATTGTAGAAAATGCTTTTGTTAGCAACAATTTCAAGTGAATAACAAGCAAAGATCTATAATGCATATTCTAGATTGGATGTGTACATGTTAAATTTGTTTAAAATGATAAACTTTACTCTAGATACAACAGTGGAATCTCTCAAAAGAGACAAATAAAGTCTGTGTTTATAAGCTGATGTCATACTTTACTGCCAAAAGTTTTATACTGTTAGCAAAAGGAAAGAAATATATGCTGATATTAAATGTGGAAAAAATGGGAAATCCTACCAATAGGATGCTTTTTAAATCTATGGTTTAAGGATGTGCATTAGTGTGCTTAAGTTCATTAAAGTAAGTCAATAAGCTCATATCTAATGTTAAACATTTTTTAAAAAATGATGAGGGAATGCCTGACATGAAAATTCTTTCCACCAAATTTTCTGCAACTCATTGTCTTAGAGAGATACCAAAGAGAGTTGGGGTGACTTGTTCATGGTCCAATTGACCCACTGAACTATGTTGCCTCTCTTTATATGTTTAAGGGAACTAGCCAGGGAAGGGTCAGCATCTGAAGAATTAACAGATTATTATCTGCCTCTTACTTTGGAGGTTGTTTTTTTTTTCCTGAGTTTTCTCAGGGCTAGAATTATATAGTGATATAAAGATAATTTTAGTGTCAGTGGAAGAAATACTAATGTCTCAGAATAGGCTGAGCCAAAAGCAAGTGTTTGAACAATAAAGAGATTCAAATTATGATTTCTTGATCTCTTTGTTGGTAATGTTCAAGTGAAATCTCCTGTGAGGAAGGGAAGCTACTTGTTTCCTTCCCAAGTCAAGTGCCATGAGTATATGTTATTTTTGTGTTTGCTCTTTCCTGATCTTTGATGAATTGGTATCCTCACATGGGAGTGACCAGGTGACTAAAAAGAGTCAGAATTCCAACCAGTCAGAAGTCTTGCTGGCCACAAGAGCTGGTTGGTGTCAGAGTCTTTCAGAATATAAGTGACAACAAACCATCAGCAGCAGATTGAGCTAGAAAAACAGTTGTTTGGTGCTGGTACCATCTTCAGTTATTAAGACCTCTTGTAATAGAGAGAATATTGGTGATGAGAACTCCATAAAGGAACTGGGAAAAGGAGTTGAGTGGTCACAAATGTGCAAAAGAGTTGGACATCACTGAATGACTGAACAACAACAATCATAATATGTAATCTTTATAATGAAAAGAACTTAAAAATAAATGATTTTAAAAAATAAAAACTAGATCCACTGGATTGTACTTTTGTATTTATTCTTTAATTATCTGTGTCCATCCTAATCCATATTTTTGAATTTGTATTCTCAAACTGTAGCAAAATATCTGGCTCATAATAGGTGCTTGATAGATGATTGTTGAATTGTTTTTTTTAAACCATTACCTTCCATCTTAGAATCAATACTTTGTATTGGTTCCAAGGTAGAAGAGCAATAAGGGCTATGCAATGGGGGTTAAGTGACTTGCCCAGGGTCACAGAGCTAGGAAGTATCTGAGGTCTGATTTGAACACAAGACCTCCCATCTCTTAAGGCTGGTTCTCAATTCACTGAGCCACCAAACTGACCCCAAATTGAATTTTTTTTTTTTTTTTAAGGCAGAGTTCAGTGATTTTCCCATGGCAGAACAGTTAGTAAATGGCTGAGGCTGGTTTTAAATTTAGGTCTTCCTGATTCAAATCCCAGCACTCTGTCCTATTGAATTGAATTTACCTGGACTAGGAGTTCCCTTCTACCATTAAATCACTAGTTCCTAAGATATTGAGTATTAATACTTTTCTTTCTCATGAATCATAGGATCATAGAGCCTTAGACCTGGGAGGGACAGCAAATCCAACACTTCCACTTTACAGATGAGGAAACTGAACCAGAGACAAATTGAATGGATTGCTCAGGATCAAATAAGGAATAATTGTCTAAGGAAGGGTTTTAACTCAGATCGTCCCAATTTTAACTCTTGTATCCTATCCATGAATATTTCTATCATAAATTCTATCGATTACCTAATTCTTCCTTGGAGTCATAAATTTTCTAAACAAACTATTAATAATGGGATAGAATTAATGATGTAGTTAATTATTTGGTTAGAAAATCTGTTAAGACTCCAAGGAGGAATTTTATTTCTTATCGTTGTGGCCGACATTGAGCAAGCCGCGCACAAAGCTGACCCTCCCACTTCTTCAAGACCACATGAGCCAGTTGTGCGGAGGACCACTGATTGGCTGCTGAACAGGTAAAGCTAATGACTTAATGGAAATTTACAAGGTTGTGAGGAATGTCTCTTTCTAGGCACTGGCTTTGGATTTAATCCTGTCTGTTTTGATTTACTTCACATAACTGGTGAGGAAAAGCCTGCTCAACTTAGCCTCCAACCTGGCTGCTTTGTGGCCAGGAGTACGAGTTTTGTCTAGATGAGCCTTAATGTTTGCTTTAGACTCTTTTGTGTATTCTTTCCTTTTCTTAGATAAAATAGTATCCCCTTAAGATGGCTGTGTGAAGGCATAGGGAAGATCTTTTGAGCCAATGATATTCAGAGATCCTGTGTCCTTTTTCTAACCTTTCTACTTTTCTGTCTTAGAATCCAGAGGTCTGGTATCTTTTTTTTTTTTTTTTAATCCTTTTCTTCTGTCTCAGAATCTATACTCTATATTGGTTGTGATGCAGAAGAGAAATATTGGGTAGGCAATGAGCATTACATGACTTGCCCGGGGTCACTGAGCTAGGAAATGTCTGAGGAAAATTCGAACAGAGGACCCCCATCTCCGAGCCTGGCTCTCTATCTACGGAGGCCTTTAGCGGCTCAGGTCCTGTGTTATTTTGAGTAAAATTGAACAGCAGCATTGATGGCAGTCTCCATCAACTATTCAAGGGTTTTCAGAGATGAGGATCACTAAGGAAAGGTCTACTTTTACTTGCTCTGCAAGCCCTAGCCTTGTAGTCTAAGAAATCATAGACTTTGAGGAAGATGGGAAAGAACTGGCTTGGAATATAATATGCTTTAATAGCAATCCTGAAAACTACTTTAAAAGGGCAGCTATGTAACACAGTGGATAGAGTGCCAGGCTTGTAGTTGAGAAGTCCTGGCTTCAAATGTGACCTCAGATATTTTCAAGCTCTGATCCCGGAGGAGCCATTTAACCCCAATTGCCTAACCTTTCTTCTTCTTCTGGCTTAGAATAATTCTAAGTGAGAAGTTCAAGGGTTAAAAATAAATTAATTTTTAAAAACTGCTTTAAATACTGATGAGGGTTATGTGTCAGCTTCCTGAGACACTTTAATAGAAATATATTGTTACCTAATCATGTTTTAAGTCACCCTGTTGATGCTACTATCTTTTGTGTCATTTTTCATTTATTTTGTGTGTGTGAAATACCTGCCCTATACCTGATCATGTATTTTATATCAAGTACTTTTTTTTTTTAATTCCTTCTTTTGATGAAACCTGGACATGGTGTACAACCTATGCTATAAGTAAATTATGACATTGCACACCAGAGTCAAGGTTATTAAGCAAGAGTGCCTCTCCTCTCATTCCAGTCTGGGCTCCCCCATGCCTGAACCCAATCTGACTGGGAATGTGGACTCAAAACAGATGAGGTTTTTAGAGGGAATCAAGTACATATAGAGTCCTTGCTCCCTGGACAATTCCTCTGTGCATTTTGAAATGCGCTAACCCTGGGAGACTCCCTACTACAACTTCCTCAGACACCTCCCGCTTCCTTTGTGGGAGGTATCTGAGAAAGTATAAAAGAGAAAGGCGCCACTGCTTTTGGCGCCTTTTTGGAGAAGCCTGTTTTTTTTAGAGAAGCCTTTTCCCCTGACTGGCTTTTTTAGGAAAGCCTTGGTCCCCTCAGAGATCTAACTCCTTGCCTTTTTTCCCTACCTAACTTTTCCTAAACTAAATAAACCCAGCTATTCTATACCTTTAAGTTGTTTCCTGATCTTTATTGAGCTCCAAATGGCTCAGGTCAATTTACCCCTCTGGAATTGGGGCTACCCCAACTAGGCTCCCTTCCTTCCTATCCCTTTCTCTTCCTTTTCCTTCCTCTGGCTTCCCTGCCTTCCTTTTCCCTTCCTCCCATACATCCTTCTCCATCCTCATCCTCCCTTTTCCACCCCACACCTCCATGTTAGATCATGCAATTTGGTTTTCCAAAGAAAGAAGATAGCTGTTCTTTCATCCGTTAGGCAATTTAAAAAGGGATAATCTGTGATCATTTAAAAAAGGAAACCACTGCTTCTGTGGTCTAAAACAAAAGTGGCTGACCTGGAATGAATCCCTGTTGAGGCATTCTACAAGCATCCTTGTAGATTTGCTTCCCTCCGTTGTCATCCTGGCTTGCTTCTATAAAATTTGGTGAAATTATATTTAAATTCATGCAAACAATATTTTTTTAAATGACATACTATGAGGTTTTAAAATTCAAGCAGCTTTCTCAGCTATTTGAATAGTCACGATCTGAAACCTGCATCCATGCTGCTTTTTTAATTAAAATTTTACCCAAAGGAAAACAGCATTCAACAGTTTGTGAGCTTACTCTCCTTAGAAATTGTGTAGTGAATTGTTTGCACATACCATAAGGTACTCTGGTGTCTTGGGCTTTCACTGGGTAACTGTCTGATCTCTCTCTCTCTCTCTTTTTTTTCCCTGCCGTTATACTTTTGACCTAATTTAATTGACATGAGTGAGAGCGTTGAGATTGTTCTCTGACTGATTACCTGAACAGGTAGTGGAAACAAAAGTGCAGGCACCCAAGCTGGCCCAGAGATTTGACATTCATTTCAGTCCTACGAAGTTGTCATAGAGGGAGTTACTACTCACTGTGAGCACCTGAAGAAAACTTCCCTTTGCAGGAAAGCAATGACCCTAGAGAGTTCTTCAGCCTCGACGTTTATGAATTTCTCATTTTTAATTAATTTCTCCTTTCAAGTCAATACATTTTCATATATCATTGTCTCAGAACTGCTGTAGGGATAGAAGAAACTGAAAGACTTCACTGTTGGCATTTGTGTTAGATGTACCTGGCACTCATCCCCTATGCCTGAGCAGAATGTAATTCCAGTTTTTCATTTTCACATCTTACCCCCTCTTATTCCTTCATTGATTTCAAATTGCTGTTGAGTTCAACTTGATTTTCTTTGTCCTGTTCCTACCCCAGGCCATGAACAGGAGATCTGGATGGTAAGCCAACCCATACTCATTCTTTATGCATTTCTAGATAATTTTCAAAGGAAAATCTCAGCACCTGAGTTATTTTGCTGCTTTAAAATACATCTACTTTAAGAAAATCAGCTTTAAGTATTTTTGTTTAAGGTAATGTTCACTCTGAGAGAAAACATATCCCAAGATAAAAACAAACTAAATTAATCAAATCTTTAAATGTAAATCATGATTTTAGATAAAGATTAGCCTTTTTTATTTAAAGATGAATAGTATGGCTTCAGGGGAAAGCCACAGATATAACTTCATCACACACGCCCTACCTATCCAATCCACCCTTGGTGGATGCCTGCAAATCTAGCAATAATTAAGATGTTTTAAAACCCTCTCCTTCAGTCTTAAAATTGATCCTAAGTATTAGTCTCAAAGGAGAAGAGTGCTAAGGGCTTGGCAATTGAGGTTAAGTGACTTGCCCAGAGGCACACAGCTGGGAGGTGTCTGAGATCACATTTGAACCCAGGACCTCCTTTCTCTGGGTCTAGCTCTCAATTAACTGAGCCACCTACTGCCCCTAAGTTTAAGATTTTGATGCTTATTAAAATGAAAACACACCGATCATACAAAATATTTGTTCTCTCTCCCTCTTCAAATCATAGTGTTTATTTTTCAGTGCAAGTATAATCTCCATCCAGTCCCCAACAGAATAAAAACTCCTTGAGGATCGCAAGGATTTTTTTTATTAATTTTGTTTTATCTTTATACTTCCAGCCCAGTTCGGTATCATTTTTGAATGTATTAAGCGGGATAATACTTCAGGGCCTTATATTACACTTTAGACTTAATAAAAAAAGCCAAGACCCAGTTAAAAGTAAATGGAGACAAGTAAGAAGAAGCAGTGATGACAGGACCAACAAAAGACTGATAATATTCCTATGCTCAAAGCATAGGCTGGAGGCTAATAGATTAAGAATACATCATCATCATTTCATATATCAGGAAAGTAAAGCACAAAACTTGGAATCATTCATTAATTTAGTGGTATAACCAGAAAAGGACTCCACATTGATAATTCCTAGTCAGTTCTCCTTTACTGAAAGATGATGATCCAGACCAAAATGTTTCATTTTGTTACCTCTTCCCCCCGTGTCCAAATACCCCTCTTTAAAGTTTTGATCCTTAATGATCATATTTTGAAAAGAAGTGTTAACATTCCTCTTGATTTTTATTTTCTCAAGTCTTTACTTATCCCTACCTCTCCCTATTGTTACTTGTTTCATTTTCTTCATAGTATAATCCTAGTTACAGAAAGAATTCTATCTATCTATCTATCTATCTATCTATCTATCTATCTATCTATCTATCTGTCTGTCTGTCTGTCTGTCTGTCTGTCTGTCTGTCTGTCTGACTGTCTGTCTCTGTTTGTCAATTTATCTTATTTTAAAAATATAAGATAGAATATAACAGAAAATGATAGCTAATGCTGATAATCAAAACCTAATGAAAAGTTGCTCTGGAAAATAAACATGTGACCTTAATCTTTATGCATATAAGCACTATTTTGTAATATAGAGCATCATTTTAAATTCCTGTTTGGTAGTTTGAGGAACTGCTTCCAGCATATTAAGGGTTAACACGAGTTACAGGTGAGTTACTGTTGCAATCAGTCAGTCATTAGAAGGCTGATGAGAGTGTTTGATATTGAAACAAAGGACACACCTGATTCAGGGACAGATTTTCATTTTGGTTCTGCATCACCTAAACCAGAAGGCACCACAGGGCAGATTCCAAGGGATGCAGCAAAGTCAACTATCTATTCATTTAACATCTCAGTGAGTCAAGGAACTCTCTCTTTAAGACTATAATTTTCAGAGGAGTTTCCAATCTGTCTTAGAAACGGCAATGCTCCTTGTTCCAATGAAATTCTCTCCCTATTCTAGTAAAATCAAATGTCTGATTAAAACGAAACAAAAAAAGACCCCAAAACAAACAAAAACACCCAGGAAGATAACAAAAAGAGTAGTGATTAGAATGCAAGATTCTTAAAAGAAGGGATTGTTTCATTCTTTCTATTTATATCCCCAGCCCCTAGAAAAACACCTGGCACATAGCAGGTGCTTAATAAAATGTCTGTTGATTGATTGATTTGAATGAAGCAGGGCAAGCCATGAGTGAAGGTCCATAGCTCAACTGAGGATCACTCATAAGTACAAGTCAGGAGCCTGAGATTAATTCCACTGGGTCAAAAGTCAGAATCAAGGGAAGCCAGTTAGGGCTGGATGAAGGTTAATACCACAGTGGCACAGCAAGGGTTACAGCAAATACCTTCAGCAAGGGCAGCAACCAGCTGGCCTGGGGGTGAATATATTTCTAAGCACCTGTCTCAGAATCTTGTGCATTACAGTCCCCTAATAAATGCTGAATTAGATTGATTTGTGATAGGATAGCATGACACTGAATGAGGGTGACTAAAAGGAATGCAATTTAACTGAAGATTCTAGAGATGGAGAGAATATCTATAATTACCAGAATAAACAAAACCCAGTGGGTCCTTAAAGTGTTTTAAAAAATGGTGCAAGGAAAACTAAGAGGGAAAAAAAGGTGACTTTTGATGGGCACAGGCTATATGGTAAAAATAGAGGATTCTTTAATTCTCCACTTTTTTTCTGTGTTTTTTTTTCCCTTAAAGCAAAGCAAGAGATAAAAGAGGGTTAATCTCTTTGTGTTTGATAACTAATATTCTCCTTACAAAATGAGTTATCTAATTTTTCAATTTCGGTCATTTAGAATTCAAGAAGAGATTCACTGTATTGTTTTCAGTTAAACTGAATAAAACCTTTAGGTAGGCAAACTATGGAAAAACAAAACAAAACAAAAAATCCTTAGATTCTAAGATCTTAGATTCAGAGCTGAAAAGGGACTCAGAGGCCATATAGTCCAATATCTCATTTTAGACTAGGAAACTGAGGCCCAAGGAGTTTAAATGACTCATCCAAGGTCACATAGAAACAACAGAGGAGAATTTGAACCCAGGTCCCTATACTTTTTCACTGTATCACACTACTTTCTTCTGTTCACCTTAACATTTATATCTCATTTCTCATTTCTTCATTCTTTCATCCACTTAAGTCTGATCACTCTTACCTCCATGGAAGGTACAAATGTGAAATCCAGAGAAAATTTGTTTTTCTTGAGTCAGTCCTCCTCTTGACAAATTAATCTATACCTCCTGTAACATCTTTCCTAGTTTTCATCCTCGAAGATTCCATCTGAATTTCAACATATCAGTTGATTGTCATAACTCCTATCTAGATTCCCTTCTACAAAGAAGGCTCAGGCTTTGACATCCCTTTGACCCCCTAAGTTCTGAACTATAATAGCTTAAGCCAATTGGATGTCTATATTAAATCCAGAAAACTTGGTAATAGGGGTGGGGAGCACCAGGCTGTGGAACGAGGGGTCCGTGAGCAGCCACTCCACTACCAGCCTGAACAAGGTAGACAAATCCAGTCTTAAACAAAACAAAACACAAAAACCCTATACATATCAGTGTAACATTTTCCTTTGTGTTAAAAATTCAACTGTCTATAGATAATGTATGATATGCTATATTGTTTTCAACTAATTTTTTTTCTGTCTAAACTTGAATTTATTTTCCCTATAAAATTGTCTACCTGTTTACAATTAGGGCATTTCTAGAGATGGCTCCACTGTTTTTTATTTCACACATTAGATACCTTCTTGTCATTTTTGACTTTTCTTTCTCATCTAATTCCTATTGCGAATCAGTCAATAAGTTTTTCCAACAAAACATGCTTAGATTTAGTCTTTCTTCTCCGTTACAACCATTTGTGTTATAATCCAGGTACTCATTTCATCAAAACTTGATATAACTAGGACCTGCCAGATTTTCTCCTATCCTCTAGTCTCCCGTCCCTGCAATTATTGCATATTATTTTCACCGTAATAGATCTGTAATATCACTTTTCCAATGTTACTTAAACTTCCTCCAGTTCAGAATCCGTAGCCCAAGAAAAATAGGTCCCTACTTTGCCCAGTTTTAATGCTTTTTACCAAGCCTAAACTCTTCTGCTGGATTTCAGGCTTTTGCATTACCTGGGCATATTCTTTTCCCATTACTTCCCAAACTGCACCCTCCACTCCAAGCTTGTTTCAACTTTTTTGCACACTGTTCCCTCCTCGGAAATGCTTACCTGACTGAGATCTAGTGATTCAATTTAATTAGATGACCAACCACAATAGGCCAAAGAATGCAAAGATAACTGTGGCCAATTATGATCTCAGAGTTATTTTAATGTGATTACAGGTATAAAATTAGCTATAATGAAGACAAAAATATCTTAATTGGTTCACTGTAACTGGTTGGCTCATACCTCCATCGTATTTAAGGCTTTGACTGAGGGATTAGGATCACTTTTCCATTGATTCTTATAGTAATTCTTGTAATGAATAATCACTTTCCCATCATGTGTATTTTAGAGGTCATCTCTTATTTGTGATATAAATATAGTTTTTGATAATACTGTTGGCAGAAATATCTACAGCCTAGAAACAATGCAATGTGGATGACAGATAGCCCTGGAAAATAATTATATGAAAAATAATATATGTAGAGCTAACAGAGACATTAACAGCCATCTAATATGAAATCTTTATTTTTCAAACAAGGAAACTGAGGCTTGGAGGGATTCGATAACTTGCTATATCTCCTATGTGAGTTCAAATACATCCTTTGACACTTTCTGCAATGGATTTCTGGGCAAGTTACTTTAAACTTAAGTAAATTTTTCTTGGTCTCAGTTTCCTCATCTATAAAATGGTGTTAATAATATCACTACTTTCCTAGGTTGTTTGAAGGTAAAAGTATATATGTATATATATAGAATACTTTGGAAGTTTTAAAGTAATGTATAAATGCTATGATGATGATGGTGGTAGTATTGGGACTGATCATAGTGATAATGATATTGGGGAAATATAACAATAAAGATACTTGATCAATTTCTCATACCTATTCCAATACCTTCATTGTTGGAAAATACCTTCCCCATTGAGTAAGTGGTAACTCAAGCATCCATGTCAGGCAGGGGAAAAAGAAACCCATGTATAAGATTTATATATGTGCAAAAGATATTTATTAAAGGATGTTGTTTACAGGTAGGAGAAGATGGGAGTTAGGATGTTGCAGACCTCAATATCTACTTCCAGATTGGGACAATAGTGTGGCAGTTCCTAGGTTAGGTTGATGTCAATGGATTTTCTTCTGAGTTGTCCTACCACTTGAGGCTCCTCACAAAAGACACTGTAGCTGCCATCTTCATGCTTTTGTACTGTCTGAATGCTTTCCCTCCTCAGCCATACATTTTCCATTCTCTGGCTTCTTTCCGAACTCAGCAAAAATTCCCTTTTCTACAATAGATCATTCCCATTGTCTTCCCAGCTTCTAGTGCCTTCTTCCTTCAAATTACCTTCTAACTCTTATTCTGTTTGAATTAATCTCTCTTTCTCTTGAATCAGAGCATTTTAAAATTTACCTACGTAGCATGTTTCCTCTGTCTTCCTTTGGTCCCTTTAGTTACATATCTCTTGCCTTGCCTCACATGCCCCACTGCTGTCATTCCTGAGTCTCATGGAGGAGGACATATTTGCTAAAGTTTTGAGTTAACCCCATTTTATTGTTCAGGAAACTGAGGCAAACAGGATTTAAGTGACTTGGACAGGATTATATAGTGAATAAGTTCCTGAAGTTGGATTTAAACATAAATTATTTTTTCCCAACTCTAAGCCCAATGCTCTCTCTACTGTACCAACTTGTTTCATTTGCCAAAAGGATCCAGGGAAGGTGATCAGTATCCAAGATCAAAGCCTGGAGCTTTTCTCTAAGTTAGTGACAGTTAGAGGGTGCTGACAAAACCTGAAGTCCCTGAGGGACGTGTGCATCACTGGACTCAGCAACTAGTTATTCTAGACATAGCTTGCTACCAGATAATGCTTTCTCTACTCCCTTCCCTTGCCATATACGAGATTATTTGCTTCTTGGTTGGCCTCATCCTACTCACCTGCCCCAGAACCTCTCCCAAAGTAGCCTCATGCTCTCCCATGGTCTTGGCCAAAGAATTTATTTGACTGAACCCTTAGGGCCAAATGTTTATAGGGAGTCATTTCAGCTTTTTGTTACTTTATTTGAGTTTTTCTTAGCAAATATATTTGAGCTGTTTGCCATTTCTTTCTCCTGGTCATTTTGTAGTTGAGGAACTGAGGCAAACAGAGTTAAGTGACTTTCCCAGGGTAACACAGTTATAAAGTGTCTGAGACCAACTATGGATTCATGAAGATGAGTCTCCTTGATTCCAGGTCCATCATTCTATCTACTGCATGATGTAGCTCCATTCAATATCAAATAGTCTGTCTTCAAAAAATTGCTAGTTATTGTTCTACCCCAGGTATGTAAGGATAGCTAATATAAAAGAGAGTACCATGAAAGAATGAACTAATGGAAACATATATATTTCTATTTTAAGGGATGTTTACAAGTACTGTGACCCTGACCTTGGGACCAAAGTAGGTATTATCATAATTCCCATTTATAGACTAGGAAACCCAGGTTAAAGAACTTGCCCACGGTCATGTAGCTGGTCACAGCTAGAGTCAGACAGAATTTGAACTCAGGTCTTCCTTTTTACCCCCTCATTTAGTGTTTTAGAGGAGATGGTCAACCCAGAAGGAGATTATATAATTGCACTGTTAAATTTTTTCACATGTATCTCTTTAGATGGGTTAAAGGAATGGTGAATGGAAGAAATAAGGCTGATAAGTCCATGCTCAAGATCTCAAGGTCTCTGAAGAAATCAAAGAGGGGCTAGATCACAATGGCCCATACACTAAAGTCTATGCAATGGAGGAGCCACTATATATTTACTAGTCAAGTGATCACTGCTCCAGAGTTCTCCAGGAGATGTCATTGGGCCTGTTGACAGCATGATACCCATCAATGAGCTTCTGTACAATCTCTCTCAATATGTTCAGCTCATCAGAATTCTCCTTGAAGAAGTTCTTCTTGTGGAACTGCTCCAGGAAGGTTTCTCACTTCACCAGCTTATCGCAATGGTAGCACATGCTTTTGAACAGAGAGGAGATACCAATGTGGTTGGCCAACTAGTCCATGGATTGCATGGGAAGATGGCAGACAGGGTGACTTCCAAAATAATGCTACTGGGATGTTTTCTGGGCCTCAAAGGATAAAGTTGGTTAATTTGTATTCCCAGATCCTTTACAGGCTTTTGTGGACATGTATAGTGCCTACCTCTCTCCCTGAATAATATTAGGGACAGCAATATAGTAATGTTGAATCTGGCAATTGCTATTTTTATGTCTACTGTGCCCAATCTAGCTGTCTCTCAATTTAATCTTCTCTAAGTATGTACTAGATACTGAAATGTGGGAAGGGTAACAATAGAAGGCAGTAATGAAAAGTCATATTTTTTTTCTACCTCACAGTCTTGCTTTGTGGTTAATATACTTTTTAAAAACTTCTCATCAAAGATAAACTCAAAGGTAAAAAAAAAGATAATCTGAGAAGCAAGAGCAAGACATTTTAGCTACTTTAGTTCGTTTGCTTCCTTACTTATAAAATAAATAATAAATAAAAATTGGTTGGAGCAGATGATATCTAAGGTCTGTTTCTTCTTTATGTACTGGAAACTCATTTAACTATAAAACAAAACAAAACAAAACAAAACAAAATCTATGTAGCTCTGTTGAGAAAATTTATGTTGCCAAATTCTAATTGCTGATTTTGAATTCCCACATTCAAAGTATTTATTCTTATAAATGGCTGTAAGATTTCTCTTGACTCTTCTGTTTACACTGTTTATAAATTGTTTTCTGTAAGTGTGGTGTTATTTTTTCAAGGCTTGCAAAATAAAACCAATGTAAAGGAAAAAGGTCTTGGATTCTCCATAAGTAATGTCTCATTGACTCCTGTTAGTCTCTAAGATTCGATCTGTCATTAGGCTAAGATTGTACTGCAATTATAGTTCTATTTGTTATTCTGGTCTCAAGTTCTTTAAGAAGCATTGCTTTCAAACCATGTTCAACCACATAGAACTGTAAAAGCTAGATTAAAAAAATACTAATAAAACCAAGGAAGGAAAACTGGAAGACAAGTAAACCCAATATAATGCTTCATTATATAATGCAACAACATTTTTTAAGCATTTAATATGTCATAGGCATTCTGCTAGTTGTTGGTTTTCCAAACACGAAAGTAATATATCCCCTGCCCTCTATGGATGTGTTTATGTTCTCTTGGGAAGGAGGATGAGCAAATGGCCAGGTTTTCACAAAAGTAAACAAAGGCTATTAGGAACAGGGCACTCAATCTTAAGTATACATGTATGGTAGGAGCAGCATCTATTTTATTTAGACCAGGTTAGTTTACCTTTGAGGAGGTATTTGTCCATTCCTTTCACTTGTATCTGACTCTGTAACATTTTTTTCTTGTTCTTCTGTTAAGTAGGTTGTTAAAAAAATTGCTAGCATACCATTGAATCACCATCACCAGTTTGAGCTTTAGGGTTTAGGGATAGATAGATAGAGGGAGTATGTTTCTGCTGATCTTCCCTATAAGGAATGGAAGATATCAATTAAATCAAATAGTCAATGGAAATATAGAATAAATGGGGGAGAAGGGTTTTAAAAAACATGGGCAATTTAGTGCTGGGCCAAAAGAAAAAAAAGTTCAACAAAACTAGCCAACATATCAAGAATTTACTATTTATCATTCCATACACTTAATACCATACTTTCACAAAGAATGAAAGAAGATTCTTATTCTTAGCTCTCCTCTCAGTTGCATTCTGCTGATATTAAGAGATCAGAACACAGCCTAGTGTATTTCTACATATTGGGACAGACATTAGTGATGATATTCCACCAAATGGGTAAGAAGAAAACAATGACCCAATTATCACAAAACCCCACAAAAGAACAGGGATCTAAAAGGAAAGAGTTGTCAGCAATGTTAAATAATTCAGAGAAATCAATGTAAGGATGAAGGCTGTGAAAGTTTGTCAGATATTATTGTCACGTTTTTGTTCTATTTATGTTGCTTTAGTCATTTTGAATATAGGATATTATTTAATAATTAAGATAAGTGGAGATGTAAATGAGACTTAGATGAGGATAATATTGAAAGATTTTGTCTCTTGAGGGTGAAAAGAGAGAGTGCCATGAAAGAACGAACTAATGGAAAGAAATATATTTCTATTTTAAGGAATATAAGTGTTTTACTATATGCTTCATTTGGATGAATGATTGGGCAGGGGATATACAAAGTAGGAAACTGTTGAGAGAGTTCCACCTCCTAGGACCATACCTCTTCTCTAGAGAGAGGAGATGTATATCCCCAAGGATTGTCAATATTTAGGTTGAGGGGGGGTCAACAAATTTTAAAAGAAATGGATGTTTATATAAAATATATAAAATAGTCAAAATAACAGATTATGGAAAGTATATATAAACAATCTAATTTCAGAAAGTGAACTTGAACCCTTTGGAAAAGACCTATCAAAAAACAGTTAAAACAATAAGAAAACTTATTTCCAAATGCTTTTATAGATGGACTTTACCAAAAAATTAAATAACAGTTTTTGGACTATAAAAATTTTATATTCACAAATTGGAAAAAGATGGAGAGAGTTAAGATTAGAGAGGCTTTGAGAAGACAGGCACAGTAATACACTATTGGCGGACCTGTGGATTAGTCCAACTGTCCTAGAGAAAAGTTTGTAATTCTAGTTGAAATGAACATCTTTTCCTAGAAATTTCAAGCCTACGGATATTTCTCTAGGAGTTGAAAGATAGGAAGGAAGCATAAATCTGAAAATACTTCTTGTGTTCTAACTACTCACTCCTGAAATTTTTTATTTTGTTTAGGTAGTGAAGACCTAAAAGCAAAAGGGGGTGGGAATGACTAAACAAATTATGATACAGTAATTCAATGGAATATTATTATACTACAGGAAATGCTTCTTATGATGAATTCAGAAAAGTATAGAAAAATTTAAATGGATATGTATATATATGTGTATGTAATAAATGAAATTATCCTAAATAATTTGAAAATTGTCTCAAAAATTTAAATCAAATGATCAACAAATGAAATCAAACATAATATAATCAAACTTGGACCCCAAGAAGAGATAAAACAATGCATCTTCCTCTCTTCACTCTAGGGGTGGTTAACAATGAGTGTGAACTACTGAATACACAATCAAGCATTTTCATGTTGGTTTCCTCTATACCTCCTCCTCTTTCTTATGAAACATTTTTAAAGTTATGAATTATTAAGTAGGGAATATGAAAATTATTTATTCAGAAATTATTGGGGAAGTCAGATTGAAAGCCAGGCCTAGAGAGTAGAGTTCCTGAATTCAAAAAAGTCCTCAGACACTTCTTGGCTGAATGACCCTGAGCAGATCACTTACTTCCCATTGCCTGACCCTTGCTGCCCTTCTGCCTTGGAACCAATACACAGTATTGATTATAAGATGGAAGATAAAGATTTAAAAGGAAAAAAAAAACTAAGAAATTGTTGTTCAGTTATTTCAGTTGTGACTTTGTGACCTCACTTGGGGTGACTTGTCTACGTTCACATAGCTAGTGTCTGTGGCCAAATTTGAATTCATGAAGATGAGTTGAAGGGATATAATCTAGAGGGCTTCAGATTTTTCTTCAAAGAACTGAAAAAATAGTTTAAAAAATAAAGATTATCTTAGATTCCTGTTCACGATGGGTCTAAGAATTGTAAATATAGAAAATTTTCTTAGACAAGTCAACTTTGTACTTCCTTCATTTAATCCAGAACAGACTACTTTTTAGGTTAATTTAGAACTCCATTATTTATTCAGTTGAAACGTGATCTAAAAATATCATTTTGGGGAGTTTTTCAAACCATAAAGTAAACTTATTTTTTAATGTAGGAGATTATAAGCTGATATTTCCTTCTCAGTTATGTAGATTATATACTTTCATTATGAAATATGAGTAGAAAATTTAATGGATTAGTAGCCTATGTCATAAATAGTGACGGTGTTGACTCATTCACACTGACAGGTGGTTTGTCATACCTTTAAAAACAACCAGTTTAGAAGTATTTCCAAAGTAATGGTATAACTGTAATCCAATCTGAAAGTGAGAAGTAAATTAATCATAATGGTCAAACTTTATAAGTAAGATATGATCTCCTTTAGATGCATTTTTATTTGACAATCTTCCATACTGATTTTGGCAGTATTAAAGGCTTTTATTTTTCAGATGGATGAACTTTTCATGAACTATATCTAAAAGGCATTAGGCAAATAAATATGTTCCCTAATTTTAAAATGTGCAATAATTGTGCTTTCTTTTTCCATATATACAGTGCTTTAAAAAGAAATCTCTGTATGGATTAGAGAGTAGAAAATAAAGAAAAATCTCATTTTTAACTTCACATTATTTTTATTCCCCCTGTTCAACATTGCTGAGAATTCTTTGAGGTTCTATGATTTGGACACAGATGATATTCAATAAAACTTTGTCAACTCATGAAAGTGTTAAATACCTTTAAACTTTCTTATATGGCAATATTTCAGGTTTGTGCCTAAAGTAATGTTTACTTCAAATACTACATGGATACTGGATAGAAGTAGACATTTTAATGTCCTCTCTATTCTACATAAACCATCCCTTCATAAGGCTAGAGCAGATTTGGGGAAAACATTTCATGTTTACATGGGCCATGACTCTGGGGAAATGATTCGACCCTAAGTGGATGGCTTAACTAAGCTCCTGACAGAAGCATGACCTTCACAAATAAGGGCACGACTTGTCTAATATCTTATAAGAAACCCTTTAATTTAAATCTGTGAAGGCACATAGAAGCCCAGGGAAGTAAACATAAAACTAGAATAATGAGCCTAAGTGTGCTTGGACTTGCCCCTGATCTAAATAAATTATATACAGTTTAAAAGGTCATCAAGTTCACAAAGAACCAATCGGTGAACACAGGACCCTTATTGACCAATGAACGTGATTAAAACATGGATCTTCAGACATTTTATGGGAATGAACTTTTGACTGGGAAATTAGATATGCTTAACAGGAAACAATTTTTAAGACTATGAAAAAATGGCTTACTTTAATTCTTAAAACATCTAAGATTTTATTGTGGTGTAATTTCTCTCTGCCTTAGGTAGGACATAGTCTGCTGCATTTTGTAGGTGGTGAGGGTATCAATATTTGCCTATAAACTTTCCAGTGATGTCTATTTGAATTTACCTGGGTTGGTTCTAAAAAGACAAACAAAATACATCCCCATACTCAGAGCCTTTTTATAATTTAAAGTCTGAAAGAGCCTTCCCTGGAGACTCATATTCTTTTCCATAAATTAAGGAGTTTAGTATTGTTGGAGAATTTGGAGATATGAGGCATTGTGAAGTGGGGTCTCTCCTCTGACCTGATCAATTTGACCATTGGACCATTGACCTTCTATATGCTCTCCAATCCTCTTCTTTTCCAAGTGATCCCATTCCATCCTATCCCCTCCAAAAGACCAATACTTCCATACTTCTCCAATCCCCTGGACTCTTTCACTTATTTTTCATTTCTCCCTGTCTTCTGGCACATTCTTTACTGACATCCAATCTTGTATCTCCATTGTCTTCCAGAAATCTTGAATTGTATGTCTAGTAGACATCTTTAACTCCAACATATCCAAAACTAAACTCATTATTTTCTTCCATCATCCCTCTTACCCTCCTTCCTTCCCTGTTATTATAAAGGGTAACACCATTTCCCCAGTCTCTCAGGTTCTCAACCTAAGAGTTATTTCAGATTCCTGACTATCTCTCACATGCTTCCCCATTTCCAATGTATTGCCAAGGTCTGTCATTTTCACCTTTACAACATCTCTTGATATGGACAGTTCCTTCTCTCCTCCATCATTGCCACCATTTTGGTATGGGCCCTCATCAGCTCTTGCCTGGATTATTGCAACCAACTTCTGGTTCATCTTCCCCATTCATGCCTCTTTCTCAATCTTCTCTATCGTCTGTTCATCCACTAAAATGATTCTCCTAAAGGGCAGGTGCTGTTATGTTATCCTTCCTACAAGGTAAATTCCAACTCCTTATTTTTTTCATCACCAAAAGGAAAGAATTTTATTTGGCATTCAAAGCCTTTCATAACCCTGCCCTACCCAACCTTTCCAGGCTTTTTACATCTTATTCACTCACATGTACTCTAATCCAGTGACACTGCCCTCCTGGCCACTCCACTAATTGGGCACACTAGTTCTCAGCATTTTCTCTGTCACCCAGTCCCGGAATTCTTTCCATGCTCCAATCTATTAATTCCATAGTTTCCTTTAAGTCCTATCTAACATCTCACCTTCTATATATGCCATATTTAAGGTCTCTTAATTCTAGTACTTCCCCAGGTAATTATTTTCTATTCATCTTGTATATAGCTTACTTTGTATACATTTATTTCTATGTTGTTGCCCCCATGGAATTGTGAATTCCTTGACAGCAAAGACTACCTTTTGTCTCTTTTTTTTTATCCCCAGCATTTAGCAAAACTCCTGATATGTAATGGCTTTTTAATACAGTTTTATCAATTAATTGTTTTTAAGTGTTTTCCATAGATTAAAGCAATTACCTCATTAAAAAATAAAATCAACAATTTCTATTAGTAGCAGATAAATTGACTAACCATACTTTATAACAAAAGTGAAAAGCAACACAAATAAACACACTTAATTTCAGCATCATATACTAAATGTAACTAATTTGAGGAGACTAAATAGGTTCTCATACTAACTTGGCATATCCAGAGCTTGGACACATGTTGAGTGCATTAAAAAATTCAATAAATCCTTAGGATTTGAATTTGAATCAGTCTGTGTGACTTTAGACAAATTAGGCAGCTTCCCTGGACCTTGGGAAAGTCTTTCAGATTTTAAGTCCCTCTTTTGAATTGTTGTCTCTTGTATCCTTCAGTTTAAAGCTTATCTGAGTTATGGTTAGAAAATTCCATTTAATTCTTATCATATACCTGGTCCAAGGATATCTTTCCTAGGAGATCAGTTTAGAAAAAACTCCAAGGAATTGACTGAAGTTGGAGAGACAAGACAGCTCAGTTCCCCTCAGTCTTTCTCCAATCCCACTCTTGATGTTCTTTTGAAAATTATAGTATAGTTCAGTAGGTGACAAAGACTAAATGGAGTCAGTGACCATTGTTCAGGTTTGGTGCTTTTGTTATATATTTCAGTAGTACTAAAGTAGCTAAGTCTTCCTTCTGGAAGATCAGAACAAACATGTTCAAGGATCATTTCCCTAGAGGCACAGAACGGGTGCTACAGAGGTGTTGGGGACTTTTGCTTTTTACCTATAACTCAGCAGGTAGGTGGTGCAGTGGATAGGGTGCCAAGCCTGACTCAGGGAGACCTAAATTCATATCCAACCTGTGACAGTGGACACTTAATCCTATTTGTCTCAGTTCTCTCATCTGTAAAATGAGCTGGAGAAGGAAATGGCAGATCGCTCCAGTATCTCTGCTAAAGAGAACTCCAAATGAAGTCACAAAGAGTTGGATGCAACTGGACAACAACAATGGATGAAATATAGTTGTAACCAAATAGATATTTATTGAACAAAAATCATGTTTTTATTTTGCAATTTAGTTTGAATAAAATTGGAATCATGGGATACATATTATCATTATCCTTATTATAGCTAACATTTAATATGCCAGATACTGTTTTAAGCACTTTGCACATATTATCAATTTATCTCACAACAACCGGGGATACAGTTGCTATTATTATATCCATTTTATTATATCCATTTCTCAGATGAGAAAATTGAGGTAGGCAGAGATTAAATGATTTGCCCAGGGTCACATAGATAGTGAGTATCTGAGTCTAAATTTGTACTTGAGTCTTTCTGACTCCAGTTCCTGTACTCTTTTCATCACACAACCTGATTGTTAAATCCTTCATAGTTGGTCATCGTACTTTATTGCTATTATTGTGTGCAAAATTCTGCTCACTTCAATTTGGATCATTTCATATAAATCTTCCCAGGTTTGGGGGGATCATCTTTTCATTTCTTTTAGTAAAATAGCATTCCATTACAATCATATATAACAATTTGTTCAACCAATACTCAGTTAATGGATATTACTTCAATTTCTAGTTCTTTGCTCTATCAGAAAGAACTGCCGTAATTATTTTTTAACAAGTAGTTCACTTTCCCTTATTTTGATTTTTTTTGGAATACAGAACTATAGGTGGTATTGCTTATATGCACAGTTTCATGGCCCTTTGGGCATGATTCTAAATTGTTTTGAAAATGGTTGTATCATAGCTTCTGCAACAATATATTAGTGTCCCAACTTCTCCACATCTTCTCCAATATTTATAATTTTTTTTCTTTTGTCCTAGTAGCCAATGGGATAGTTGTGTGGTGGTACTTCAGAGTTGTTTTAATTTACTTTAGGCTCTAATTAATAATGATTTGAATGATTGGTTCATATGACTAAAGATTGTTTTAATTTCCTTATCTGAGGATTTCTGTTCATATCTTTTGACCACTTGTCAACTGGAGAATGACAGTTCTTACAAATTTGGCTCAGTTCTCTATATATTTCAAAAAATTTGCCTTTGTCAGAGACACTTGCTATAGTCTTTCCTCCAGTTTGCTTTTTTCCTTCTAACTTTGCTTGCATTGGCATTGTTTGTGCAAAACATTTTTTTTTCATTTAACATAGTCAAAAATGCCTATTTTATATCTCATAATGTTTTTATGTCTCACTTAGACACATATTCTTATCTTGTCCATAGATCTGACACATAAACTATTCTATGTTCCTCTTGTTTGTTTATGGTTTCACCCTTTATTTCTAAATCATGTATCCATTTGACTTTACTTTGGAATATAGTGTGAGATGTAAAGCCACGTTGTTGATGAATTGTTTTATGTCACTTCTTGTCTGGATATTGACTTGGAAGAGAAAATAAAAACAATTCTGTTTTTATAAAATCTTTTCTCCTCCTCCAAACATATGAGATTGCCTATAAAATGTAGATATACACATATATATCTCAGAATTATCACATGAATTCACATGTGTATATTCATGTATATATATAAATCTATATGTATTATGAATATTTGGCATTTCAATTCTCTTTGAAATTATACCAGTGCTAAGGAATGTATAGAAAGTGAATGAAATGGAAAGCAAGGTCATAGACTTTCCAAAATTATTAAGTATTCTTGAAGAAAATATCCTAAGAAATCTTTTTTCTTCCTTTTTAAAAGGAATATTCTTATTCATTCTATGATTCTGAAAGTTTTGTTAAGTAGAAAGATAACCAAAGCTTCTAACCTAAAACAAATATAATTATTTAGCCTTGGAGAAGTGAAAATGGTTTTCTTTCAGTTAAACTTAAAACAAAGGCAAGTAAAATGCAACCTTTCCGTTCTTTCCAATCTTATCATATGAAAGATGTTTCACCATAGACTATTTAATAACAATGTACTTGTGAATACTTTTTTGAAAGGATTTTATGAATATTTTTGGTAAATAATCTCAACGTGAAACCTAGATATTCTATGGTATTATGAACTGGATTTCCTAATTGGATGGATCTATTAAGACAATGCCTTAGAGAATGTTTTTATCCCTTTATGATAATTAATTAATACCTCCTTTGTTGTAAAAAGGGTAAACATTATTATCCAAATTTAGGGAGCTGGAGACAAAATAGAATATCCTTTTCCCCTCTGATCTTACTATTTAAAAGCATTTATTTTCTATAAAAATTACATGATTATAGGGATCAATATTGACATTGACCTCCACTTGCTCATATTCTTTGTTCAAAAAGGCTTATCAAGGTTGAAAAAATAATGTTTAGGGCTTTGTGTGTGTGAATAGGGGGTTGCCTGAGTAGCAGAGTTTTGTTTGTTTTAAAAGGAATAAAGCAAATTATTTTAGATAAGCTACATCCACCAATTCCTCCTGGAAGAAGTTTTTTGGAATACAGATTTGTTTACAATGTGGTGAATCATGCCAGTATACTACACAATCAGGCTGGGAAACAAGAGAGCAACAGTGCAATATCTTTGGGGCCACCAGGCTTACTGTATAAGTATTTTTTAAAAATTTAATCAGGCCCACATGCTCTCCTATTGATTCCTCTAAGGGAGAAATTTACCCAAATTTTGTAAAAATGTTGCCAATTCATAAAAGGTTTAAATTAACATTAATGAAGAAAACAGTAGGGAAGAAAGCACAAGTGCCACCTGGAGGAGACAGATGTGGCAACATTTCCCCCCTTTTTGCATGTTTACATTGTCAGAGAGAAAGAGAGAGCCATATTAGTGGATGATGAAGATTCAGTTTAGCCTAGGGTACTTTCCCTGCTGCCAGGGCCTTTCTATATAATTCTCTAAAGAAAGACTTAAGAGCAATTTCAAAACCAATGGATAATTTTCAATCCCAGGGCCTTATCATAGTAAGGACTTTAAAGTGATTCACCAATATATGGGTTGGATTTGTATACCAACAATTTTTTGCTTTGCCTTCTTTTCTTCTATATTATAATATGTTAAATTATAGGACCAGGTGTTTGGGGAAGATTCTACAAAATCTTTTTGTATTTGCCACTAATATTGCATGGTATTGAGAGACTGGCACTAATAATGTACAATAATCACTAAGAACTTTTGTCAGGTTCAGTAAATGTCTATGGAATGCTCTGACATCTGCTTAAGACCTCCTTTGTGAATTCTGGTTACAGAGGAAGGCGTAGGGAGAGTTTTCTATCAAGACTGCCATTTTAATTCCATGTATTCCTAATTCCTTCCATATGAACTGAATTCCTACTCTGGAGAAGATACTGAAGGGAGGTGGCACTGTATAGTGGAAAGAGAGGAAAAGAGCCCTGGGTTCAAACCCCAACCTTGAAGTTTACCCCTTTTGTGACTTTGGACAAGTGGGCTAATTTGGATTTCAATGCCCTCATGGATAAATGAGGCAGCCCAGTGGCTAGAGTACTATGCCTGGAGTTGAGAAGATTGGAGCTAAAACCTGGCCTTAGAATGCTTACTAGTGATATGACCCTGGGTAAGTGACTTAACTCTATTTGCCTCAGTTCCTCTTCTGTAAAATAAGTTGGAGAAGGAAATGGCTAGCCATTCCAGAATCTTTGTAGGAGAACCCTAGATGGGGTCCTAAAGAGTCAGCCATGACTGAACAACAACAAAATGAGAGAATTTGACAAGTCGTTTCCGAGGTTCTTCCATGCTCTAGCTTGTTGATCATATGCTTCTCAAGTACAAATAACTATAAAAGATACATGGATTGGTAAGACATTCTCTGCCTTTAAAAAGTTTACCATCTCATACATAAGGCATGTATGCAAAGAACTCAATTATAATGCAAGACAATATAAGAGGTTATTTAAAACACAAAGAATATAAGAACCTCCAAAGAATATAAGAGCAATACAAATATTACTATACCTAGTCTAGAACTTAAATATGTGTGTTTGTATTTTATTCTTATAACACTTCTTCACTACTTTGCTGCTCTCAGGAACAGGCCCCGGAGCTGCCAATGACTCTATGGGTGCCCCAAACTTGCTCTATTTCTTTTTAGCTGGCTTCAGAGCTATAGATTTTGTGTGTGGAGGGGTTGGGGATGGGGTGGTTGCTCAGCCCGCGATTTAGTGAGAGCCCTTTATAGCCTGGAAATGTCTCGATTCCACGTACCTTCCACGCTGTGCCCTGTTGTGGGGTTCCTCCATTCGTCTGGACTTATTTTTATGTCCCCTTGAGGAGTTTTGTGTGTTTCGGTCAGGAGAGGTTAAGAGCTGCTTCTTACTCTGCCGCCATCTTAACCCAGAACCACCCTTCTTCACTACTTTGAAGTATTTCTATACTAAGTTTAAGACACACATATGTATATGTAGGACTGTACTGATTGTCAAAGATTGATGTGGCATTAAGTTCTAAATGTGAATAATTAATCATATACTATAGATGATCTGAGAAGATGAGATTGTCTTTGATTAAAGAGTTAAGTACATCTTTGGTCAACTGTTTGATGCCTCATTTCCTGACAAGACACTAGTGTTGACACCATCTCTAACACTTCTTGGAGGAAATGCCATTCATGCTTAAAAAGTCAGGAGATCTAACAGAGGGCCAGAAACTCGAGTCCATTCTAGAGTCTATAGTCCAATGATTGTCCTACACCAGTACAGCCTGGAAGAGCAACCAAAAATCAATGAAGCAATGACTTGACCCTGAAGTCAAACATACTGGATTTTATAATCAAGCAATCAATTCAGCCAAGCTGCATTCAGGAAATGAGCCGAAAGCTGCCAATCATTTTAATGTTGAGCCTATTCTCCCTGATGGCTTGAAGCAGTAATATACTAGTAATATAAGGGAGAATGTACCCTGGATGCTGGAGGAACATGTTCTTATATTCTTACTCTATCTTCTTAGTAAGGATCTCTTTGTGAAACTAATTGGTGTCAATTGGTTAAATGATATTTATGTGTTAATCACTGGATCAATTAATGATATAAAAGATAATAACTGTAGCTGGTGATTTATATTACACAAAATGCACCAGAATGAGAATTCATCAAATAGCAAGAATCTTACTGACCTTCAGGAATATCCCCTAGAAACCAGAGAATTGAGGTATGGAGCCCTCAGAGGGATATGGCTCCTCAGTGTAAGTTGAGAAAGAAACATCCAGAGAATATAAGAGCTGTACTTGCTTCACCTTTTTATTCTCATCTCCTTTAAGCTGCCTTGGATCTTTCTCATTTTATAGTTCTTGCTTCTCTACATTCTACTCTAAATATTTTATAACCACTTTAACTCTTTTATTCTATCACTAAGGAAAAAACTTTTTCAAATATTTTATGATTGCTTATACTTATTATTATTAACTATTATGCTTTTCATTTTTATATTTTATAATATTTATATTATTATGTTTATAATAATTTTTAAAACATAAACACACATTCTAAAGTCTCTTTAATCAATTATTTTAACTATATCATAGAACCATGATGGCAAAACTATGGCACACGTGCCAGAGATGTCATGCAAAGACCTCTCTGTAGGCATGTGTGCCAAGGACCCAGTGACCCAAGGATCTAGGACAGAGTTTGCCAGAGTTCCTAACTAGAGAGCTGGAGGGAGGTATAGCTGGGCAGTTCCCCTCTCCTTCTCCCCAATAGGAATTAGTAATTAGCTCTCTTCAAGATAGCATCCCTTGCAGGACCAGATTGTCCCACATTCAGAATACAATGGCCTCTTCATTACCTTTGGCCTGAGTGAGACAGAAACAACTGATCTCTATTATCAGAAGCAATCAGTGTCTTTCCTAGACAAAGTATTTTTGGGATTTGGGGATGTGTCTTTTGAGTTTTTACTTTAAAAATGTTCAAAACTGTAGTCTAGTGATTTAGGAATAAGTTTTATGAACCAAAGTCTAGGCTAATAGCCTCTTCAGCTATTACCCATTTTCTTTCACAAGCAAACCTGGGCTGCTTTTATTTGCATTCTTAATCCCCTGGCCTAGCCTATTCAATTTGCATTTAAAGGGGTGCCTGCCAGAGGGAGAAAGGTAGGCTAGAAGCTCTGGAAAGTAGCATCTCCCAATCAACCCTGTATCCAGATTAAAAACTGACTTCAGCCCTTGACCATTTGCTAAAAAGGTTAATTTGGAGGATTCCTGCTTCAGGAAGGCTGGACCATGATGGGGTGAATGTGTCAAGATGATGTCATCTAACCTGAGTGTTATATTTTTCTGTAAATAAGGGTTTTTTTTCTGTAAGCTGAGGCTCTTTTGCTTTTTTTTTTTTCTGGCCACATTTTCTCACTTTCTCCCTCAATAAAGTATTGCATTTGAAATTACTTCTGGTTCCCTGAATAGTGACTAAAGAGGGTGTGCTTTGAAATTGTGTAAGAAATAAAATGGATATAAAAGGATAGATTTAAAAATATTATGGTTTTTAAAGATTTATTAACAACCATTAGAAAAATGAAGCCATGTGCCATATTAAGAGTTAATTTGAAAGTTGCACCCTTTTGCTTCCTCCTCCCATCCTGGCTCCTGCTCCCAAGTCAGAAAAGAAGAAGTACCAATCCAATCTCTCACTATTTATCCTTCTATCTATGTGATTATGCTTCCTACCAATGTGATTAGGCAAGAGAGGAAGCCAGTAGGCTCTTGGGAAATGTAGTTTCAAGGAGCCCTAAATTTTTACAGGAAGTTTAGATCAGAAAAATTAGTTCAAGGACTCCCAAACTTCCAATATCACAATTGTCAAGGTCCCCTCATTTTCCACTTTGGAGAGGAGCTAGGTTTGAGGGGATCATAGCTCACATAACTAGAGGGGAGCACAATAGAGTGCTTGTGCCCCTCATCTCTTCCTCTCCCCAAGCCTGACTAAATCACCCATCCCTTGCCTAGCAGTCCAATGAGAATGCTTTCTCTCTCCCCTGGGTGGAGTAAGGGGGGCAAGCAGTGTGAGCCTGGGGGGAGGGGCACAGAATGTAGTCTCTGGGGGACGGGGGCATGGGCAGTGCACTTGGTCTGGTGGGGTTTGGCACTCCATCTCCAAAAGGTTGTCCATCTCTGTCATAGAACAACATAGTACCTGAGTTGGAAGGGAGGTCAGTGACCATCTAATTCAATCCATTCCAGAAAAAAAAATATATCATCTACAACATATCCCACAACTGATCATGTAGGTCTTGCTCAAAGGCCTCTAGGGGCAGAGAACCTACTATCTGTTGGGAAATTTTATTCCAGTTTCCCAAACCTCTAATTGTTGGCATGTTTTCCCTAAATCTCATCTAAATTAGACTCGCTGCTGGTTCTTTCTTGTGACTACTTTTGGAACAATTATTCCTCTTTCACCTGGTAACCTGTTAAATATTTAGACTGCTTTATCCCTTGGATTTCTATTCTTTAGGTTAAAATCCTTAGATTTTTCATTTGATCTTTATATAATATAAAGTTAATTCTTTTCAAAATGCTGATTACCTTACTTTGTGTCCAATATCATTGGTCAATTTCCTTCCTAAAATGGGATACCCAGAAATGACTACTACACTTCCAAAGTCTGAAAACTAAGTCTGGTTGTCACCTCAGTAATTACAAACAATATTCCTGATAGTCACCTAAGATCTGTTTAATTTTTTTAAGCTGGTGTTTCATGTTGTTGGTTCCTACTGAGGTGACAATCCACTAAGGAACAATCTGTTCCAGTGACCATGATGGTGTGTGATATAAGAGCTGTGGAGTGCTTAGAGATGGGTCAGACATCCAGGTCATCCACTCCATCCCTGGCCATTGCCAGTCATCTTGACTTTTGCCTTGCCAGTAGACATCAATGACTCTAAAAGAGAGAATGAGGCTGATGACTTTGTGTAACTCTGTCTCTTAAATCCAATTAACTAGCATGTCAAGGTATAACCACATAATGTTTTTGGTCCTCTTTGAAAATGTACAAAAAAATACAACACATATTTGAAAATATACATTAGAAACCAAGGAGTCTCTATATGCATGTATATATAATATAAATATATATACACACATATATACATGTAAAATATATATATATACAAGTATATATTATATAGTGACATATATATAAGGATGTATATGTATATACATAGATAACCAAATATAATAATTATATATTATTTAACATATCTACCACTTTTTTATTACTAAAATTCCCTCTTGTAACTCAAGAGTAAGATTTTACATCTGTCAGTATTAAATTTCAAATCATGCAATTCAGCCTAAGCCTGTTCTTTTTTATCTTTACATTGCTCTGTAATATCCTAGCATTCTGGGGCTCTTAAGTTACTTAAAGTTACTTTCGGTAACTTTAAGCACCTAGTTGTCTCAGTGGCTAGAGAGCCTGGAGATGAGAGATCTCAAGGTCAAATCTAGCCTCAGAAAAGTCTTAGTTGTGTGACCCAGGGCAAGTAACTTAATCCCAATTGCCTAGCTTTTATTGCTCTTTTGCCTGAGAATTGGCAGTATCAATTTTGAAACAGAAAGGGTTTAAAATTTTGGACAGTCTCAGCTGCTAGAAGGTGCGCTGCAGTGCTTTCCGACCTTTGCTGGTGTACAAAGAAGAAGTCTCCCCACCTTGGGGCTCCCACCCCCTGAAGGATCACCATCCAACCAAAGAAGAGACCCTGAAGCCCCCAGGACCAAGAGGCCCCCTTTCCAGGGGTCAATAGCATTCAAGGATGTGGCTGTGGACTTCACCCAAGAGGAGTGGTACCTGTTGGACCATTCTCAGAAAGTGTTGTACCTGAAGGTCATGCTGGAGAATGTGCAGAATCTCTACTCTCTGTGGTTCTTTCTCTGGATGTGGATAGCATCCCTTCTCATAGATCCCTCAGAATTGTCCTGGATCATTGCATTGCTGCTAGTAGAGAAGTCCACTAAATTTGATTGTGCCACAGTGTATCCATGTCTGTGTATAAGATTCTCCTGGGTCTGGTCTAGAAAGGATTTCTTGTTATTAAGTAATAAGGGGAGAGGCAAAGCCAAGAAGGTGGCATAGCAGAAGCAAAAGCTGGAACCACCCAGAAAATCTCAAAGCAATCTTAAAATGTGCTTTTAAATGACTAATCACAGAACACAAATGGGTAAGAGTGAGGTGGCTCTCCTGAGGAAAACAATTTGAAAGTTAGGCAAAAAGGTGAAGCCTCCAAGATCAGGGCAAAGTAGATTCCAGTTCTCTTAGCTCTGCAAGCCATCAGCAGTCCCTAGAGGAGATTAAGTCAGCAGTTTTCAGAGCACCCAGCCTATAGACCATGGTGCCACCTTGGGAGAAATGAAAGTTGCAGAAAACCAGAACTACAGTTGAGGGAAGAAGCAAGGAAAAACTGAAGTTTAAGAGAATACCCTATCTACCCTGAAAACAGAGATAGAAGTCAAAGTGGGGGGAAAAATTCTGGGGAAAATAAGCAAATAGCAAAAGAAACATCAAACCACAGAAAATTTCTAAGACGGCAAAGAAAATCAAGGCATAGACTCAGGGGAGGATTGGGATACAAAAGCCTCCACATGCAGAACTTCAAACTATAATGAGAATTGGTCTCAAGTGCTGGAAGAGATCAAAAAGGAATTCGAAAATCAAATGAGAGAAGTAGAAGAAAAATGAGGAAACAAATGAAAGTATTGTAAAAAGAAAATTAGACCTGTAAAAGCAAAAATGGTCAAGTAGTAAAAGTACTAAAATCCAATGAAGAAAAGTTTCCTAAAAAGTAGAGTTGACCAAGTAGAAAAAGAGGGTAAAAAATCCAATGTAGAAAAAAGTTCAAGGAAAAGTAAAATGGACCAAATGGAAAAGGAGTATCAAAAGTCATGGAAGTAAATTATTCTTTTCAAATTAGAATTGGGCATATAGAAGCTAATGACTTCATGAAAAGAATTTAAAAAGTAGAAGAAAATATGAAATATCAGACTGAAAAATTAATCGACATGAAAAATAGATCCAGGAAAGGCAATCTAAGATTATTAGACTATCAAAAAAAAAGCCTAGATGTTGTTTAAAATAAATTGAGATTCTTGAATGATATGTTAAAAGAGAAATTGAAAGAATCCACAGATCACCTCCTGCAATAGAGAATCAACTAAAAAGCTAGTAGAAATAATCAACAACTCTGCCAAAGTTGCAGGATACAAAATAAATGCACATAAATCATCAGCATTTTTTTTATATTTCCAACACATCACAACAGCAAGAGGTAGAAAGAGAAACACCATTTAAAATCACCCTAGACAATATAAAATACTTAGGACTCTATCTACCAAAACGAACACAGGAATTATAAGAACATAACTACAAAACACTTTCCATACAATTAAAACTAGATCTAAACAATTGGAAAAACGTTTAGTGCTCATGGGTAGGACAGCTAACATAATAAAAATGATCATTATACCCAAATTAATTTACTTATTTAGTGCCATACCTATCAAACTACCAAAAAACTTCTTTACTGAATTAGAAAAAACTATAACAAAGTTTATTTGGAAGAACAAAAGATCAAGAATATCAAGGGAAATAATGAAAAAAAATGCGAAGGAAGGTGGCTTAGCAGTAGCAGATATTAAGCATATATAGAGAGAGCAGTCATCAAAACAGTATGTTACTGGCTAAGAGACAGAAGGGAGGATCAGTGGAATAGACTTGGGGTTAATGACATCAGCAAGACAGTGTATGATAAACCCAAAGAGCCCAACTTTTGGGACATGAATCCACTATTTGACAAAAACTGCTGGGAGATTTGGAAAACAATATGGGAGAGATTAGGTTTAGATCAACACCTCACACCCTACACCAAGATAAATTCAGAATGGGTGAATGACTTGAATATAAAGAGGGAAACTATAAATAAGTTAAGTGAACACAGAATAGTATACTTGTCAGATCTCTGGGAAAGGAAAGATTTTAAAACCAAGCAAAAGTTAGAGAAAATCACAAAATGTAAATTAAATGGTTTTGATTATATTAAACTAAAAAAGCTTTTGTACAAACAAAAACAATGTAGTCAAAATCAGAAGGGAAACAACAAATTGGGAAAAAAATCTTTATAACAAAAAACCCTGACAAGGGTCTAATTACTCAAATATACAAGGAGTTAAATCAATTGTATAAAAAATCAAGCCATTCCCGAATTGATAAATGGGCAAGAGACATGCATAGGCAATTTTCAGGTAAAGAAATCAAAAGTATCAATAAGCACATGAGAAAGTATTCTAAATCTCTAATAATTAGAGAAATGCAAATCAAAAAAACTCTGAGGTATCATCTCACACTTAGCAGATTGGCTAAAATGAAAGAAGGGGAGAGTAATGAATGCTGGAGGGGATGTGGCAAAATTGGGACATTAATGTGTTGCTGGTGGAGTTGTGAACTGATCCAACCATTCTGGCTGGCAATTTGGAACTATGCTCAAAGGGCTATAAAAAAATGCTTGCCCTTTGATCCAGCCATACCATTGTTGGGTTTGTACCCCAAAGAGATCATAGATAAACAGACTTGTACAAAAATATTTATAGCCGCGCTCTTTGTAGTGGCAAAAAACTGGAAAGTTAGGGTATGCCCTTCAATTGGGGAATGGCGGAAAAAATTGTGGTATATGCTGGTGATGGAATACTATTGTGCCCAAAGGAACTGGAGGAAATCCATGTGAACTGGAAAAGACCTCCAGGAATTGATGCAGAGTGAAAGGAACAGAACTAGGAGAACATTGTACACAGAGACTGATACACTGTGGTAAAGTTGAATGTAATGGACTTCTGTACTATCAGCAATGCAATGACACCAGTCAGTTCTGAGGGATTCATGCAAAAGAACGCTACCCACATTCAGAGGAAGAACTACAGGAGAGGAAACACAGAAGAAAAAGAACTGCTTGAACACATGGGTTATGAGGACATGATTGGGGATGTAGACTCTAAAGGACCACACCAATGCAACTATCAATAATATGTAATTAAGTATTGACTGACCACACATGTTAAAACCAGTGGAAATGAGAGTTAGCTATGGGGTGGGGGGATTCTGAGTGCATGAAAGGTAAAGTAAAAACATGAATTATGTAACCATGGAAAATTATTTTGAAAATAAAAAAAAATTAATTTAAAAAAATCCTCAAATGACAACTTCATGGAATATTATAGCCAAATGGAAGAAATCCCATGCTAGGGAGAAATTACTCAACTAAGCCAGTAAGAAACAATTCAGATATTATGGAACCCCATTGTTGATTACATAGGATCTGGGAATTTCCAAATTAAAGGATAAAAATGCTTGGAATATGATATTCTGGAAGACAAGGAAAGTGCATTTATAACCATGAATCGTCCACCAATCAAGACTAACTATATTCATTCAAGGAGAAAAATCATTGTTTAATAAAATAGAGGATGTCCAAGCTTTCCTGATTAAAAGAACAGACCAAAACAGAAAAGTTGATTTCCCAATTCAAAATTCAAAAGAATTTTGAATTCTTCCCCCTCCCCCTTTATGTTTAGTTTTGATTTAATCAGTCAGAGACCTGGAGGTTGTTTACCATTGAGATATGCAGGGATAGAGAGACCCTCAAAGAAAGGAAGTTGAAGGTAATGATATGTGAAACTAATCCCATAGGCACTGCAACCCTGGGTAGTGCCAGGTAAATTAAGGAACTCTGATTGGTTCCTGAGATGTGACATGGGAGAGCTAATAGGTGGAGAAAACTGCTTATAGGGGGAGACCCAGCAGGAAGTAAGGGTCTTCTGTGTAAGCTTAAAAATCAATATATAATAACTCCAAGTAAAAAAAAAAGGTTTAAAAATTACTACCTTTCTCTTACTTTGTATTATCTACACATTTGGAAAACCTGTCATTTCTGCCTTTATCCAAATCATTTCTCAAAACATTAGATAGTGCAGAACTAAGCCTAAATCATTGGGGATTCCCTTTCTGAGTTGTCATTTTATCCTTGATATCTCTTTGGGTCTGGCAATCAACAAGTTCTCATTCTACTTAGTTTACTAAAATCTAGCTCATATATTTCTATCATTTCTGTAAAAATATCACAAGGGATTGTTAAATGTTTTGCTATCCACATTTTAATAATATATATTCAAGAATTTTTTCTAGGATCAAAGTCTGGTTTATCACTTTATCTAGTTCCATTCTCTTTCATTTTTTTTTAAACCCTTGTACTTCGGTGCATTGTCTCATAGGTGGAAGATTGGTAAGGGTGGGCAATGGGGGTCAAGTGACTTGCCCAGGGTCACACAGCTGGGAAGTGGCTGAGGCCGGGTTTGAACCTAGGACCTCCTGTCTCTAGGCCTGACTCTCACTCCACTGAGCTACCCAGCTGCCCCCTCTCTTTCATTTTTTTAAAATCCTTACCTTAGAATCAATACATATATTGATTCCAAGGCAAAAGAGTAGCAAGGTCTGGGCAATTGGGATTAAGTGATTTGCCCAGGGTGACACACATCGAAGTTGTCTGAGTTCAAGTTTGAATTCAGGACCTATCATCTCTAGGCTTGGATCTCTATTCACTGAGCTATCTAGCTGCCTTCTCTTTCCTTTTTAAAGAAAAGAAGTCGATAAAATATTTGACCTCTATTACTATGCTAACTTTCTCATTCCTGCCAAAATTTTCAGTTGTCATTGAGAGCAATTAAGATGCAGGTGGACAGCACAGTAAATAAAGTTCTGAACTTGGAGTCAGAAAGACCTGAGTTCCAATTGGGCTTTAAATTAAGTCACTTAACGTCTTTCTGTCTCAGTTATTTCAACTGCAAAATGGGGACAATAATAACATTTCTCCCTGATACTTGTCATGAAGATCAAATTAGATAATATCTATAAAATTTTTAACACAGTACCTGGTAGCACATAGTAGGTGCTTCGTAAATAATTATTCCCTTTTAAAACAAGTACATTTTTAATAATTTTGTTCATTTCCTATAATAGGAAAAAAATCTACTTGATGTAGTTTGAAATATTGATTTTTCTCCTTGAAATGCAAAAGAAAAATGTTTCTTAGATCTAATTTATATAAGAGAGTAAGGATCTAACAATTCACATAGTTTCCTTGGTTACCTTAATAGAAAAAGTAGAATGCAATAGGCATTAACTTACCTTTCTGTCTTGGTACCCAATTCTGACCAGAGTGTTGGCTGCCGTGACAAAAAGAAAGACAAGAAAGCTGTTCCCAACTAGACTGATGCTACATCCCTGCTGAAAAACTCTTTTTTGGTTTATTATTAAATAAATGTTATTAGTTCACTACAGTCTCAATCAGCCTGAATTAGTTTAGGATAATGTAGGTATGGTGAGTTGAAGTCATTAAGTGCAGATAGGTAGCCTCTTAATAGTTCTTTCTGTATTTCAAATCTCAGATCTCTATTAGACTATTTTACTCTGCCTTTTCCAGTCTCTAGATACTTTAACTTAGAAGAGAAGAGAAAAGCAAAAGAGAGTCCAGCAGGTTGGCTTTATATTCATCAATTTAATTCAACATGAATTTAATTATTAAATATCTACTTAGTTTAAGGCATTATGTTAGGTGCTGCACAGAAAAAGAAATGTCTCTATTTTCAAAGAGGTCATATTCTAATAAGGAGTGAATGTAGGACGGACATGTATAAATCAGTATAATTTACACAAAAAGGAAATAAAATGTGCTGTTGAGCAATGAAACAGCAAAACCTAAAGAGATCAGCAAAGATCTAACTTACAGGAAGTATATGTTATCCAATCTGAACTTTCAAGAAAGCAAAAAGCTGTAAAAGATGGGTGGTTAGTAGAGGGAACATTTTATGTTTATGAATAGCTCCTTATTGCCTCTATGATAAAATATGAATGCCAGAGGAAAATAAGCTCAATAATAAGTCATTTACAATCTGGTCCTAAGCTACCTTTCTAACCTTGTTATACATGATTCATTTTCATGCATTCCATTATCTAGCCAAACAGTCCGTCTTGTTTCACAACAACATTCCCAACTCTGTTTGTACTGGTCTGTTCCCCAGGTCTGGAAGGACTTTCATTCCACCTCTTTTTATTACAATCTTTAATTTCCTTCAAGATTCAATACTAATTCAGTCTTCTACATGAAGTCTTTCTTTGTTCCCTCAACTACTACTTCATACCTTTCCTAAACTACTGGAATTTATTTTATTTATATATAAACAAAATAAACATATATGAATATGTATATTTTGTATATATAGTTATAGACATAAACATATATATTTATATACATAGTTTCTCCCTCAATGACATACAAACTCAAGAGCTAGATTACTTCATTTTTATCTTTTATCTTTGGATCCCAGTGGCTAGAATAGTGCCCTTTCTCTTAGTAAGCATAGAATAAATGGATCTTGAAAGGTTGATGGATATACTTCATCATTCAAATATTGGATATTTTAGAAGTGTGCATACTTCTCCTCCTCATGCTAATTTACCTCCTCTATGACTTACTGGAAAGTGTTTGAGCATTTATGTAACTAAAAATATTCATCACCTTTTATGCAGTCGACTTATGAGCTTCTCAGAACTTAGTTATTCTGGTCCTTAGCATTTCTTAAAGTGGTCTGAAAATCCTTTAACATTTAAGAATAATAAAAGAAACAAAATTATCATCATGTATTTAAATGTCATCCAAAATATTTAAAAATATAAGAATTATGCTTGCATTCAACAAAATTACAAACAAAAACAGGCCAAAATTGGGCCAAAGATAAATATTTAGGAGAGAACTCAATAGACCAAATATGGATATGAGCACAAACTATCCAATTGATTAGATGTTTGTAGAAAACCACAGAAAATGACAAAATCAATTCACCAATTGGCTTTGCAGTGCTTTCCTCTAAACCCAGCCAGCAAGGCAATTAGGAATTTACTTGGTATTTTTATGTTCATCATTTAAGAAAGCATCACTTTCCTCTTTCAAGCAGATGGTTAAGAACAATAGATGCTCTGAGGTTCACTAAGGTTAGCTTCTTAGAAACACAGTCAATTGATATGATGAAATAGGTTAGCTTGAATCTTTTGAATTGAATAAAAAGGGAAATCCTCATGAACTGAAATTTGGTTATAGGTTTTTGTGGCTAAGGGATTCCTTAATTGAATTTTAATGTTTTGATCCACCATTATTGTTTAAATGATGTTCAACTCATTTTCTTTATTTTCAGGGCAGTGATTTATGTCTGAAGTCAGGTGGAAGCAAATTCCAATTTATGATTCCTCATAGGCTTTCCTATGTGTTATCATAAGAAAAATGAAGGAAAAGCTTATGATGACTATTTGGATTCTCCTATGAAAAACAATGTAAAGTGTGTTTAACTTAATTATTCATTGACTAAACTTAATCAATAAAATCATAAAGCTTTCTGGTAGTTTCACTGATATTTCTCCTTCACTTTTGGTATTTTGCTCTCATTTTAAAGGATTAACACCATTAGATTGACTTATCTTATTCAGTTCCCACACCAAGAGGTCAGAACTGGCTAGAGTTGTGTTACTCAAATTAATTATTTAAGGAAACTACACTAACCATTCCTGTTCTTTTCTCTTGATACAGTCTTTAGCTTTGATAGAGTAGCCTGCTTGGCTTCCATGAACTTAACAGAGGAAAAGAATAGTGTCTTCTAGTAATTTATTTAGTTCACTTTGTGCCTAACACAGTGTTCTACGTACACACGTTAATGTTTTTATTGAATTGAGTTGTCTTCTTGTTGCAAGATAATTTCCTAATTAAACAATGATTAACATGTCCAAAAATAATTAATTACATTTTCACCAAAACCCATCCTTCTTATCGACTCTCCATCAATACTGAGGGCATCATTATTCTTCAAATAATCCTGGTTTAGAACCTCTTTATCATATCAACTCCTCACTCTCAGTCACCCTCATATCCAATAAATTATCAAATATTATAAATTCTGTCTTTACAACATGTCCTTCTCTCTATTCACTTGATTACCACCCTGATTCAGACTCTCATGTGTACTAATCTCAAAGTTCAATTTTAGAATCTTAGACATTACCCTTCTAAAATGAAAACTCACAAAAAATCTTAAGTGGGTTTCCATTAATACTCATGGCAGGAGACACAATTAGCTCTTTATTTAAAACTCTTACCTTCTATCTTAGAGTTAATACAAAGTATTGATCCCAAGGTGGAAGAATGCGAAGGGATGAGCATTTGTATTTAAGTGACTTTCTTGGGAGTAAGTGACTTTCCTGGAGTCACATAGCTGGAAGAGCATTAGGTCATATTTGAACCCCAAACCTTCTGTCATGAGGTCTGGTTCCTTATATCCACTGAACCGCCTACCTTCTCCTTGGGATACAACAAACCCCTAACAAGTTATTTACCAGGAAGAGGAAGCAATTATGATCTCTAACTGATCTCAGTGGAATATTATTGTGCCATAAGAAATGGCAAATGAGATGATCACAGAAAAATCTACGAAGACATATGAAGTGATGTAAACTGAAGTGAGCAGAACCAGAACCTCAAACACAGTAATAGCAATAATGTACAATGATCAACTGTGAATGACTTAGCCATCATCAACAATGCAATGATCCAGGACAACCAAGGAACCCTAATTGAGAAACACTAAGCACCATTATAATGTGAAAGTCTGAATGCAGATTGAAGCAAATTGTTTTTCATTTTATTTCCTTCATGAGTTTTTCTCTAGGGTAAGCAATATCTTCTTTCATAACATGACAAAACATGGAAATATGTACTGTATAATAATACATATGCAATTTATATCATATTATCTCATCATATCATACTATCATGTTAACTGTGAAGATGAGGGAGAGAATATGGATTGAAAAATATCAGAAAAAGATTATTAAAAGCTATACTGATGTGTAACTTGGAAAAAATGAATTTAAAAACTTTAAAAAAAAAAGAAGTTATTTACTAAAATGGTCTATAATCAAAGCAATGATTAGAAAACACTGATCCCATTAATCTGAGGAAACTCTCCCAATAAAACATAATTTCTTTTGGAACAACAGGAATAAATTTGAAATGCATAGAATAAAGTCAACTCACAACTCTTGGCCCATTAAAGTCAAGATGTCCTTTCAATCTTTGCCCTTTCCTTCAAAAATATGTGTATTGGAGGACTACTTTTACATTTGGAGCAGCTCTTTTTTTGTGGAGGCAAAGCATTGGAAACTGAAGGGATATCTATCAATCTGAGAATGGCTGAATGATTTGTGTTATGATTATAATGGAATACTATTGTGCCATAATAAATGATGAACAAGATGATCACAAAGAAACCTGGAAAAACTTCTATGGAATGATGCAAAATGAAGTGAGCAGAATCAAGAGAAAGTAACAGCAATAATATATGATGGTTGACTACCTGTAAATGATGTAGCAATTGTCAACAATGCTAGGATCCAAAACAACTCCAAGAGACTTATGACAAAAAATATGAGCCATCTTCAAAAAACAAACTGATGGGTGGCTGAATGCAGATTGATGCATATTGTTTATCACTTTATTTTCTTCATGTTCTTTTATAACATGACAAGTATGGAAATGTATTTTGCATAATAGGACATGTATAACCTATATCATATTACCTGCCATCTTGAAGAGGGGCAAGTAAGGCAGAGAGAGAATGTAGATCATAAAATGTCAGAAATGTATTATTAAATTTTTAAAAAAAATTTTAGGAAAAGAACCTATTCATTATTTCAGCATTGTTGTTAGGTTATTCAGGTAGGCTCCCATTTTTCTCTCTTATGTTTATGATTTTCTGTTCTCTGCTGCCCAAAACTGCTCAGTTCCTTAGGTGATTGTTTCTTTATTTCTATGTCCTTTCATAATGTACAACTCTATTCCCTACTAAATTGGTATGTCTCTCTACCTGGTCAACTAACTCCTCTTCAAAACTATATGACCGGGCAGCTGGGTAGTTCAGTGGAGTGAGAGTCAGGCCTAGAGACAGGAGGTCCTAGGTTCAAACCTGGCCTCAGCCACTTCCCAGCTGTGTGACCCTGGGCAAGTCACTTGACCCCCATTGCCCACCCTTACCAATCTTCCACCTATGAGACAATACACCGAAGTACAAGGGTTTGAAAAAAAACAACTATATGACCAATGTGTATGTGTATTTTCAGGATGGGGTAGTGTGTGGAGACTTGGAAATGGAGAAATGTGTTGCTCTTCACCATAGGTAACTCAGAGTTTTCCATATCTCCCACTCTCAAACTGCTGAAACTCATCAGGGTTTAGGTATTTAAAACCAAAAGCAGTGTCTAATTTTATCTTATAGCCATTCTGTTTGGTATTCTTCTTTGACTCAATGAGGGAAGTTTTCAAACCTTATAAAGAAATCGGGGCATACAAACAACTTCTATATCTAGATGAACAACTTTTATAGTCTTGTCTTTCTATGACTACATCAGCAGAGGTAAGGAACAGGAAATCCTCCTTTATATTCATATTATGATTCATTATCCTAAATACATATTTTTCTATAGTTATTTGCCCAAAATTTAAAGTTCTTTTTGCTGTTATATGTAATTGGACAAGACTTCCAATTCTACTCAAGTTATATATTCATTCTTATTTATTGGTTCCTCTAATCAGCAAAGAATGCCATGCCTGCATAAATAATTAGCCTTTTTGAAAAAAGAATTGTAAACAGATCCACTAATCATATATTTTTCCTTCTTTGTTATGAAACTTATTAAAATCCTAGTCTAATGTATCATCAGTGTGTAGAGATGAGCATAGGTTCTCAAAAGCTACGTCAATTGAACAAGCTCTTTGAAAGATCCAATCAAGATGGGAAAATTTGAGACCTGGATTAATAATGAACTGTATGTCTGTCATCAGAGGGACAATCTAGTTAAGTTTAAAACGTCAGTCTCCTTATTTCCTATAATGTGAAGAATTTTTTGGCAGTCACAAATCTTAAGGAACCATCTACTGAGCTATAAAATGTTCTGGTAGAGTAAGTATGCACAAAGTCAAATAATAGATTCTTGAAATATAGAAATGCTGAAAAACAACTTGGAGCTTGTTTCTTTTCATATTTTGAAAAGTCATTTTCCTTTATCCACATTTATTATATCTCATTCTAACAATTTCATAAAGTAAATTCCCTTGACACATTTAAAAGACTTCCATTATAGTTAAAAGAAAATTAGAGTAACTTAAGTAAGACTTACTAAGAATAACAAAAATGACTAATCACCAGAATAATGAAATTTACCAAAGTGACTCAGTTAAGATTGCTAAATATTGAATGGAAGACTTTACTTTTACTAGTCTTGGTTATTCAAATATTGTAAACCTAAGCTACATTGACAAAAAAGAAAAAATTCTTTGTACATATGTACCAAGGAAATAAATAGATATTGTGAGAAATTCTGAAAGTATACTTTAATTTTAGTAAAAACATTAACATAAATTTACGTATTCATAAAAGGAATTTCATCATAAAAGCAATTAATTTATGAAAAATAAATTTCAGGGATTATTTTTATATAAATAGTAGACCAATATTGAAAATTCTGACTTTTAAACATTAAATATTTTACCATTTTTAAAATATTACTTGATCTAAAAATTCAAATAATTCATATATTTATCTTGAACAAATATGCACATATATGAACATCTATCTATGCATGCATATAAATAGACCCATATATGCAAACTTTTGAGGGACTTGAAATTTAAAAATAAAAATTATAAGTAATCTTATATAAGTTTGAACTATATAAAATAGTTTTTGTATTTATAGTTAATTCATTTGTGTACTGCACATAATACTTTTCTCTCCAAAGGATTAATTAAAATTACAGGAAAAAATGATGAGATAAAATTCTTTTTCTTACTGATCTAACAGTAGTTTTTTTTTCTGAGCTTTGAATTACCTTTAATATCCATATATGTCTTTCTTTAATAAGAAATTATAATAAAATGGATTTGTCAAATAAAAAAAATCCTTCCTGAATCCATCCAACACAAAGATAAATGAACGATTTTAATGATTGAAAGTGGTTAGTTAGAATTCCTAACATCCTCTTATCTCTCTCAGGGAAAGAAGGAAATAAGGAGATTGGTTTTCAAGGTGGCTTATAACTACTTTTACAAGTAGTAAGAGTTGGAAGACTTAAGAAAATAAAAAGTAGTGGGTGCCTTGAGGATAGGAGAGAGAAAAAAGGGAAAGTAAGATACCAAGAATGAAAAATGCAGTCTTAAACTTGCTTGCATACAGATAAATAATATAAGTGATCCCATATAACATAATTTCCCAGTAGGCTAGGGAAGAGCTATATGTTAGAAAATTTATTATCCTATTCTAAATGAGATTATATATGTTACCTTTTTCATATAGTTGTAAGACCTTCAGCTGCATGGTTTTCATCTCTTTATTTGTCCAAGATGGGCAAAGACAGTAATGCTACGAATAATGATGAACAGTGTCTTTGAAACTGAACACATGGAGACAATTGTCTTTTTGTCAGTGAAGAACTGTTGTTATTTTAGATATGACTGGTGTTTAGGGTTCTTCTCTCCGTCCTAGACAATGTTTTCAGTTTGAGATTTCTTCTCTGTTCCAATTGTTGGATGTAATACTGTTTCTGCTTCTATCAATTTTTAGCTGAGAATTATATTGTATTCTCTGGATTGTCCTTGGGTTTTTGATATATTTCTTCTTTGACTTTACACCTCAATAGATTTTCTTCCTCTCATCTTACAACAATTGCTGTTACACTCAGGTCCCCATCTATTTTATTCACATGCAAACAACCTAATCTGTTGGTACCATTCATAATGGGGTGGGTCTCCAATATTTCATTATATTCTATTAGAGCAATATCTTTAAGCTCTAGAATAGACATTCATATAGGTGAAGGACAGTACCTGATTTTGGATTACTTTATTTCTGGTATTCCCAGTCATATATTCAAGGGCAATCTTATTTTCACTATTATATAAATAAGACTCTTGGAATGTTTTATTAAATCCTTCAATCTATATCATAATTGTGATAAAACATCAAGTCATCTATCTTCCATGCTACAAGCAGAATTTGGAGCTCCTCATGGATCTGGCCTTAGATGTAATCTTCTCCTTGTCCATGCAAAGTACTCAAGGACTAGGTAAAATGTGAAATACTTAAATTTAGGGTTGTTTTATTTGTTTGTTTTTTTTGGATATCAGCATCAGAGTGTTGACATGCTTTCCTGATGACAAAACAGCTATGCGAAGCTCCAGGATAACTGATGTTTGCCTGTGAACCACACTGGATAACTCAGTGAAGGGAGTTTTGCTCAGCTGAATCAATTCAAAAGGTTTGCCATGCATATCTTTGTTGTGATTCTGCTCTCCATAGGTAAATCACCTGTAAACTGTCAAATGGCCTGTGTGTCTTATTTTGTTCCAAAATAGAACATTAATTGCCAGGGACTGGCCTGGGGCAAAACTGAGTTAAACCCTTCCCAGAATACTATCTTATAACAAAAAAAAAAAACACCCTGAAAGTCAATGTGTTAACTCCACTAAAATACATAAAGAAGTATGAAAGATACGTTTCAGAGAAGCCAGATTGAATTAGAATCTACGGGTCTTATTTGATCTGATTAATCCTCTCTTTATATGAGGCATGCCTATAAAATAATAAGAGATTTTAAACCATGATTAATGGAACTCATCTATAATTTATAGTCATGAATCTATATGGACTAGATTCGGGAGAAATGGAACTATGAAATTTAAGATCATAAAACTTAGAGTTGCTAGAAATGTAGATATCATCAGGTCCAACCCTATCATGATAGATGAGTAAACTGGAACCCAGAGACCCAGAGGTCTCACCTCCTGGCCTTTTTGGCTTCAAACACCAGCTAAAATCTTACCTTCATCAGGATGCATTTCCTAGTCTCCTTAATGCTAGTGAAATCCCTCTGAAAATATCTCCAGTCTCCAAATCTATATCTAAATGTTTTGTTTGTATATAATAGTTTTCTTGTTTCCTCTCCCATTAGATTCTGAGTTCCATGAAGGCAGGGTCTTTATGTCACTCTTTTTATTCTCCATGCTTAGCACAGTGCGTGGAATATTTTTGTTGTTGTTCAATCACTTTTCAGTCATATGCAGCATTTTTTTTATCTCATTTGGGTTTTTCTTGGTAAAGATATATGAGTGTTGTGTTATTTCTCTAGCTCATTTTAGATATAGGAGTGGTCTGTTATTTCTCCAGCTCATTTTAGATATAGGAGTGGTCTGTTATTATTCCAGCTCATTTTACAGATTAGTAATTACGGCAAACAGTTAAGTGATTTAGCCAGGGTCACATAGACTCTAAGTTTCTGAGGCCAGATTCAGACTCAGATCTTCTTGACTCCAAGACCAGCACTTCATCCACTGAGTCACCTAGTTGCCCTCCATATGGAACAGAGAAAGTATTTAATAAATGCTCATTTAAGTGGCACGGTTGGGGTTAGAAATGTGGAGAATATTTGACCACAAACCCAATTCTCTTTCAATAATTTTAAACTTGTAGAACAGACTCCAAAATATTCTTTTCAGACTGCTAAATGATCTAATTTCATGTCATGTTAGTATCATATTTTAAAAAGAAAACTAATAAGATAAATCATGACAAAAACAATAGCGAAAGAACCAGGAAACAATGGTGTCAAGGGAGTATTGGCACAGTCTTTGATTCATCCACCTACAACGAGGTAGCTGGGATAAGATAGCTGGGAATGTAGCAAGTGTTTGAATATCTTTGCAAACAAAATTTGTGCAATGACTATGAAAAAAAGTTCGTTCTACATTAAAAAAGAGCCCATCTAACTGTTTTGGCATTGAGAATAAAAGTTAAGTGAGTTGTGGGAATACAAAGTTTTGGAAAATTCCACAAGGTTGGCACATGAAAGATTCTGATTCAAGTACTAGTGTGTACATGGTGTTGGGGTTAAGGGTAGAGGATATGCAGAATTAGCAATAAAAGAAATGTACATACATTTTGATCAGACTGAATGAAATACAAACTTAGAGAAGACAAGTCTATGCTTTGCAACTTTGAAAACCAAGTAAATAGGTTTCAAACTCAACTGAATAGAAATGAGGATTTCAAAGCATCTCATAGTTTTCAAGATGGAAGAATTGTCATGGGAAAGACCAAATCAATAGTACAGATGAATCTCATTCTATCAGGTACAAAGCTGCTGAACCATTTCCTGGGATATTACATAAAGCGATTGAAGTTGGAGCATAGTTTTGAGTAGCTCTCCAACTGTGATAGAACAGTTCTCTATTACAAAGTATTTTTCAAGCAAGGTAATAGATCAAAATTGTGTCTTGAGTAAATCTGGCATGCTTCCCTTGTGATGCATGAACAGTTTCCAAAATGTGTCCACTAACCTTTCCTTACTTCCCTCATATAGCTGACCCAATATTTGGAATTAGAGTATGTCGCCTAACTCAAGTCCTCTCACGAATAAAAATACAAATATTTGTCATTCCTATTTTAATAGTTCTTCCTGACTCTGTTGTTAATGAATGCAGAAATGACTGGTTTAGATTTAACATATGATCTTGGCAAAATGAATAACTTTAAAGTTGTCACAAGGTAGATTTTCATGGTTTTGTGTAAACTAAATGTTCTCAAATTTTTATCACTTGTTTCCTTTGAAATATACTTATCTTTTAAAATCTATTCATTTGCAATATCACTCAGAATAAATTTAATAGATTTCTAGAGAAAGCCAATTAAATTATTTCATGCCAATATATTGTTTTCAGGTGAAGCTTCCTGCTTTTTTTCCCAATTTTTCTAGTGTTTTGATATTTAGAGAGTATTTTTTAAGTAGAATAAGCTAGAGATCCCTTGCTATAGCTTGGTTTGAAATGGACAACAGGTTCAAAATTAAAATCGTGAAATGGGCTTTCTGGGTCACTGCCTCAACTAAAAAGAATATTAGCTTCTAGTTGTAAATCTGAACAGTACAGGGAGGGAGGATTATACCATCCTTTTTGAATCATAAACATTCAAGCCAATGATGCACAGAAAGTGGATTGATACTAATGGAACTCAATTCAGACAAATCTGGGGATAAGGAAGTGAAGGATACTCACAAAATTGAAGGAACAATGTACTAGTTTCTGTTTAGTTTAAAAAAATTTAGGGTTTACTTAATGCAACTCAGTGGGGATCATATTGGCACTGAGAGGGGATGCAGGTTTTGTTTTGCCCTTTATATTGTTTTTGGTATGACTGGGAATTTAATGATGTTGGCACAAAGCCTGAAATGTAATTTGCTATTTTTATTACTCCGTCAATATAGTGCATTAAGATTTTCAATAGTCTTCAATGAATGTTAAAAAAAAACCTTTTTAAACTAAGCAATGTAGAAATGAAAACAGGAAATGTCTAATGCATATGCCTTAATACCCCAACTGAGATTAAAGCTTTTGAATTAGTCTAATTTATTAATTTAAAACTGTAATGAAAACCAAAATGGACAAAGATGTAAGGTTTCTAATATTTTCTCACAAGAACAAAAGTCCTTTCTTCATGGTTATATTACGAAGGTAGAAAATCTTAATTGAATACATCATGAAGATATTTTCAATTTTTGTTCTGGTAATACTTAACCAATGGCATTGTTACAAATTACAAAAAAAAAAGAAATAGAACAAAATGATGACAGTGAAAAAAGTGAGAGAAATTTTCAGTTTTTATTCCTCTCCCTCCACTGAGTGTATACACGTGTGCATGTGCACACACACAAATATAGACACTTTTTAAATCTGGCATATTCAAAGTCAGAGCTTCTTAAGCTGGTGTAAACATAGAACAGAAAACTATATTTCAGTGTAATGGACCTTCCTTGTAGTACTATAGATTTTATTTTATTTATTAAAAAGTATTATTCTGAGGAGTCCCCAGACCTATCAGACTGCCAATGGGGTACATAATAGAAAAAAGTTAAATATTCCTATTATAAATACTAATATACTTTAAAGGCCAAGACATAATATAGATAAATAAAGCAGAAATCTACTGAAGCTCAAAGCATACAATATTTTTCAAAAGCTTAAGGAATGGCTAAATTATATACTACATGGGAATTTTGAAAATTACATATAATTCAGGTAAATGTATATTTTTGCCCGGATTATCCACACAATTGCCCTAATTCTCCACTTGGCTTAGACTATGAAGACACAGTTTAACTGCATTGTATGTCATGTTTCACTAAAAAAAATGTGATGCTTGAGTTCCTAGTTTAAGTATTCTCCTATGTCTGCATTAAATGGTGGACTCCAACTGTCATCTATATGAATGGCGATGATGAATTAGATTTAGTGAGGTGATTAACAGTACATGAATAATTACTTCAGCTATGATAACAGGGTAACACTTGCTTTTTTTCCACAAAGAACTGCTTATGTGGGAAATGGTGCATATTTATGCAGGATTTTGTTGTAGAAAAAATTAGCAGCTAAATGAAACTGTCTTCTAGACATTATCAAAATGGAATCAAAGTCATAAACTAATGGACTCCATGAACATTCTTATGTAACGTTTCCCTTGACCACTTTAAGAAACTATTTTAAATGGAAAGTAAAGTGTGTGTGTGTGTGTGTGTGTGTGTGTGTGTGTGTGTGTGTGCATGTGATGACTAACAATGAACCATTGAACCATAGTGGACAGTGCGAAACTTGGAGGCATGAAGACCTTTGTTGAAATTCACTCTCCAATAAAAAGTATAGTCCCTTGACAGTAAAAGAAGACCTTAAATAACATATGAGGTCTTGAGCTGCATTAGGAGAAGAATATTATAGAGAAAAGAGAATAGGTGAAACTTTGCAATAAGTATGCATATTTCCAAAATGACAAAAAAATTGTGTCAGCCTGCACCATAATCCATCAACACTCTCTAAGGAAGCATGTAGCATGCTATAGTATGTCTTCTGAAATTGTAATTTGTCATTTCATCAGAGTACTTAAGTCTTTCAAAGTTGTTTGTCTTTATAATAGTATAGTTAGTGTTTAATTTTTCTCCTGGTTTTTCTTTCTTTGCTCTGAAACCAACTCCTTGATAATTTCTTTTAATACAATGGATTTCCACCACACTCATATTACCATGATTTGTTTAGTGTTCTAAACAATTAGTGGGCATATTCTTTGCCACTGCAAAAAGTGTTGCTATAAATATTTCTGTTCATGTAGATCCATTTCCTCTTTCTCTGATTTTCTTTTAGAATTTAGAGCTATTAGTGATATTGCTTAGTCAAAGAGAATACTTAGCTTAGTAATTTTCTGGGAGGGAGAATAGTTTCAAATTACTTTCCAGATGCCTGAACCAATTCATGACTTCACCAACAATGCATTAATTTATCTGTTTTTCTACAACTCCTTCAGCATTTGTCACTTTCTTTTTTGTTAAATTTTGTCAATCTGGTTGGTATGAGGTAGATCCTCAAAATTATTTGAATTTGCATTTCTCTAATTGGTAATAATTTGGAACATTTTTATAACTTTGATTTTTTATTCTGAAAATTGCCTGTTGATATCTTTTGATCATTTATTGATATTCCTCTCTGTCTCTCTGTCTCTCTGTGTCTCTCTCTCTCCTATAGCTATATCTTTCTAAATTATATAAATATGCTGAAATACAGTGAACTTTTACTAGACACAGAGCTAGCCTCAGAATTAAAGTGACTGAGTAAAATCATGTATTAATTTCCTACTACACAAGGCAACTCTCTAAGATCATATTATAAATTGAAGAGAAGGTACCAATGTGCCTTTTTAGAGGAAGTTGTTCCCCAGAAGCTCCTCACAAGTACTTCTCTACTACATTTATAATATGTTGTATGTATAATAGATAAAATAGATTTCTGTATGGAGTCTAGGACAGAAGGGATATATGGTGCTGTAGTGTAGTTAAGAGACAGACTTCAAAGTTATACAGAGGATGAGTGTGAAAATTCTTGTTTGAATTCTGATCTACCCAAGAATCAGCAGGCTTGCTCATTCAGTACAAGCCAATTCTATACCCAGGGATGGGGAAAAGGTTTTTAAAGAATAAATTCCTGTCCAGCTGTCTTTCTAAATTACAGAATGTGTTGAACAGAGCATGGTAATATCTACAAACATGCTGATCAAGTTTATTTCTGATCAAATATACTTTTATCGATTTCTGTAGGTTATTATTGATACTTTTAAAAGTTTTGTCTTCTACATCATCATATTAATCCTCTTCATTACTTCTGGAGAGCCAGCCTTTATTGGAAGATAAAATTCTAAGAAAAACAAAAGGAAGAATAAGAAGTTCAGTAAAACTAATGAAAACATTGATGAAAACTGAGGTTATTTACAGTATTTTATATTCATCGACCGCATGTACCTACAAAGGAACCAGGTAAGTTTTGTCATAGCTCTTCTATAGAACCAAGTTTGTTTTCAATTGTTTCTTGTCTTTAAAAAAAAATATTTTGTAGGGGTTGTTCTCTGTGTGATGATTCTTTATATCATCATGCTCATCATTTCCTGCAGCTCAGTAGTATTCCATTATATTTCATGCACCACAACTTTTAGCTACATAATAATCAAAATATCTTCATTATGATGATAAAAGAGGTTTTTTTTTACATTTTTTATTATTATTTTTTAAACATTTATTAATATTCATTTTTAACATGGTTACATGATTCATGCTCCTACTTTCCCCTTCACCCCCGCGCACTCCCTCCACCCATGGCCAATGCACATTTCCACTAGTTTTGTCATGTGTCCTTGATCAAGACCTATTTCCAAATTGTTGGTAGTTGCATTGTTGTGGTAGTTTCAAGTCCACACCCTCAATCAAGTCCACCCCGACCCATGCATTCAAGCAGTTGTTTTTCTTATATGATTCCTCTCCTGCAGTCCTTCCTCTAAATGTGGGCAGCGTTCTTTACAATAAATCCCTCAGAATTGTCCTGGGTCATTGTATTGCTGCTGGTACAGCGGTCCATTACATTCAATTTTACCACAGTATATCAGTCTCTGTGTACAATGTTCTTCTGCTCCTTTCACTATACATCTGTTCCTGGAGATCTCTCCAGTTCGCCTGGAATTCCTCCAGTTTATTATTCCTTTTAGCACAATAGTATTCCATCACCAGCATATACTGTGTGTCAGCCATTCCCCAATTGAAGGACATACCCTCCTTTTCCAGTTTGTTGCCACCACAAAAAGCGCAGCTATAAATATTTTCGTACAAGTCTGTTTATCTATGATCTCTTTGGGGTACAAAACCAACAATGGTATGGCTGGATCAAAGGGCAGGCATTCTTTTATAGCCCTTTGAGCATGATTCCAAATTGCCAGCCAGAATGGCTGGATCAGTTCACAACTCCACCAGCAATGCATTAATGTCCCAATTTTGCCACATCCCCTCCAACATTCATTACTCTCCCCTTCTTTCATTTTAGCCACTCTGCTAGGTATGAGGTGATACCTCAGAGTTGTTTTGATTTGCATTTCTCTAATTATTAGAGATTTGGAACACTTTCTCATGTGCTTATTGATACTTTTGATTTCTTTACCTGAAAATTGCCTATTCATGTCTCTTGCCCATTTATCAATTGGGGAATGGCTTGATTTTTTATACAATTGCTTTAACTCCTTGTATATTTGAGTAATTAGACCCCTGTCAGAGTTTTTCATTATAAAGATTTTTTCCCAATTTGTTGTTTCCCTTCTGATTTTGACTACATTGTTTTTGTTTGTACAAAAACTTTTTAGTTTGATATAATCAAAATAATTTATTTTCATTTTGAAATTTTCTCTAACTCTTGCTTGGTTTTAAAATCTTTCCTTTCCCAGAGATCTGAAAGTATATTATGCTCTGTTCTCTTAACTTACTTATAGTTTCCCTCTTTATATTCAAGTCGTTCACCCATTCTGAATTTATCTTGGTGTAGGGTGTGAGATGTTGATCTAGACCTAATCTCTCCCATATTGTTTTCCAAATTTCCCAGCAGTTTTTGTCAAATAGTGGATTCATGTCCCAAAAGTTGGGCTCTTTGGGTTTATCATACACTGTCTTGCTGATGTCAATTACCCCAAGTCTATTCCATTGATCCTCCTATCTGTCTCTTAGCAAGTACCATATTGTTTTGATGACTGCTGCTTTATAGTATAGTTTAATATCTGGTACTGATAGGCCCCCTTCCTTCACATTTTTTTTTTCATTATTTCCCTTGAAATTCTTGATCTTTTGTTATTCCAAAAGAAATTTGTTATAGTTTTTTCTAATTCAGTAAAGAAATTTTTTGGTAGCTTGATAGGTATGGTGCTAAATAGGTAAATCAATTTGGTTAGAATTGTCATTTTTATTATGTTAGCTCGTCATACCCATGAGCAATCAATGGCTTTCCAATTGTTTAGATCCAGTTTTATTTGTTTGGAAAGTGTTTTGTAGTTGTTTTCATATAATTGCTGTGTTTGTTTTGGTAGGTAGATTCCTAAGTATTTTATATTGTCTAGGGTGATTTTAAATGGTGTTTCTCTTTCTACTTCTTGCTGCTCTAGTGTGTTGGAAATGTATAGAAATGCTGATGATTTGTGTGCATTTATTTTGTATCCTGCAACTTTGCTAAAGTTGTTGATTATTTCTACAAGCTTCTTAGTTGATTCTCTAGGATTTTTTAAGTAGACCATCATATCATCTGCAAAGAGTGATAGCTTAATCTCCTCCTTGCCTATTTTGATACCTTCAATTTCTTTTTCTTCTCTAATTGCTATTGCTAGTGTTTCTAGTACTATGTTGAATAATAGAGGTGATAATGGGCATCCTTGTTTTAATCCTGATCTTATTGGGAAGGCTTCTAATTTATCCCCATTGCATATGATGTTTGTTGATGGTTTTAGGTATATACTGTTTATTATTTTTAAGAAGGGTCCTTCTATTCCTATACTTTTCAGTGTTTTCAATAGGAATGGATGCTGTATTTTGTCAAAGGCTTTTTCAGCATCTATTGAGATAATCATGTGATTTTTGTTTCTTAGACTGTTGATATGGTCAA
>NC_058132.1:564541306-564679836 GCF_016433145.1 Gracilinanus agilis | reverse complement strand
ACTTGCTTTTAAATAAAATAAATAAAATCGTATAAGGATGCAAGTTTTTATGAAATTGGAATATCTCCTTTGACCTTTTTTTTATTAATTTGCCATTGGGTTCTAACAAACTTCTAGCTATAGAACGTATGAAGTAAAATAAGTGAAATTTAGCCAAGTGATCCCTTTCTTTTTAAAGTAATTTTAAAAAGTATATTATAAATCCAGCACTGACTCTATCAATGAGAACTACAATGAACTGTTCTCCATTCTTGAGAAAGCTGTGGGTCAGTAATTTGGCTTTGAAGTCAAATTGTGTGTGCATTCAAACAAAGCTTGATAATATTAATTGTGGATTAAAATTGGAAGAAGGGTTTATTTCAAATTCAGAAAGATGTAACAGAGGAAACAATATTTTGCCCATTTTTTGCATTTACAAATTTGCTCAAAATTCAGTATACAGAATTTTTAAAAACACACACTTCATAATGGGACATATGAATGCTGTCACCTACTGGGTCATTGTTAGCTGAATATATTTTCAAAATCTGTTAGCTATCACTTCAGCAATTCTTGGAAAACAGATCCAAAATAGCAGATGGTTGAGAATTTAGGCTCCCTGTACTTAAGCTGGTAGTAAAGATGTCATTACTAATCCATATACCAAACCATAGCTTTTGAATTCCTCAACAGAATGTTTCTATATATTGCTTAATTATTTTTCAGGCTTGCAGGCTCAAGGTAATCTGACTCTTAACTACTTCATATTAATCTGTCATGACATATAGCTTATAGGATTTTTTTCATGGGTTGACTTACAAAGAAACATTTTTATTGGGATACAGTTAAATCTTTTTTACGTGATTGCTTGTCTGAAAAAGGAGGAAAGCATCTATAACTCCAACATTTGTCCATTTTAGAAGAGTGGGGGAATTATAATTTTAGATGAAATTTAGCTGTAACTATCTATCTTATTCAGTTGCTGATTGAATCAAATTTGACCTCAAACTGAGATGTGAAAGGTCACATTATAAATCTACTATATCTACCAGTATCCACCCCCATCTCTTCTGATTTGAATTGCATTTAATATTATTTTAAATGGAGTTATCAATAACTTCTGAAATTAGATTCTGGAGAAAAAGAACTCTGATGTATTGGCAATGTGCTTTTATAGAATATTTATCAATAAATGATGATAAATTTGATTTTGGTAGATGAAAGAAAAAAGCCTTTAAGAATTAATAGAGATTGTTAAAAAGATGTTATGTGAGCATTGTTTTTCCTTGGGAAATAATAGGTTCAAAAAAAAGACAAAAGAACTGTGACAACAAATGATGTTTTTCTGTTACCTGTATAACTATACTGGACTATTCAATCTTCATATGAGATAATTTTAAAAGCAATAAGAAAACTGAAGTCCAAAGTGCTCTATATTTTTGGAGTCTATGCCAGAGCTAAGTTTTCATTTTAAAGGTGAATGCATGCTCCTATCTAAATAATGAATCATGATTCCTCCTGCAAATGTGTATAGTGGTCTTAAAAAATAGGTGCTACTATGGGATTTACTTTTAAAAGATAACTTGGCTTAGGAAAAAATAAACATTTAGATGTTTAAAATCTTCTGCTTGAGGTTGTGCAATAACTTGTCATTGTTTTTGGAATCTCTATATTGACTAAAATTAAAGGACTGGAATTGGGAGGAATTTGTTACATGGTATAGAAGAACACTGGCTATGCACTCAAAAGAACTGAGTTAAAATTCTATGACCTCTATAACTGTCTGGTGGGTCATTTACCTTCCTGAACCTTGGTTTCCTCATCTGCAAAATGAGGGAATTGGATTAAATTTGAAAGTCTCATTCAGTCCTAATTTCATTATCTTAGAATAATATAAAACATAGACAATTGTAGTTGGGATGTAAAGAGAGCATTATTGTGAACTGTTAAAACCTAATGAGTTATTTTTAATAGTAGTTCAGTATTGATAGGAAGTAGCATATGATATCACTTCCTCAAGAACCTTTGAAATAGGATGGTTAGGAATGCCAATTCCCACTTTTGAGTCACTGACTGCAAAGGGATAGCTTTAATTTCCAGGAAGAGTTAGACTGATTTTCAAACCAAAAAGGAATGTCTATAAACACCATCAAGATTTGTATATTTAGAATACTATAGGGGTGGGGGAGATCATGCAAGAGGGAGAGAAAAACTGTAGTAAAAGAGTGAGAGGAAGAGAGAAATTAAAGGAGAGTGAGAGTAAGAGAGTGAGAAAAGGAGAGAGAGAAAGGGAATGTTAAAGGACAAGAGAAATGCAAGGGCAAAAGAGAGTGTGAGAGCAAGAGAGAGAAAGAAAGAGCAAAAAAATATCATATGAGAATGAGAAAGAGAAAGAGAAAGAAATAGAGATAGAAAAAGAGAGAGTATGGCAAAGTGAATTAAGAGCTGATTTTAGGGTCAGGAAGATCTGAATCTGCTTCTAATCCACTTTGGTGGTGAGACAAATCCCTTAACTTTTCCAGAACTCCTGAAGGGACCCTCTAATACTGGCCACCAAGAACTTACTGATTTGCATCACTAGAGGGAGTTTCACCCCCTTCACATAGGGGTTCTTCTCCATACCAATGAAATTTCAGTTCCAGATTAAAACCATAAAATGTGGATTCTGGATGCAATAGACTTTGGAGAAAGTCAGGTTAACGCATGGACAAAAAGAAGATAACTTTGCAAATTTGTGCTTGTTACCATCAGAAGTACAGTTATGGACCAGTGAACAATATCTGCATTTGTTCACAGAATAGAAAAAGAAATGAAGGAAGAGATGGATAATTTTCCTTAAATGTATTTACTTCAGCAAGTTAAACATATATGTCCATCTAGTCAAACGGTTCAAGTGGAAGAATAAAAATTAAATAGTTGGGACTGAAATGATAGTGTGAATTCTTTTGGCATAAATTGAAACTTAAGATGACAACTTCTTTGGAGGCTGCCAGACAAAACATAAAGTAATTTATTTGGGCATGGGAAAAATAAAATGGAAAAATGCTGGACTGAAAACTTAGAGATAAGATGGTTAAGAAAAGGATTTAACTCTTTCGTATCAATTTTGTATTTGGTAGTGTTGTACACAGAAGAGCTTAGAATTCTTATTGCATATTTCCTGGAATACTAAAACTTGTACTAGTAAAGATTTTCTGTCGCCAGTGTCTATCCAATTTGATCTATCTTATATAATATCTTTTACATTAGAATTGCTTTCTTTTGGTAAAAGACTTTTATTTGTATATTTGGCTTTGAAATCACCTATATTTCCCTTTGTACCTCTCCTCCTTTTTAAGGAAGAATCTTTATTTTATATATATATATATTTTATATATATATATATATTTTATATATATATATATAAATATATTTATTCACATTTATAATGAAGAATTATTTTTTAAAAACAACAAAATTAAAAAAAATTATCAATACATCATGGTTCAGCAGAAAGTATGATAGGAAGACCTGAGTTCAAATTCAGCCTCAGACACATACTAGTTGTGTGACCCTGTCACTTAACTCTATTTGGAAATCACTGTTGGTCTATATTTTCATTTCATGCCAAAATTTCTTGGATTTCAAACCCTATCAGAGATATTTTAAAAAATTATTTTTTTTCTTTTCTGAGTCAATCACCTCCTTTCTTATCTTAAATACATCAAAGAAGACATGATACTTGCTTTTAAATATGTGAAAGATCAGGAAAGAGGAAAACAAACTTGTTTCGTTTGGCCTCAAGGGTCAGAACTAAGAGCAATGGATTAAAGCTATAAAAAAGCAGAAATATTTATTAATAATCAGAAATATCCAAAAGAAAAGTGGACTGGCTTAGGAGATAAAGGTTTTATGCTTACTAGAAGAATTCTAGGAAAAGCCAAATATGGGTTCTTAGGCAGTTATAGGGCAAATCTCTGTTCAGGTAGATGTTAGACTCAGTGGACTCTGAGGTGGCATCAATTCTGAGATTCTGATATCCACATTTTCAATTAAATGATTGCCAGCCAAAGAGAAAATGCATTTTTATCATTATATCTAAATAGAAAATTCAATAATATTCAAATAAATATATGTATATGTGTATGAAATGTTTATACATCTTTTATGCACATATAGCTGTGTTTGTATATACATTGAGACAAAGACTCCATCTTCAGTCCATACAGAAGAAATTTTCCATCAGCACTAGTTTCTAATAAATGTCCTTTCAGAATTTAGATATATGTGTAATATTCTTTTTTAACATGTTTTTATTAACTCAAATTAATTCTTTGATTGGCAGAAATGTTTTGTTTTTCTTTTTAATGATGATCTTAAAACAATAGAGTTTTGTACCTTTTTAACCCAGACAAGATCAAAGATGCTGAATGGCTGGCTGGAGAAGCCTTTTTCATACCCTCCTCTATGAATTTTGAGATTGAAATCCCTCCTTTCTGATCCTCAGCTTCCTGGGAAGAGTGAATGTGGAGTGTGGGGGTAAAGAAGGTCTTATCTCTACATTTGAGGAGTCTAAACATTTTAACCTTTGCCCTGCTAAAATACCTTTACTAAATACTAATCTAGCTGTTTCAGGCAGAGGTTTGTTTTGTCTTTTTTGTTTTTCAGTTTCACCTGGGCTTTCTGGAGTGAGAAGAAAATTTCTTGATACATTGGGATTATGGAAGAAAGATGACCCATGCGTTTGTGTTCACTGTCTTACCTAAAAGCAGTAAGTTGCACAGACTGTGTAGGTCAGTTGGGAAGGAGAGGGCTTTTTCGGTAGTTCCTAAAGTACTTTTGTTTTCTTGGGGAAATCCCAGCCACAGGGTGACACTTTGCATCTTAGCAAGACAATGGGAGTAAGAATACTTTGGAATGTCAAAAAGTCCCTTCTATAGCTAGCCCAATTTAAATTGCTTTTCCAGCAGTTGATGAGTTATCCAAGTGCTCTTGTTAGCATATCTGATTGTGGTCTCTACTAAATGTGGGTAAAGTTTCTTTAGGGTAAAATAAAAGTATCTGTATCTGTTAAGCTTTTAGAAACTTGAAAGCTGGAATCAGAGCTGTCCCTTTTATCCTTATTTCAGAAAACCTAGACATGACCAAATTAAGAGAGTAATTATCTGTTAATCTTCTGTACTTTTCACAGAAAAAATTTACTAATATATTTATGGTTTCAGCTTTCTGGGTTTTCCCCAATATGTTTAAATGGGGAAGTGAAGAAAGAGAATGATGGAAAAAATCAGACTTTCTCACTCTTCCTTACACATCAGCAATAGTATTATAACATAATGTAATGTAATATAATATAACATAATATAATATATGATATGATATAATAGTATAATAATAACAATCAGTAATAATAGAGTAAATCTTGAAGAAAAATGAGAAGAAAAAAGGTGTAAGCTGATTTCACAGCTTGTTTTATATAACATTGAAAGACTAGCTCCTCCAATGAGTTCATCTCTCTGAGTCTCAGTTAGTCAATCATCTCAATTGAGATATATATTATCAGAGAGAAGGCTGTGGACATCTAGTCCATAGGGAGATATGCCTTAGATGCCTCCAAACCAAATGCTCTATAATGTCATCCAACTGATTAGAGGAACTCATCAAATTTATCAGTCACTCCCCTTAATCAACCCTTTTACATATGTAATTAAGTTATCATCCTATTTGACTAACTATAGGATTTCAAATTTCCTTTTGGCAGCTTACTGATTTCTCACAACTACTCCCTCCTCTCCACCACAGTTCTGGCCAGATTGGGCTGCTTTGCTACTAATACTTGGGAAACTTGCTTTCTGCCGAGAAGCTCAGCCTATAATTAGGTGTTCCTTTATCTTTCTCATTAGAAACTTATCTGTCACTGGGTCTTAACTGCCCTAGTTCCAGAGCAATTCTCTCCACTCTGCCTTGATTGGCTTCTTCTCACTAAACTGAGCGAAAAGGAAACAGGGCCATCTATAGCATTCTTTCCCCCATGATGATTTTTCCACTAATCAGAATCCTTTGATGATGCCTCAGTTCCCATAGCAACCAGCTATTGCTGTGTGCTTCCAATCCACTCATCCTGGTCCTCCTCTTCTGATTGGTGGCTTGTACACTTTTTACATCTTTACCACATACCCCATGCCTACAGCATGGATTCTTCTTTCCACATGACTTTTTAAAGAGGCCAAACTGCTTCCTTTGTATTCAAAATTAAAATGATTTAGATTTTGTTAATAATCAACATTCAGAGAAACAAAGTCACTTTTCTACATATCAGTTTAAAACAAACAAAAAAGTCTTATTGTTGGCTTTTTGCTGAGACAATGAAAGAAGGCGAGCTAAGCAAATCAACTTTGCAGAGGCAATCACTGGGCTGAAAAATTCGAGGTCCATAACTTTAAGTAGTTTTTTCTGTAATACTTTAAGATTCTTTATTTTTTCATTTTCTTCTCATGATAAATTTTTATTTTCTTCCATATTACAGGTAAATAAATTTTTTAATATTCACTTATGATCTTTTGTAATCCATGTTTTCTCTCTCTCCCTTCTACTCTTCCTCCCTCCCCAAGAAGGGAGATAATATGATGTAGGTGGTATATATATATATATATATAATTTTCCCTATTTGTCATATTGTGAAAGAAGACAGATAATGCTTATTCTAGAGAATAATTCATGGAAGAAATAAGGAGTGGTATGATTCAATTTTCATTCAGACTCCATCTATTCCTTCTATGAGAGTGGCTATAATTTTTTTTTTTTGGCAAGAGACTCTTGGATTTATTCTGGATCCTTGCCTTGTTGATAATAGTTAATTCATTAACAGTTGATTGTCATACATTATTGTTGTTACTGTGTGTAATATTCTATTGGCTCTGTTCACTTTATATCATTTCATATGTCTTTTCAGGGTTTCTGAAGACTCCCTTTAAACCTTTCATCATCTTAGGTGTAGAGAAAAAATGCCTTCTTTTTCAACTTCTTCTAGGCTAACATAAAAAGAACATTATTAACATGTTTCAATTTAGAATGTATAGTATGGATCTCTCAGTGTATTATTATTATTTTAAAAATGAGACCTGTTGAAGTTAAATGACTTATTCAAAGTCAAAAAGATAATTAGTAGCAAAACCAGGACTCAAATAGAGTTTTTCTTAGTTTTAATCCAGTGTTTCCACCATTGTAATAAGTAGCATTTAATCAGGACCTTAAAGGATAAATAGAATTTCACAAAGCAGCTATGAGGACAGCAAAGGACATAAGAGTTATAAGAAAAATAACCGAAGGGTGGTGAAGTAATGAAAGTGAACAAGGGATAGCAAATACTCTCTACAGAATAGTATATGACTTATGAAATAAGCTTACAAAGGACTCAATATACCAGGTTGTGAAGGCCTTCAATGTCATGTTAATCAGAGGATGTTATTCAGTAAGCAACAAGGAGGTCCTAAATATCTTTGAGGATAAGTGCAATATCAAATCTGTGTCAAAAATGATTAATTCAATAATAATATAATGGAATTTGGAGAGCGAAAGTGGAGAATCAGAGTACATGGAGCCAGTTCAGATCTGTTCTTGGCAAACAAATGTTAAATTTTCATTATGAGCATTTACATTCTGAAAACTGACAAAAGCTACAAATCAGATATTGAGATTTTTTTTATTTTATAGACAAGAAATTGACAGAGAAAATAATAATGTAGTTTAAACAATAATACATCATACATGTATTTTTTCCTAGAGAGCTGGTTACTAAATATTTATCAGAACAGAGTACCAAAAGAATTAATGTCAACAGATTAAAGCTCTTTTTAGTGTGGGAACAGTTTGTTGTTACTTGGAGAGAAATCTGTGCCAATATATGTTGAAAATAGTGGAGCAGAAAAGTACTGGACAGCTTTTAAGGATTTGGTGTAAAGCACTACATTTATTCATCTGAGCCAGAGTACTTACAAACATCAGGAATGATTTAATGAAAATGAGGAGGAAATTCAGAAACTGCTAAATGAAAAATGAGAACTCCATAGGGTTTACCCACAGAACTCTCTAAGTCTCTAAGAAGTCAGCATTTAAGACCATCAAAAGTAAAGTGCAAGGGTAAGCTAGTTCATTCAGTGGACAGAGAACTAGGTCTGGAGATGGGAATGTCCTCGGTTTATATCTGGCCTCAGATACTTCCATGGTGAGTCACTTAACCCCAATTATCTAGTCCTTAACACTCTCCTTCCTTGGAAACATTACCTTGTATTGATTCTAAGATGGAAAGTAATGGTTTAAAAAATAGTAAAGCGCTCATGAAGCTTAGAGAGATACAGGAATCTTGTGTCAGGAAGAAAGCAGATGAAATTCAGTTTTATGCTGATAGTAACAATCCAAAACTCTTCTATGATACCCTGAAGGCTATTTATGGGCCAGAGACTTATGGTGCATCTCAGTTACTCAGTGTTGATGATGAAGCCACACTGCAGTGATAAGAACAGGATCCTGGAGAGATGGGCTGGACACTTCCATAATGTTTCCAACAGATCATCATTAATCATGCTGAAACCATTAACCACATACCTCAGGTTGAAGTCAATCCCTCTCTCCCAGAACTTGCACATGAAAAAGAGGTTTTGAATTCCATTAGGCTCCTCTTGTGCCTGATACTAATTCCATTCCAGCAAGATTATTTTTAATTAATTAAGAAAATTTTTCCATGGTTACATGATTCATGCTCTTTCCCTCCCTTCCTACTACCCCCATTCCCATAGCCAATGCATAATTCCACTGGGTTTTACATGTGTCATTGATCAAGACCTATTTCATATTATTGATATTTGCACTAGGGTGATCATTTAGAGTCTACATCCCCAATAATATCCCCATTAACTCATGTGTTCAAGCATATAGTGCTGACCAGCTGTACTTAATTTTTCTTCTGCTTTTCCACTCCCACAGTTCTTTCTCTGGATGTGGATAGTGTTCTTTCTCATAAGTCCCTCAGAAATGTCTTGGGTCATTGCATTGTCCAGCAGAGATTATAAGCTAGGGGCATTCAATGTTCATACAAAAATTGATTGTAATCTTCTGGATTATATGGCAAGATCATGTTATCCTCCAGGAGATCAAGGATCCCTTCATTTTCTACCTCTATAAATAAAAAGAAAATAGATTGTCTTGTGACAATTACAGATATGTGTATTTGTGAGTGTTTGTGTAGGTAGTGTCTCTCTTAGTCCTTCCTGGGAAGATTCCTGCCTGAGTCTTCTTTAATAGGCTAATCTTTCACCTAGAAGATGGTCACCTACCTGAGAGACAGTGTGGCTTCAGAATGGGCTAAGAAATGGTTGTTATGATTTTTGCTGCTTGAACAATTCCAGGAGAAATTCCAGGAACAGAAGAGAGGTCATCAAACAACATTCATTGATTTGGCCATGGCCTTTGAAATTGTTAGTCCCTGTGGACATGTGAAAGATTGTGACAAAATTTGGTTGCCCAGAGAGTTCATCAATATTGCATAAAAATTTCATGATGGCATGCTTGCTCAGATTCTGGAAAATGGACAATGCCTTCATGATTTCCCCTTCACCAATAGCCTGAGACAAAGGCTCTGTGCTTACTGCCATGCTCTTTAGCATGGTGTTTATAGTGATGTTATAGAACATTTTCAGTGAAAATAAAAATGGCATCAAGGTCAGCTGCTGCAACAACGGTAAATTTTTTAACTTGAAAAGGGTATTAAACCAAGACTAAGAGAGAGGTACAGTTGGTGTATGACTGTTGGTTTGTAAATGATTGTTCACTCAATGTAGTCCGAGACTAAGATGATATAGAGAATGGATTGATTCAAAGTTATTTGTGCTAATTTTGGTCTGACAATTAATACGATCAAAAAAAGGGATTCTCTACCAGCCATCATTTACAGCAAATGGAGACATTTACCTTGGCCGTCTACTTTCCCGGGATGTATGGATATATGATGATAATAATGCATGCACTGCCAAAGGGTTTGGAGGCTCCAAGGAAGATGTGGGAGAGAAGAGGTATTAGGCTGCTTACCAGGATGAAGGTCTACAGAGCCATTATGCTGACCTCTTTGTTATATGCCTGCAAAACCTGGACAGTGTGCCAGTGTCATGCTAGGAAACTGAATTACCTCTACTTGAATTGTCTTCAGATTTTTAAAGATCTGGCAAAATAAGGTGCTTGAGATGAACTGCCAAGCATTTGTATTCCAACTGAAGAGTGTGTAACTGTGTAACTGTGATGGGCTGACCACATTGTTTAAATATCAAGCATACATTTGCTTAAAAGACTATTTTAGGAATACCTTCTACCAGGCAAGAGCTCACACTGAAGTCGGAAGAAGCATTACAAAGACACTAAAGGTTTTTCTGAAGAATTTTAAATGGATTGTGAGACACAGGAGATACTACCACAGGCCATCTGGTATGGCTTACCCACTTCAAAGAAGGTGCTGTGTTCAAGGAGCAAAACAGAATTATAGTAGCTCAAAAGATACACAAGATGCACAAATTTAGAGACATCTCCATCCCAAATGTTCATATGGACTGTTTGTGTCCAACTTGCAGGAAAGGCTTCAGAGCTCATATTGTGCTGATCAGCTGTACATTGATCCTGACATAGTAATATCATTTTGGTCCTCTTCAAGTATGAAGGACAACAACCAACCATCACTTCTAAAATACAAAATAATAACCAGTGATTAAGATGGGTTCAGTCACCTAGAAGTAATAAGCAGTCATCCTAGGATGTTGACACAAAAATGATAGAGTTCATTTGCAGATGTCATGGAAATAGATTTCATAGAACTTATAAATTGATTGGATGTGAGAAGTGAAGGAGAGTGAAATGTAGGACATTAACCCAATGTTTTGACCAGGGACGAGTGGTGGTACCATAGCCACTAATAAGGAAGTCAGAATGAATAGCCATTTGGGGGGAAACATGAGTTATATTTTCAACATGTTAATTTAAATACTATTAAGAAAGGTTAGTAAAGATATTCTTTAGGCATTTGGAAATGTGTGGGAAGCTTAGACTGAAATACTCCAAAAAAATGGCAAATATGGTCTAATGACTTCTTTCTACATCTTACATCAGAAGAAAAAAAATCTTAGATTTAGAAAGAGAGGGCAAAGATTCAAATAAAGCTCTGTAACTTGTGAGTTCTAGGATTCAAGTCACTTCTCTTGATTTGGCCTCAATTTCATCATCTATAAAATTAGAGGATTAGTTAAATGATTCCAAAGTCCATTCTTCCTGGCTCTAAATCTTATGACCATATCCCAACATATAATTCTTTAATAGCTTGATATGTTTGTATTCTCGTCGATAGGCATCAGACCTCCAACAAGGCAGATCTCAAATATTTCATCCCCTTTCAATATATAAAGCATCATCACCATCACCACCATCATCATAATGATGATGATGATAAATACCCAGATTTCTACAATGTCAGGATTTATACCCAGGTATCTCCAGGTTCCAGATTTTTTTTTACTATACTCTCGTACCTCAGTTTAGCTTTCATATATTTTATCTAATTCTAATTATCTAAAAATTAATGATCCAGAGAGCTAGCTTCAGCATCAAGAAGATTTGAGTTCAAGTCTTTCCTTTTACTCACACTGACTATACTTTCATTGGGATAAGGGGAGTGATTAAATATGATATAAATGGCAGTCCTTTAGTTAACCAGTAAGATAGCTTAAATAGGAGCACTTTCCCCTATATATTCTGTACAGAACTGAATGAGTTTTCAAAAAGCCTCAGAATAATATATGTAGATTATTTTCTTAGTGAACATTTGTTGCTATTGTTTTTTCTATGTTTACACATAAAGGAATCGTTCTTAGACTGTATAATCAAGATTTATGCACAGAAGAAAATCTAACCTAAATAAATTCTATCCCTTTACAGATGAGGAAACTGAGAATACTCATCTGAAGTTTCGAAGGAGCAAATCTGGAATTTGAATCCAGGTCCTCTGACCCATAAGTCTTTGGAATCAAAGTCCAATTCTCTTTTTATATATACCATTTAAAGTATTAGGTCTTACAACCAGGGTCAAATTATATTAGTTGCTCACTTTAGTAGAGCTCATTTCAGGCTCCCCAGTGACATTAATAAATTCCCTGTAAGGTCAAAAGTTTGGAGCTTTTATTGTATTGGAAATTCAGCATGATTTTCTTCCTTATAGAGAAACCTTGAGCTCACTCTTATGGCAAAAAAGGTCTGCTTGATCAAGCCTTGATTGAAATAAATCTATTTGTTCTATTTCTTTTAAATGACATTTTATTTTCCTCCTAGGCATTTTGTAATTAAAAGTGCTTTCATCAGAAATTCATATTCTAACCAAAGAAGATAAATTCTGATTTTCTTTTCTTGCTATAAAATTAGTAAGCAAAAAAGAAATGGGCACTGTTTCATTTGTTTGACTTAGCTGTTTCTATTAGAGAATCTCTTCATCACCATGGACTTGAATGTGAAAAATTTTTAAAAATGTGAAAAAAATAATATGGTTTATAGCGATAATCCTCTTAAATACTTGAGGCTTTGCCAGCTTTCAACTAACAAGCCCGGTTATTAACAGCTGCAGTCCTACAACACTAAGGGATTATTGTCTAGGCCTGCTGACGATGCATTGCTAGTGACCAGTTTGTAAAATGCAATCTGTTATTGTATTTTGCAACCTGATCAATGATTAAAACTGCTGGAAGCACAAAAACCTGCCTCCTCAACTAAGTTCACTGTTTTTGGAATAAATAGCATTGTGTAGTTAGTTTTTATCTGTGATTAAAGGTTCTTATTATTACCTGTGTAAGTTATCTGGCAGCTTTTTTTAGCCTGCGGTTTGATCAAGTAAACTTGAAAAGAGCATCAAGATTTTTAAAAAATTAACATTACCTTTAGCTATAAAAAATGACAGCTCTGTCAGAAGACTGTCTGCCTTCAACTAATTCTTAATATGGAGTTTCTGACAAGTATACAGATTTGCCTTAATTATTTATTCATTTCATTGAAACCATCTTCATCTGCTTTAAATTTCTAATAAGTCTATTTAAATAAAGAGAATCCTATTTGAATGTTGATTTCATACTTTAAAAATCCTTTAGGTGTCTGTATTTATACGGAAGTGGCATGAAACAGTTGACTTTCAGGAAATGGCCCAAGCATTGATGCTTATCAAATTCAGAAAGGAGGGTATAATATTTTTATATAAGATTCATAATGATAGCAACATTTATATAGTCCTTTAAGGACTATAAATAAATATCATAAATATCTAGAGGGCTCTTTGGCTGATAACAGAAAGAAAAAAATGTGTATGTACAAATGTATATAGATATACAGTATCTAATTAAGTAGTGTAATTTATTCTATGTCAAGAAAATAGAACATGTAACATTTGTTTTCCTTCTATATTCATGTGAATCAAACAATCCCATCCCTAAGTCCCATTTGGTCTTATGTCCTCCAGTGTACTTCATCAGACTTTGACATCATGGTGGCAGAACATGTAATACACTTCCTTGTTGCTGAAAGGAAGAGAAAGGAACAATTCTGGGTATCAGGCAAAATTCCCTGGAAGACTCTACAGCATGGAGCACTCAGATTTCCCTTACGTGGCAGTTATATATCAAGGGTACAAGTCTACATTTCTAATGTAGGGACAGAGATGAATTCTAGGACTGCCAATGAGAGGCAAGATCTGGGTCCAGGCTTCTAAGATTAGGGCTCTCATGAAAATGTCAACTACAACATGATCTGAGTCTTAGCTGGAGCTCTATTGATTATCTCCCTCAAAGAATTAAATTCAGGTCACCAAATATTTAAGGGACTCTAAAATGGAGAACTATTAAATGGAGGGAGTAATAATCTAAGTAGTTCTAAAAGGATATATCTTGATTATTTGGAACATATAGTATTATATTTAACTATAAAGTAAAACACATTTAATTATGAAGTAAAACATTTAACTGGAAAGTAAACACATTTAACTAAAAAGAAAAATTAAAGATGGAAAGTATATTCATGCATTAGGGAATTATTTGTTTTGGAGTAAGGGCAAAGATCATTTTAAAAACTAGAAGAGGAATCAGGAAAAGCCAAATGGAAATAACATTTGAATGGTCTTTTAAAGGATTTGTAGGAATTCAATGATAAATTTGGGAAAGTGAAGATATTTCAGACCTCAAGAACTTTTCTGGAAAATATAAAATGGAGTATATTGAAAGGGATAGCAATTATTCCAGTGTGGAAAGAATTAAAACATGTGAATAATGTGATTGGGATATACTTAGCTTTATATAAAAAATGACTCTCCATGTACAGTGTAAACTTAAATTTTCAATTTAATTTGAAAAGAAAAAAATGGCCCTATTATACATTTAATATGTATTTACCGGAAGAGACTGCAAATGGAAGTCAAGATGGCAGAGTAAGGAATGCTAGAACTCACCTCCAAGAAACCACCCAAAACAAACAAACCAGCCTCAAAACAAACACTGGAGCAGCAGAACCAACAAAAGTCAGAGTGAAGTGGTGTTTCAGTTCTGTCTTCCTGGGGTAAAAGGGGAGAGTAGCAAATGGACAGCCTGAAGAGCAGCCCATCCCATACTGATGAGCCGTCAAGTGCACTTGGAACTAGAAGAAACAGGAGGAGGAGGAACAAGTACATCTGGGGATTTGGGCTGGTGGGGGAGACCTTCATCAGGAGGAGCAGCCTGGTGCTCATAACACCTAGAAGTGCTGACAAATGAGCAAGAGAACATAACTCAATCCAGTTCTTGTGGGAAACAGAGTCAGCACAACATCCACTCCAGGAATAGAGTTGAATTTCAACATACAGAAAAGGTCATAGGCAAAACAAAAAAAAAGTTGAAAAATTGAGCAAAAGACAAAGGAAAAACCTGACCTTAGAAACTTACTTTAGTTACAGGGAAGATCAAAATACAAACTCAAAAAAAGACAGTTACACCAAAACTATAACTTGAAGCTTCAAAGGAAAGTGTGAAAATGTGTTTAGCCCCCCAAATATGGAATTACTAAAACTGGTAGAGTCAGGGACAAATAGAGGAAACAGCTCAAATGAAAAGAGACAAAGCAGATCAAAGGAATAGTGGAGAATATCATTGTTTTTCAAAGTGCTTCATCATCTGTTCAAAGTACTGGCTTAAAAATCACATTTGTGGAACAATTAATTCAAATGCTGTATAAACTATTCAGAAAAAAATAGCTGGAGAAGGAATTCTTTCAAATTCCTTTTATCACACAAATATGATGTTGATAACTAAACCAGGAAGAACAACAACAAAAAGAAAACCATAGACCAAGATTTCTAATGAATATTGATGCAAAAATCTTAAACAAACAAAAAAAACTATCAAGAAGATTGCAGCAATATATCACAAGGATCATAAACTAGGACTAGGTAGTTTTTTTTACCAAGAATGCAGGAATGATTCAATATTAGGCAAACTATTAATTGACAATATCAATAACAAAACCAAAGAAACCATGAGACTATTTCAATAGATGCAGGAAAAAAAAACTTTTGGCAAAATACAATTTTGATTGCTATTAAAAAAAACTACAGAACTTTGAAATACATAGAACATTTCTCAAAATGATAGCTAGCATCTATCTAAAGGCATCAGAAAGCATTAGCTCTAATGAAGATGAACTAAAAGTCTTCCCAATAAAATCTAGAGGGAAAAACCATTATCATCACTACTATTCAATATTGGGCTAGAAATGCTATCTATAGCAATAAGAGAAGAAATAAAAGGAATTAGAATAGACAATGAGGAAATAAAGCTATCACTCTTTGCAGATTATATAATGGTATACTTAAAAATCCTAAGAATCAATCAAAGAATGAATTGAAAAAATTAACAAATTTAGAAAAGTTACAGGATATAAAATAAACCCACAAAAATAATCATTTCTCTATAATAAGTTCTAACATCAAGAGGTAGAAAGAGTAATCCCATGTAATAAAACTCAAGGCAATATAAAATACTTGGGAATTTATCTGCCAAGACAAACCCAAGAACTCTATGATCCTAACTACAAAACACTTTTCACACAGATGAAGTCAGATCTAAACAACTGAAAAACATTAATTTTTATGGTTATGCTGAACTAATATAATAAAAATGACAATTCTTGCTAAATTAATTTACTTATCCAGGACATAACAATCAAAATACTCCAAAATGATCTTTTAGAGATAGAAGAAATGGCAACAAAATTCATCTTTAAGAAGAAAAGACATAGAATATTAAGGAAATTAATAAAAACATTAAGGAAATTGGCTTCGCTGTACTGTATTTCAAACAATAAAATAAAGTGCCAACCCTTAAAACAATCTGGTACTGTCTAAGAAATAGAGTGGAGGACCAATGAAATAGATTAGACCCTCAATACACAATGTTAAATGGACCATAGGAACCCAGTTTTTGACAAATTCAGATATCCAAGCTTTTATAAAAGGAAGAACTTCCTATCTGTCAATAACCTAGGAAACCTTGAAAACAGTATGAAAGAAATTAAGCATTGATCAATACTTTACTCCATATTCCAAAGTAAAGTCAAAATGGATACATGATTTAAAAATAAAGGGTGATAACATACTATGGGGACATGATTAGGAATGTAGATTCTAAGCAATCACCCTAATATAAATATTAATAATATGGAAATAGGTCTTTATCAATGACATGTGGAATTACTCATTGACTATGGAGGGGAGAGGGTTGGGGATAAGGCGGGGAGGGAAAGAAGAGAATCATGTAATCATGGAAAAATATTCTAAATCAATTAATTAAATAAAATTTTTAAAAAGGGGTGATAGCATAAAGGAATTAGGGAGCACAAAATAGTTTACCTGTCAGACCTAAGGATAAGGGAAGAATTTATATCAAAATAAGACAAAGAACATTATAAGATATAAAATAGATAATTTTGGCTATTTTAAATTTAAGTCTGCACAAACAAAAACAATACAATTCAGAAAAAAAACAAACAACAAACTGGGAAAAATCTTTATAGTGTCTTTTTGACAATGGCTTCGTTTCTGAAATATATAAAGAGCGATTCAGATTTATAAGAATACAAACCATTTCCCAATTGACCTATGGTCAAAGGAAATGAATAGGTAATTCTCAGATAAAGAAATTAAACTATCTTTTTAATCATATAAAAATGCTCCAAATCACTATTTATTAGAAAAATGCAATTTAAAGCAACTCAGGAGTACCACTTCACACCCTTCAGAATGACTATTATGGCAAAAATGGAAAACAGCAAATGCTAGAATGGGAAAATTAGGACACTAATACACTATTGGTGGAGCTGTGAACTGATACAACCATTCTAGAGAACAATCTGAACTATGCCTAAGGGACCATAAAACTGTGCGTACAACTTTGTCCCAGGAATATTAGTAATTCAGAATTCCAGAGAGATAGAAGATAAAGGAAAAGCACCTACCAGAAAATATATATATATATATATATATTTATAACAGCTTTTTGTGGTGCCAAAGAATTGGAAACTGAATGGAGGTCCATCAATTGGGAAATGACAGAACAGGTTGTGGTCTATGCTTGTAATGAAATGCTATTGTGCCATAAGAAATGATAAATAAGATGAAAAACAAATCCTGAAAAGACAAATGAGGTGATGCAAAGTGAAGTGACGGGAACCAGGAAAGTTTGTACACAGTGGCAACAGTAATGTAACAGTAATAAACTGTTTAACTGAATAACTTAATAACTTAATTATGATCCACAAGGTTGCTTGCATCCAAGACGACTTCAGGAGACTCATGAAAAAAAAGTATAGGTACTGTCATTGAAGGAACAGCTAGAGTATGAATGTAAATGAAAACATATTCTTTATTTCCTCCATTAATTTTTGTATAGTGAGAGAAATGTATCATTTCAAAACATGATGAACATGAAAATCTGTATTATATAATAATATAACTATAACCTATATCATTTTACCTGCCTTCTTGGGGAAGAGATAGGAGGGAGAGGGAGAAAGGGAATGTGGATTGCAAAATAACAGAAATTTTGAAAAATTGTACTGATGTGCAATTTGGAAAAAAAATTTATTAAAATTTTTAAAATGTGCATTGGTGCCCAAGATATGAATTGGTACAAACATTCTGGTAAGCAATTTGGAATTATGCAGAGTGATTTAAATGTTCATTCCTTTTGGCCCAGAGAGTTTTGTAGCTAGTAATTTACCCCAAAGTGGTAAATGACAAAAGGAAAGTCACCACAAATACCAAGATATTATTTATGGCCCTATTTTTTATAGTACCGAAGAAGTATATTGGAAACTGATGTCTATCAAACATGGAATAGCTAAATATCTTGTGTTACATTAATGTAATTGGATATTATTATGCTGTAAATACTGATAAAACATGAAAGACATTAACTGATACAAAATGAAATAATGAGTTTGAGAAAAACTGGAGCCTAAAATATGACTATAAAAATGGAAATGGAAACAATAACAATAAAAAACAATGCTTTAAAACTATGATGAAATGAAGAAATTTGGCCCCAAGGAAGAAATAGAAAGATTTTCCTCCTTTGTTTCTTCCAAATATTATGAAATGATGGCTATTATATAGCATCAGACTTTAAAAAAGTTTTTTTAGTTTCAATAAATTTATCTTTCTTTTTTTATTCTCTTCTATAAGAGAGCTCTCTGAGAGAGGAAAGAAAGGGACAGCATGAGTTAAAGAATATTTATTATCATCACTAATTATAGGTAATACATCATTAAGGTATATATAATAAATTTACATATATGAAAATTTGTGTCTCGATAATTAGATAACACTTTCCACATCATTAAGATAATCTGGTCACTTACTAAGAACAAACACTTTCATATTGCAATGGTATCCATGCACTTCCCTAAATTCAGTAATCAGGTGCTTATTATGTGTATAACATTGTACTTGAAATACTAAGATAGAGAATAGAAAATATCCAAGACTTCAGGAAATTTATATTATACTTGGAGATATAATATGCTAACAGTTAAGTATATATATATATGATAATTTGAGAGAAAGGATATTAACAACTAGGGAAAATCAGGAAAAACTTCTTCTAACAAGTGGTACCTGAAAATAACTTTGAATGTAAAAGATTCTGAGAGGCAGAAGTTAGGGAATTTTTTCCAGGTATAATGAATAGTCAATTTTGGGCAATAGTAATTAATCCAATTTTTGTTGAATAGAGTTAATGAAGATGCAAAGAGAGAAGGAGGGAGAGAAGGAGGGAAGGAAAGAAGACAGGAAGGACAGAAGGACTTATGGGTCTATTAATGTTTTCCTGACTTCAGCCCCAGCACTATATTTAGTAGATTTATAGATGGAGCACTGGGCATGGAGTCAAGAAAGTCTGAGTTCAAATCCAGCTTCAGACACTTACTGACAATACAATAGTGGGGAAGTAATTTAATCTGTCTCTTTCAATTTCCTCAACTATAGAAGGAAAATACTAATAGTACTTGTCTCCCAGTGTTGTTATGTTGGTCAAATGAGATATTTGTGAAACTTTTAGTACAGTGCCTGGTGCCAGAATAAGTATTATATTAGAGCTAGGTATTGTTATCTTCTGAGCCACCCAGATGCCTCTAAAGGAAAAGAACAAAAACCCAAACAAAATAATTAAACAAAATAAATCAGTACCATTAGGATAGGGGCAGATTATCAAAAATTATCAATTTTAAGAATATATATTTTATCTTAGAGGCAGTAATATAATTCTGAAGATTTTTAAATGACGTGTACTTTGGAAAAATTATTTTAAATTTAATCAACAAAAAGATAAAAGAACCCTACTTAACGTTTAAGTATGGGAAGTCCATAAAATACTTACTTAAGTGGTTTATACCTCCAGAAGTGACTGACTGCTTCCCCCCCCCCCCCAGTACTAAGCAAATTTAAAGACTGTAATTAGCCCTGGTAAAGTGGAGAAAGGGACAGGAAGTGACATTAAGAAAGATCTTTAAAAGAGGCCAAAACTTCCTTTTAGGAAGTTTTCTGGCTGAATCTGGAGCATGGAGGATTAGGGAGCATGGAGGACTGGAGGACAGGTAAAACTGCTTTTGTATCTTCTCCCTTTGGAGCCACTGCTTAGGTGAGTGAAAAAGCTGACTCCTTTCCTGGCTTCTGTTGACATTAGTTTCCGGAGAGGCCTCCCTGCCTTGGAGGAGAACTCATGGTTACTCACCAATGGGCCCTCTGGCTAAGGGTCCTCCAGCTGAGGGCTAATTAGCCCCGCCTGGGTTGAGTCATGGGCAAGAGCAAATATTTAGTGTGTTAGGTCAGATATCTTACTCTACCCTCTTTCACATGTCTCTATTTGCACTCTTCCTCTTTTTTTTTTGTAAATAAAGCTGTTAAAGAGTAAATTTTATTTGATCTGTATTAATTATTTTTTAAATCAGCAAACATATTATCTTATTTTAGTCTAACCATAAATTTAATCCCTACAAATAAGATAGAAGATTTCCAAGCATTCCTGAGGACTAAGCCAGACCTAAACAAAAAATATGAAGTTCAAATATGAAACACAAGAGAAGCCCAAAAAAGTAAATAAGAAATAGAAAATTTAATGGACTCATTAAGGTCAAAATGTGCATATGTTTTTAAGGAAAGAGGATTTCTGTAATTCTTAAAAGTTACTTTTAGTAAAGAAGATAGAAGGAATTTACTCAGAAAGAGGTTGAAGAAGTAAGCTGATTATGATGATATCATGTATATGATGATATGATGTGTATGTAAATGTGATGATATGTATGTATCATATGATAATGTATGCATATGAATAATATGTAAAAAAATCAATCAAGGACTGAAAGAGAGGGTTGCATGAGGGAAGAGATAGAATGAGGTAAATTATATACATAAAGAACTGTGAAAAATCATTATAGAGAGGGCAGGATAAAAGTGGTTATGGGCAATGCTTAAACTTTACTCTCAATGTAACTGGCTCAGAAAGTGTAAAACAAGTATACTCGATGGGGTATAGAATTCTATCTTACCCCAAAGAGAAGTAGAAAGGGAATAAGACAAGGGAAGAGGGAGGCAAATGGAGGAAGGAGAAACTGGGGGTGGGGTTGATAAAAAGCATAATACTAGTGAGGAGGAACAGAGAGAAAGAGAATAGAACAGGATTTAAAGGGTATAATATGGTAGAGGGCAATACACAGATGGTAATCATAATGCTGAATGTGAGTGGAATGAACTCATCCATAAACTAGATGCAGATACCAGAGTGTATTAAAAAAGAGAATCCTACTTACTATATGTTGTTTATAAGAAAGACATTTGAAGCAGGGTGACACACACAGATTCAAGGTAAAAGACTACAGCAGAATTTATCATGTGTCATCTAAAGTAAAAGAAGCAGGAATAGCAATCATGATACCAAACAAAGCTAAAGTAGAAATTGATCTGATTAAAAGAGATGAGGAAGGAAATTACATTTTGCTAAAGGGTACTATAAATAATGAAGTGATATCATTACAACACATTTATGTACCAAATGGCATAGCATCGAGATTTCTAAAGGAAAAATTAAAGGAGCTCAAGGAAGAAATAGATTGTAAGACCATGCTAGTTGGGGATCTCAAACTTCCCCTTTCAGAACTAGATAAATAAAACAGAAAAAATAAATAAGAAAGAAGGGAAGTAAATGAAATTCTAGAAAAATTAGAATTAATAGATATCTGGAGAAAATTTAATAGGGATAAAAAGGAACATACTTTCTTCTCAGCAGTACATGGTACCTATACAAAGATCATCCATGTACTAGGGCATAGAAATATTGCAAACAAATGCAGAAAAGCAGAAATAATAAATGCAACTTTTTTTCAGATCATAATGCAATAAAAAGTATAATTAACAAGGGTCTATGTAAAATTTATTGGAAACTAATCTAATTCTTCAAAACTTGTGGGTCAAAAAAAGTCATAGAAACAATTACACAACTTCATGGAAGAGAATGACATGAGGAGACAAAATATCAAAACCTGTGGAATGTAGCCAAATCAGGGGAAAATGTATGTCTCTGAGTGTCTATAGCAACAAAATCAAAAGGGAAGAGATCAATGAATTGGCTTTCAACTTAAAAAATTAGAAAAAGTAGGAACTGAAAATCTCCAAATAAAAACTAAATTGGAAATCATTAAAATTAAAGGAGAAATTAATAAAATTGAAAGTAAAAGAACCATTGAATTAATAAATAAGACTAGGAACTGGTTCTTTGAAAAAGCAAATAAAATAAAAAAGTAATGGTTAATTTAATCAAAAAAAGAAAGAAGAGGGGGCAGCTGGGTAACTCAGTGGACTGAGAACCAAGCCTAGAGACGGGAGGTCCTAGGTTCAAATCTGGCCTCAGACACTTCCCAGCTGTGTGAGCCTGGGCAAGTCACTTGACCCCCATTGCCTACCCTTACCACTCTTCTGCCTTGGAGCCAATACACAGTACTGACTCCAAGACAGAAGGTAAGGTTTTAAAAAAAAAATAAAAAATAAAAAAAAGAAAGAAGAGGATCAAATGAACAGTATCAAAGATGAAAAGGGTGATCTCACTTCTAATGAAAAGGAAATTAAGGTAATTATTAAGAACAATTCCTCAAATATGACAATCTAGTTGAAATGGATGAATATTTACAAAAATATAAATTGTGTAGATTAACAAAAAGAGGAAATAGAATACTTAAATAATCCCATTTCAGAAAAAGAAATTGAAACAAACCATTAAGGAACTTGCTAAGAAAAAATCCCAAGGGCCAGATGGATTCACAAGAATTCTATCAAACATTTAAAGAATGACTAGTCCCAATACTATAAAAATTATTTGACAAAATAAGCAAAGAAAGAGTCTTACCAAATTATTTTTATTACATAAATTTGGTATTGATTCCAAAGCCAGGCAGACCAAAAACAGAGAAAGAAAACTATAGACCAATCTCCTTTACGAACATAGATGCAAAAATCTTAAAGAAAATATTTATCCTATACATGACTTTGGGGGTACATTTTTTATTTTACCTCCTCCATTAGATTGTGAGCTCCTTGAAGGCACGGTCTATTTTTGTTATTGTTGTTATTGCTGCTGCTGCTGCTGCTGTTGTTGTTGTTTGGTTTTGTATCCCCTGTGCCTAGCTTAATGCCTGCCACATAGTATGCACGTAATAAATGCTTGTTTTTTCTATGTGTGTAATGAACAACAAAAGACAATGTGTTGTAGTAGTTAACAAACTGGTCCAAGCGTTAATATCATCTCAGTTCAAATCCCATTCTTCTCACCTAACATAGTCTAGTTTTGTGTCCTACTTAAACTTCTTCTCATGGTCATAGAACTGCAGAGAAGGTGCTGTTCTATAGAAACATTAGCCTGAATCAGGAGTTCCCTAGAGCAATGAAATACCAGGTTCAGAGCTATTCCCTATAATATGTGACTAGGATCTAGTCCTATTAGTCTTATAGTTAATTTTGGTCCTTTCTTTTTAATCAAAAGATAACTTTATATATTGAAACACAACATCTATCTATCTATATACTCACATGCACATGCATACATATATGTATCTACATATATACAAACATAGAACATACACATAGAAACATTCAAATATCTTTAATATTAATATATATATTTATGTATATTTGTTGTGTGCAGATGCAAAGTATGGAATCCCTGCAAAGGTACAGGGAGAGCCTCACCCAGAATTCCAGGGGACCCCGCTGGAGAACTTTGGGTGAGGGGCAGTTGAGAAGGGTTGAAGACAGTTAATTGGTAGGAATGGATGTGAGCAGACACTCTGCTTGATTCTCCTGACTTGGGGTTTCTCCTGAGAAACCATTGTAGTATAAGCTAGTGATTTCTACTCATAGGGTTAGCCTATTTGTTATTACTATTCTTCATTAATATAATTATATATTACTTAGTGATTAGAGAGTAAGATATTTATCTATAGCAAGAGAGCCAGTTTTAGTTAAGTGCTTCATCCCTCCACTGAAGAGGGGGAAGGGGGCATCAATTTAACAGTTCAGGGTCACCTTTCCTTTATCCTAAAACCTTCATTAACTTCTCTAATTTTCCTTGTTAATTCCTAATATAACTTTTTACCTTCAAATCTGTGCCTGATAATTATTTGGGAAGATACTTACAATTTAGTCTGCACATTTGGGTTGAATCCTGTTGGCTGCCAGTTTAAGATCTCCTCTGTCCTCAACAGTTAGATAAATAATTTCTATATATCTCTTCTAACTGACCTGAGAGGAATATGAATTTAAGAAAGAAACATTATTGGGGTTTCAGCCATAACAGAAACTCACCAGAAGAATCTTATTCCTGTCTTCATTACCAACTGAAGCAGAAGCAGTTAGAGGGGAAGGGGTTTGAGAATCAGGAGTGTTTTACTCCCTCCTTTCCTCACTGTAGCCTGTCAATCTCTGGCTCTTGACTTAAAGATCTATTTGACCCTGACACATTTATCTGCTTCTCCAAACTATCTGTTATTATAATCATAACAATATTATATATATTCTATTGATACTCAAATCCATGGTGAATCTATGGGGTTAGGATAGGAAGAGCCTTTTATAAGAACTGTCCATTCAGACTCTAACATGAGTCTTAGCAGATAATTCCTAAAGATTTGCTGGATGCACAGAGCTAAATTTTAAATGACTTGTTCATGGATCACAGGATCATTGATGTAGAGCTAGAAGGGACCATAGAGGTCATATGGTTCAGAGGTGTGTGTATGCATGTCAAAGACTTCACTAGCAGTTTAATGAAGCCCATGAAACCCTTTCAGAATAATGATTTTCAAATTCATTACATAAAGTATTTAAGATTACAAAGGAAACTGATCATATTGAAATAAAGCTGTTAACATTTTTTTTAGGTTCAAGGACCTCAGGGAAAGAACCCCAAATCTAATCTTTTTAAAAAAATCTAATCTACCTCATTTTCCAGAGAAGGAAACTAAAGCCAAAAGTATTGAAATGATCTGAAAGACACATAGACTAAAAACAGCAGAGCTAAGATTGTAACACTAGTTCTCTAAGAAGCTATTAATGCTCCTTCCACTTTACCAGGTTGAAAGCTAATCTTATAAACCCCAACTTAAGAAAACTATACATGTGCCTACCTAGATATGGTCAACAATATCTGATCATTGTAATGGAGAATCATGCCATTCATGTTTTTGAATAAAATATTGGAAAAGAAAATTTAAAAAAAATTGCCATTGCATTTTAGGTAATGTGATCAAACACATTGATATGGATCTGAATCTACCAGGCAGTTCTTACCCACACAATTCTGATATTCTTTTATTTCATGTATGTTGATTCTTATCTATGATAATTATTCCTCTGAACAATATAGAAAATAAGTTTTCAGATGGATACCCCAATACCTGGAAAATGTTTGAAGGATTGTACAACTGAAGGGGTACGGTTTCCTTGAGTTTCCTTCTCAGTCTTATGATTCTCTTAGCTACAGTCTAAAGGAATTGGTTTAAGTGATAAGTAGCAAAAATAACAATGATAGAGATAAGAATCCATTTGCTATTGAACTTCACTTCTGAATAGCTCAAGTTTTCACATCTATCATTTTATTTGTTTTCACAACATCCCTGTGGGGTAGTGGTAGATAAAATACTGTCACATTCTTTTTAAAGGCAATGCTTTTCAAAGCCTCCCTTTCAGCTGTGTCAGGGCTCAATGACAGGGTGTAATGTAAAGGGCAATCTTAAAGGGAATTGTAGATATACCACTGTGGATGCCATCTGCTTAAAAGTGTTCTCTCAAACACATTCATCAGCACTATTTAGCATAAAACTTTCTTGTTTGCACAGCCTACTTTTTAAAGTTCCCTACCACTTAGACTCCAAAAGGGAAGAGAAAAAAGGTTCTGGACAAATTGTTTTAGATTGATAATTTTCTCCTAACAATAACATGAGAAAGGCAGAGTAGTGGAGGTGGGGGAAAAGAAAGAAGGAAATTCCACGTGGACCACTGATGTCTTAAATGATTTCTACAAACCCCCTCTGTTCTATCATACCTTTTTGGAGAATGGGAAGCTTTGTTCTTTTTTTCTGTACAGATGGTAAGGAGAAGAGAAGAGAAGACATTTCATAGAGACAGTTCTGACAGGTGATCAAATCATCTAACACGTCTTCCCTGAAAAACAACGTTCAGATGGAATCTAAGCATCCACCCTATGACAGCATGAACATACTCTCCTCTGGCTTGACATTCATTTTAATAATAGAAAAAGCAGAGAGAATATCTGGCAACAACCATAACAACCAAAATAAAAATGGAGAGGGGAGCACCCTATGTGCTCTTGTCTTTAATATAGAGCATTAATTAAGTTATTTCTTTTCACAGGGAGCAATGATTTCAAAAAAGTAAAGTTTAAAAATAAAATAGAAATATTGTGTATGGAATCATCATGCAATCTAAAAAGGATACAGTCCTATTCAGCAAGATTATAAAGATCAGTAAAGGTGCTCTGAAAGGTATTAGTGTGAGGGCTGCCCCACTAAGTCCTTGATATTTAAAGATAAACACATAAACAACATTTCAAGGCTTCTGTCACTCAAAAGTATGTTTTTGCTGAAGATAATTTAAACATCTCTGTCACTCCAAGAGTAATAAAGATTAAAAAGAAAACTTAACAACTTGTTTATTATTAAAGTTGCCTTGGTCAAAACTGCTTTAGTAAGCCTTGAAATGCTATACAAATTTTAACCTTTATTTTATGGCTCATGAAAAAAAAACAAAAAAACCTGGCTGCTCTTCCTTGTCAAGGTTGAACATGTATATTCATTGGAAGCTTTCTCCCTCAAATGTTAGATTGCATTAACATTAAAACTATAATATGCATGTACATCATGTAAATAGTAATAATTATTATTTAGCAATCAGATTTTTCACTGACTTTGTCACAGGAAAACAACTAAAATAGCTTTAAAAATGTAGGTTTCTTCAACATCTGTCTATAAAAATCAAGCATGATGTAAATAAACTAAGATTTTTTTTACATTATAAAGATTATTGTATCCAATTATATGTCAATAGTTTCTTGAAATAATATTAATGGTTAAAATTATTTTAAAAGATTTATAAAATGTCAATTGAAGGGTTTGGGAAAATTCTAATGATATCACAAACTATGAGGTTATTTCTGTGTTATATTTGATGATTTAATTATTTTTAAAAACTGCAAAAATCTCATGACACAAAAATCCTTGTCCAGTTGATAAGGTTGATGAAACTCTTATAAATCCCACTGCTTTGGTAGTTAATTATGCAAGCCTTGAATCTACTCAACACATTAGGTCTGAAACTATTTTGAAAATTCCCTAGATTTTCCTCCTATTAAGGAAGAATCAGTGTCACAAATAGTAGTTATTTCAAATGTCATATATGCCTCTATTAAAGTAAGAGGAATATTGTGTTTCAAACTATTTAGAAGCAGAGCATTACACATATGCATATTATAGTTATATAACCTCATTTTAGAGGTCAGAACCCCCCCCCCCACACACACACACACACTTTTTCAAACTTTTCTCTTTCTTAGATTCTAGAGGTCTGAATCTTTTATTTTTTTTTTCCCATCCTGTTTAAAACAGCAACCTAACAACTCTATTCCCAGGAGGAAAAAAAAAGTTTTTAGGCCATTTTCATGAGTAAATTTCCCTAGTTCAGAAATAATTTACCTTATGCAGTTTTCATAATCCCATATTAACTACTATTTCTCTATAGTCATTTCTACTGAAAGTTTCTCTTTTGGCTTGCTTTTGTCAAGTTAAATAGTCCGATGTCCTGCTACCTTAAGTTTCTTATTCTTAAGAATCTTGGGTATATCTGTGGCCCCATTGTTGTAAATCCTCCATTCTCAATAGCAGAAAATTATCAAATATGACAAAACAACCACAGCTAGCGTTTATGTAATGCTTAAAGGTTTTCAAAATACTTGACAAATATTAGCTCATTTGACCTTAACAACAATGTTGGGAGGAAGGTGCTATCTACTATGCTTCCTTTGGGAAAAAACAAACAAACAAACAAAAAAATGAAATGGAGGTAGTTAGATTAAAAGACTTCCCTTTACCTTGAATTTCCTTTCAATGTGGCCTAAAGCTAAGGAAATCCCTTCTCAATCAAAGTCCTGCTAGGTGGGAATTGCAGGCACTCCATCCCAGCAACCCTAGCTCACAAGCAGATCCCACCAATTTATTCAACTCTATTAATAATTTCTAAAAGTGGATACTCCCTTAAAATACCAAAAAATATAAATATATGTATGTAGATACACATTATAAATGTGACAAAGCAATGTCAGATTTTTAAAAAATTGAATATACACTCTTAAAAATTTAAATTGAATATCAATGTTTGGGATTGGAAAATGTCATAGATAAATTTATTTGGATAATTAACCTAATTCCAGAATTCTGTAAAACATTTTTAAAATAAGAAATAAAATAAAAATGAGGACATCTATAAAATAATATCTGAAGACTAAAAATCTAAGTGAAAATTAAAAACAAAATAAAAAGTTAAGGAGTATCAATTGATAATTAAAAAACATCAAAATGATGGTAAAGGGACTAAAAAAATTATACAAATGTACAACATATATACAAAATAACAGATTAAAAAAACCAACAGCTACAAATACCAGCTTAATTGAGATCTCAAATGATGCTGAAAGAGACAAACAAAACAACACTAGATATTTAAGGAGGGGAAAAAAAAATTCCAGGACAAGAATATGACAAAATGATCAATTAAAAACACTGAAAATAACAAAATTACAAATTTGAACTGTTTACTTAATAAACGAGAATAAATATATACATGAAGAGAATTTAATGGAAGAAGCAAGGAATATATGTTTTTTTCAAGAATAACTGGACAAAAAATAATCATTTACTTCATTTTAAATTAAAAAATCAATCATCTATATATTCAATTTTTTTCAATTCAAATTTTAATTAATTAAAGAATAATAATACACAAACTTAAGATAACTTCATGGAAGTTGAAAATATATTAAATTATAATTGAATAAAAATAAAATTATAAAAGATAATATAGCATGTTTAAAATGCATTAATAATTTTACATCTTATATTTTAAAAGATCTTAGTCCAATTGAACCTTAAAAGCAAATTTATAGTGATTAATGCATACAATAATGAAAAGGAAGAAAACAAAAGGAATGAATGTACTTAAATCACTAGTAAAGGAAGAAAACAATAATCTAAGAAAATCAGGAATAAGTACCTAATGTCTTATTTGTGACAATAACAATGCTCAGCAGTCTAGATGCCCTTGAATCAAGAAGAGTTCAGTTAAAATCTGGTCTCAGGCATTTCCTGGCTGTATAATCCTGGAAAAGGTATTTAATCTATCTTTATTCATCAAGAGAAAAGAGAAATAATAATAGCACCTACCTCCTAGGTTTATTGTGAGGACCAAATAAAGTAAATAATCTAAAGAAAAACAAGAAGATAAATCATGAAATTGAGAAGAAATAAGAAAGATAGAAAGTAAGCACATTGCGTAATTGTTAAATACAACTGAAAATGTTTTAGTCAAGAAAATAAAAAAGTGAAAAATGCCAATAATCTAAATAAAAAATGTAATCTCTACATCCCTATATTGTAATAAATGAAAGTTAAAAGTAAATAGATAACTATCTACAAAAATATAATTATACAAAACTGCCTGTAGAAGAAGTAATTTTTAGAAATTTATAGAATACAATTTGAAATTAGACAAATCATTAAAGTATTACTGCATTAAGATTTCCTGGTCTGATTTGTGTCCACAACAAATGTTTTTAAACATTTTATGAAAAAATAATTCTTAGGCTGCATGCATTACTTATAATGGCAGGGAAAGATGACTCATTTGTTATCTAATATCATTCAAGAGGCAAATATGGCATTGGTTTCAAAACCAGGTAAAGATAACACTACAAAAGTAAATTATAGATACATCAATTATACTAATAAATGTAGAAACAAAACCATTTAATATAATTTTGGCGAATAAAATATGACAATATATTAAGAAAATAGGTCATCATGACCAATCAGCAAATGAAATATGCTGAAATACTCAAATATTTTATTTCATTAATGTGAATATTTTCTACTGAATCAAATCAGAAATCTTTTAAATTTGTCTATTTTGTGCAAGTCTTGTCAGTGTCCTTTCACAAGACCACAGCTGAGTTTTGTCCAATGTAAGAAAGGACTTTCCTCTTTTTCCCCCTGACCTTCCTGAGATACAAATTAAGCACATTGGCCTACTGTTTATTCTCTGTTCTTGCCATATGTCCAACCCATCTTCATTTTCCAACATAAATTTATTTGGTGACATTCTTTATTCTAGGGCACTTTTATAGTTTCTTATTTGCTATGTGCTGAAAGCTGTTCAGAGTCACCATAAGCTTTCTAAGTGATAATCACACTTTCCACAATGCGTAGTCATAAAATAACATTGTTAGAATATTGATATTAAAAAATGAGCCTTAGTTTCTGGGTGAAGTTTGTGGTCGTTGTCCCAAAGACAATCTATCTCATTTTCCTCTTCCTATTTAATTCAGGACCTGACTCATTGTCCATTTGCACCATCTGTCTAGTTTATGCTTTTGCTGATATTAAGGATCAGAGGACCAGTTATCTCTCCTGACATAGCATTCAAGGACTGGAGTAATTCTGATATATGGATAGTTGACACCTTGCAGGAATAGAATACTTAAGTACATTTTGCTCAGATTCTTTATTTTTCCTAATCAAACAATAACCACAGACGAGATTTATATGTTCTCTACCAATGTCAATCAATTGAATGATACTAGAAATGTGATGCCCTCTGAAATATCATTTGGAAACTCTTCTCTTTCCCTCCTTATGCAGTGATTGTTTTGATATGTATAAAAGACTCTCACTTTTTAAAGGACAATAACTAATATAGAGTACTATAAGGTTTACACAATACTTTACAAGCATCATCTCATTTGATCCTCATCACTACCCTTGAAAGGGAGGCACTCTTATTATTATCCCCATTTTACAGATGGGGAGACAGAAACAAATAAAAGTGACATGCCTTGAGTCACACAGCTCATATATCTGGCAAGAGACAAACTTAAGCTTTCCTGATTTCAGACCCAAGTGTGTTATCTCCTGCACTGCCTAGCGGGTTAGATGGTAAAGTTATCATAGAAGTCGGGAGTTTGCTTAATCACCTTTTTTCAATATTTATAAGATCTGAGATTTTTTTCTATACCTTGGTCATCTTCCTTCCCATTAGTTATTTTAGAACTCAATCCCTTAATGTCCTCAAAATCTTGGCATCATTCCCAACATTCTTCTTCTAATTCAGATACTTTAATTGTTCTTTGTTCTTTTACACATCACCTTTGTTTCCTATGTAATTACATCCAGACTGTGATAAAGGTTCAAGTGTGGTGGTTTTCGTATTGCTGGTGCAAAAATGTTATTTTTCCCTTTTTTGTCTATCATTTCAAAATTCTTTTATGTTTTGCCTTCTTCTATTAGAATTCTTTTTAAAAATATCTTTCCAAAATGTTGAGTTCCAAATTTTCTTCTTTCCCTCCCTTCCTTTTAATTTGGAAAGGCAATCAACATGACATTGGTTAAACATGTGAAGTCATGCAAAACATTCTTCCATATTGGTCATGTTGGGAAAGATACAGACAAAACACACATGCAAGAAAATGAGTTAGAAATAAACTTCAAACTGCATTCAGACTCCATCGCTTCTTTCTCTGAAAGTGCATAGCACTTTTCAACATTTCTTTAGAATTGTTTTAGTACATTGCATTGCTAAGAATAACTAAATCATTCATAGTTGATCATTATATAATATTGCTGTTACTGTGTAAAATGGTCTCCTGGTTCTATTTACTTCACTTTGTATCAGTTCATGTCAATCTTTCAAGCTTTTACTGAATGCATCCTCACCATTTTTTATCCTGCTCATAATTTCTTATAGCACAATAATATTCCATCACAGTCCTTAATTGTTGGACATCTCCTCATTTCCAACTCTTTGACAACATAAAAAGATTTAGTAGAAATATTTTTGTACATATAGGTCCTTTTCCTTTTCATTATTTTTTTTCATCTCTTTGGGATACAGACCTAGTAGTGATCTCACCACTTAATTGAAACTGCTCTCTCCAATGGTTTCCTATTTTCCAAATATGACTGTTAATTCTTAGTTGTAATATTTCTTGACTTCTTTGCCATATTTGAATCTTTGACCTCTCTCTTATTGAATATTTTCCCTTCTCTGTGTTTTTATGATACTATTGTCTCCTTATTTTCTTAACTATGTGACCACCTCAGCCTTCTTTGCCAGCACATCATATATATTATATTCCTTAAATGTGTGCTTCTCAAGATTCTCTCCTAGGATCCTACATTTATCTCTTTACATGTTCTCTTGGTGGTTCTTTTCTACAGAAGTCTTTTTCTTTAATTAATAAGTTTCTGCCTTAGAACATCATTTCATGAAGTTCCTAGGACTTCCATACTCACTTCTCTCCCAGCTCCATTCCTGACTATCTAGATTTTCCCACGTCATCACCAACAATCTTCTCACATTTGGAAATGCCCCTGTAACTCTGCCTCATCTTATTATTAATAAATGCTCAATTAACTATCTATCTTATCATTTTGCTCTATATTTATCATCTTAGATAACAAATTTCTCTTCTATATATCCCTCATGATTACTATTATCAGCCAATTTTATAAATGGGACATCTCTGATATTTTGCAAATCACTGATAAAATGTTGAATGTAAGGTCAAGTGCAGAATCTTATAATATTCTTCTAAAGACCTTCCTCTACATAGACTAGATTAGTTAATCCATCATTGAGAAATAAGGTAATGAAGTAGTCCACATAAAGGGCCTGTAGGGTTTGTATGTTCTAAATCTAGGTAATTATATGAACATCCAATCTAAATCTCATCATCTTATCCACAAGATAACTTAGGAAACATAAAAAAAATCTCATTGCAATTCAAGTATATTTAGGTTTGGTATGGTTATAAGAAGAAGTGGAGCATAATAAATTGAGAATTTGTATCAGTCAGGTTAGCCTGTGTTCAAGTCCTCTTTGATAGCCTTATTCCACTGGAATTATAGATGCAATCTATACCACTCTAGCTCCAGAAAAAGTGTTGTTATACTTAAAAATTCACTGTGTTGTAATACGATTTTAATATGGCAATAAGTATAGATTTTTGAATAATTTAAGGCTCTACATATCTTTAAGCGATTAAGGAAGATGCCTGGTTTAGCCATATCCTCTCCTTTCTTTTTCTATGGAATAAGATGCAAACTTTCCAGACTACTTTTTTCACTATGACATAGCAGTCTTCTCACTCTGGGAGGTCATATTATCCCTACAACTCCTTGTTTTTATTGTTGGATGCCTCCTGAAATCTTCATTTTAAGGAAAGTTTCCAAGCCAGGCATGTTCACTCCTCCATTCTTCTCTGGATTTTACTCCAGACTCTTCAGACTTCTTTCTCTTCCATGCCCATAAAGATGCTTCTCTTTCTCTCCCACAAACTATTTTTCAGCTTCCTTTTGTGTGTTACCTTCTATTAGAATGTAATCTCCATGACAGTAGGGATGGGCATTCTCTTTGCTTATCTTTGTACTCCCAGTGCTTATCTGGGTTCTGGAACATAGAAATTATTTAATGAATGCTGGTTGACCTGGATTAACTAAAAATCACTTCACTTAGCATAGAAAGGCAAAGAAAATATCATGAAAGAATAAGATTTATAATTTTATAATTTTTCTATAGATTTTTAAGATTGATAATTGAGAACCTCATATTTTCTAGTGTTAATATTTTAAATATTATAATAACGTCCCACAATGCCATAGTGAATTGCTGCCCTTCCAACACACACACATTCATAAAATCATGCTTATAATATTTCACTTTGCTATATAACTGGTTTTGCTTTCAGATAATATGGATAATGTAGTTGCTACTCCTACTTGTGAATGCCCCTGGTGCTTGTCTCTTTCTGTCAGATATCAGAAAGGTGGATTTGAAAGGTTTTAAATATTTGAAAGACAGATTGTGACTTTCCTTTGAAATGCTACTCTTTGCCTGAACTTAGAAACTGGTAAAATTAAAAATATATTAAACTTTTAATGAATTATGATAAAAGAAGATTACATTTTCCCCACAAAATCTTACTCTGATGTCTCATTGTGCCATGGACAGATTATTTTTTTTTAAATCAGTGATTCTAAGACTTGGAGGACATGTTTTAAAAACCATCTAGTTCAATCTGTTTCTGTATTGGAATGACTTCTTTAGTGAATCTGGAAAAGGGTTATTTAAATCTTAGATCGAAAACCTGGAGCAGCAAATAACCTACTACTGGCTTAAGCACTTCATCCTATTTCTGGAGAGCTATGATTGTTAGGATATCATTTTGTTTTTACATAAAGAATATGTTTGCCTATTTTTAACTTCTGCCCTTTGTTCCTTTTCCTACCTTCAGTGGCTAAGGAGAACAATTTAATAAAAGACAAAATTTTGACTTTTTCTAAATTTGTCATTTTCCACTAAAATTTACATATAAAATAACATGCATTATAAAACTATTTTCTGATACTTTCATGTATGAATCAGTTATTTATCATTTCAATTGTTTGCTATATTTACTATGATTTACACAATTTGTCCATATTCTTTTGTAAATCCTAGATCAAGGATACAACTAATATACCTGAGAGCCATCCAAATAAGATAATATTTATAAAGTGCCAACATGGTGACTGGTACACAGTAGGAGATTAATAAAAGGTCCTTTCCTTCTCTTCTCTATTTCCCTTCATGCTTATCTCTTTCCATTATGAAGGAATCAATGGAGCATGTGGTATATTGCTACATGACTGATCATTTTCCAATCGTAGCTTTCTCTAATGACATTTTAACACCATTTGTCAAGTGTAATTCTTCATTTATGACATGTTACTAATTTATTGGGAATATTTTTTATTATAATGTACTAGCTATTTGGTATTAATATAATATTTATCAAAGTTTGTGATTTCTTCCCTCACAAATGTTTGGTTAAAGGGAGAAATCCCCATTACTCTTTGGGTGACTATAGATTTCATTTTCAGAAAGATAGATTTTATATTTCTCTTCCACAGCCTTTGAAGTCCTTGAAGAAAACTATCATGAACTATAAATTCTCCTTTTAAGTTATTTCACGTGTTCCTCACATATCATTTGACTTAAATGTCTTTAGTAACCTAAAAGTTTTCCTTTGGTTTCTCTCAAACTCATCAACATCCTTCTTAAAATGAGGTGCCAAATCCTGAAATCAGTGCTCCAGAGAGGTCTGGTCGAGTAGAATTTCTAGGACTTATGTCCTTCCTCATGGAACCTAAGAATGTACGAGTTTTCTATTCACCTTATGAGCACCTATAACTCTGTTGCTGCATATGAGGTTTGAATTACATAAACATATTCCTCATGTTTCAAAAATTAATTGCTATTTATCCATGCCTCCCTTATCTGTTACTTTTAAACACCCAATCTACTAAATACCAGTCTTAGAATGTGAATCAGGTAACTATATTATGACAAAGAGGTAATTTCCCTTCAAAGTCATTCTAATAGATTCCAATTTTCAGGAGGCCTTTAGAACAGGTCCTATTTGCTATATAAAACATATTGGTAAGAACCTGTCTGGGTAAGTGTATTTAGATTCATCAGATTAAATTAGCCTTTGGGTGGTGAAGCCTTTTTAATGATAATTCTTGAAACAAATTCTTCAAAAAACACCACCAACAACAAAAACAAGTCTTGGAGTTTATCATTCCCTATGGCCTGTCTACCACAAGAAGACAAATAAAAGGGACAACAAAATTTCAGTGTAACATGTGTCCACAGTGGCCCCAAATTGCTCTATATCCTCTCACTACTTTTTGGGTTTGGGATGCTATTTTATGTCAACAATTATTCAGTTCTCTGATTTGATATCCTTCCCTTCCACCAAATGTATTCTCTTCAAGAAAAAAACAAATTTACTGCATGAAATCATCAGTGACTTTCCCTTAATGAAAATAGGTAGTAAGGTAAATTAAGAACTTTGAGTTAAGCAGCTGTACTTTTGGTGCCAGTACCATATGGCTGCCCCACCCAACATCTCCTGAGAGCACTAGTCTGCTCCTCTTTTAATTAAAAAAATGAATTTCATTTTTTATTAAGAACTTAATCAGCCATAAAGATAAATTTAGGGCATGGGTATTACAGGTCAGCACTGATAGCAATCTCTTTCTATTTATGCCTTGTAAAGTTGCTTTGAAATATTTAGCAGATTCATCTTTGTTCAAGACATAAAAACAGAGACTTATGATTTTTGCCACTGATTTAGATGACATGCTAAATCCTCCAAATGCAGATAAAATGTGGCTGATTGACACAAATATTTCACCTGGAATTCTAGAACCTTTACAATCTGGAGCAGCTAGGTGTCACAGGGAATAGAATGCCAGACTTGTAGTAAGAAAGCCTTTAGTTTAAATTCTTTCTCAGACACTAACTCTATGAACCTAGCAAACATCCTAACTTTTTGCCTCAACTTCTTCATCTGTAAAATGAGCTGGAGTAGGAAGTGGCCAACCACACCAGTATCTTAGCCAAGAAAACACTGAAGGAGGTCACAAAGAGTTAAACAACTGAACAATAACAATATGAAACCATTTTTTCTTCTCTCTCTAATCTTATCTCAGTCTTACTTATTAATGAGATATAATAAGTACATAGATCCAGCTAACATTGGTGATAAACAACTCTAACCACATCCCTAAAATAAGTCAAATATTTGTGTCAAGTACAGAAATGGCCATTTGACTAAAATACCCACACATTTATTGAATTATAAAACAACAACAATTTAATTGGATACTCACTTTTCATCTGAGTTTTAAAAAAATGGCGTAATTGACTTTGGGGATGATAAGAATCTTTTCCAGATTAAGGTAAGGTGATACAGATTAAAATATATATATATATATATATAAAATTAAATTAAATTGAAATAAAACACCAAAAATTTTAGTCAAATGATATGTCTTTTCTCTAAATTTTCTCTTGCATTTTTCTACTTTTATTTTTAAGGGAAAATACTATCTAAGTCAAAAAATATTCAAAAAAATAAGAAACTTTTAATACATAGCATTTTGATTCACTATAGTACTGACCCAAGTATTTTTTTAAGTGATCTATTTAATACTTATGATTACAGAGCCAGACAACATCCTTCCTTAGAACAGATACTTATGTATTAATGTGCCAAATAAACTAACAAACATATTTTTAGGAGAAAATGACTAGACGTTAGTAATAAGTAGATTCCAAGTAACATGAAAGCAATTAAAAATATTTATAGACAATGCCTCATGAAATCAAAATACTACTCGTTTTTTCAAGTCATGACTTTTTATTATAAATAATGTAGTTAATGCCATTCATTCATCATATCTCAAATTAATTGTTATTCTCCTTTCCAGAATATATAAAACAGTTTTAAGTAGCAATGTCAACAACAGTTAACATGATTAAAATGGCATTCCTAATAAGAATTTTATCCCAACTTGTATTAATGTTTATTTTAAAATGCTTCTGTATTACAGAGCCATCTGTTTCTTTTCTGTTATGGTACCTAAGTTCTGCATTCATAGGACTCAAGGGAGATTTTCATGTAATTTTTCTTCTTGATATAGCTAGAATTCTATTTCATTCAGTTCATTCAAAAGAAATATTTTGACTGAAGTTTGGAAGTTATAACTAGGAAGCAAATATTATTGAAGTTAAAAATGGAAATATGTTCAAAATAATGTTAATATTCAGTTTATCTATTTTTCCAGGGAGTTTATAAAACAAAACTGACTCAGTCAAAAATGCCCTTGGCTCATGAGGAGAAAAATGATACCCAATTGGTCAAAAAGTCACATTTTTGTGTGGTTGTAAGTCTCACGAAAAGAGAAGCAATAATCCTTTAAAAATATGACTTTCAAATAACCTTTGGAGAATATTGAAATCAATTAAACAATAAATATATTCTCATTTATAAAAGAAATCAATCAGCTGTCATTTTTATTGATCATTCTTAGAGTGGTATTTAATCTATGAATTTATTATACATTATTCAACTACTATAAAAACAGGTGGCCTAGGAATGACATCCCATAGTAAATGGACAGAAAATTCCGTATTCCCTTTAGAGAGAGAAAGGAAGAGAGAGAGCCAGACAGACAGACAGACAGAGGGTGGTAAGTACCATGTGTTCATCTCGTATTGACAAAGCAGTTAATTTCTTTAAAACACAAATCAAAATTACTTGTTTAAATAAAGTAAAATAAATAAACATTACCAAACCATGAACCTCGAGGTTCTTGAGTAACATATATATTTAAGGGTGGTGGAGGGTATTGCAACAATTAGGGTAATATAAAATTAATTAAAAGCTTGAACTATCTTATTTATTTTCCTTCCGTTCTGTATTACTTATGCACCCAAAGTTCAGTGTTCATCTGATAATCTAAGAATTCCAGAGGCTGTATAACACAGTGGATCATTGGCTATGGCTAGAATCACAAAGACTGGAGTTCAAGGTAAAACTCGTAGCATACACTAAACATATGATCACAGACAAATCACTTAAGCTTCTGTTACTCAATGCAAATGAACTTCCTAAAATGGAGCAAGTCTTCACATTTGTAATTTCCTAAAGTGCTAAAAACATAGATCTAAAGAAAATATCAACCTATCTACCTACCTACTTATTTATCTACCTTCCAACCTATCTTTCTATGTCTTTCTGTCTGTCTATCCATCTGTCTGTCCCTAAGATATATATGTAATATATATAAAATGTATGTGCATATATAGGTACACACACACATATATATCCAACCATCCATTCTATAATAATTTATCAGATATTGTAATTTCTTACAAAGTATTAAAAAGAGAAGGGCAGCTGAATAGTGCAGTGTATACAGTACTGAGCCTGGAATCAGAAAGACTTGAGTTCAAATTTAGTCTCAGACACTAGCAGTATGACCGTGGGCAAGTCAATTAACTCTCTGTTCACTTCACGTTTCCTCATCTGTAAAATGAGCTGGAGAAGAATCTTAAACAGTATTCCAGTATGGGTTCCTAGAATCCCCAAACAGGATCACAATGAGTCGGACATGACTGAGTAACAACATTGCAATAGGATAGCTTCATGATTTGTGTTTTGAGAATTTAGTAGTGGGTATCATGTAAGAAGACTAGATTTCATATATATATATGTGTATATTTAAAATATATATGAATGCATATTCATATATATATATATATTATGTATATACATATATGCAGGTATATGTGGCCTGACATCATATGAAATCAGTATAAGCATCTTTTTTGTACCTAGGTAAATCTTTGAAGGTTATGGTTTGTTAATATTATTCCCTTGACCTTTATTAGTAAATACATGTATATACACACAAAAATCATTTATTTACTTTCAGAACCTTTGATAAACTTAAATTATTATTTTTCTTTTGAAATTTCTACCAGAAAGAAAAATTTCCCCCTCCCCATTTTTCTCTTTTTGTTTCTCTAAACTAATAGTTTTGTATATTTCTGTCTCTCCTTTTGTGTCATCACTCCCTTACTTTCTAACATCCCACTTATTCTAATAATGATTACTCTGTTCAGTGACTTCATGCCTTGTTGGAAATCAAGAATTAAAAGGAAGTCATTTCAACTAAATATGTATAACTTGATTTTAATACTTTCATAAACATGAGATCTCCTGATATAGAATCTCTATGAAGATTATAAAGTATTTATAGCTAATCGTCTCTGGGTGCTTCTTATGAGGTCCTTCTATAAGTGCACCAAAATATTCTGCCAAATGTGCTGGGACCCTTCCTCTAGATGCCTTGACATTGTGTGTGTATATCAATGGAGTATACAGATTGTCCTGATCTTTTGTGAATAGTCTATATATTTTTACTTTTTAATCTCCCCAAACTGATTCATTATTTCATTTTTGCAAAATTCATCATTTGTAAAATATTGCGACCTTGTCATACTCATGATATGCTTCTCCATTGTATTCTAGATAATCTTAAATTTCAAATCTTTACATAGATGATATTGAAAGACTTACTTTGTAGCCATACCTTTTGTGGTGGCAAAAAACTGGAAAACGGGGGTATGCCCTTCAATTGGGGACTGGCTGAACAAATTGTGGTATATGCTGGTTGGTGATGGAATACTATTGTGCTCAAAGGAATAATAAACTGGAGGAATTCCATGTGAACTGGAATGACCTCCAGGAATTGATGCAGAGTGAAAGGAGCAGAGCCAGAAGAATGTTGTACACAGAGACTGATACACTGTGGTAAAATAGAATGTAATGAACATCTGTACTAGCAGCAATGCAATGGCCCAGGACAATTCTGAGGGATTTATGGAAAAGAATGCTACCCACATTCAGAGGAAGGACTGCAGGAGAGGAAACACAGAAGAAAAACAACCGCTTGAATACATGGGTTGATGTGGACATGATTGGGGATGTAGACACGAAACAACTACACCAATGCAACTATTAGTAATATGTAAATAAGTCTTGATTGATGACACATGTTAAAACCAGTGGAAATGTTTGTTGGCTATGGAGGGGTAAAGGGGGGTGAAGGGGAAAGTAAAAACATGAATCATGTAACCATGGAAAAATTTTCTGAAAAAAAAATATTTAAATAAAAAATAAAGACTTACTTGGATACAATATCACTGTGGGATACTGGTGAAAAAAAAACAAACAAACAAAAAACAGGGGGCTTTATATCCAAAAGAAGATTAGGCTGCTTGATTTCAATAAAAACTGGAAAGACCTCCATGAACTGATGCAGTTTGAAATAAGCAGAACCAGGAGAACATTACACACAAAAGAAGGTTGGGGTCATTAAAATAAATGTGTAATATCTTAGAGAATCCAATTTGCTCTCCATTTAAATTCTAGATCTAATTAATTTTCAATTTGCATTTTCTCATTTGCAAAGTGTGTGCATATGTGTGTTTTTGTATGTGCTGATTGAGCTCTATTGATCTGCCATCTGATGAGGCATAGTGGGTAAGAATTTAAACCAGGAAGACCTGAAATCAGAGTTGACCTCCCACATTTTTTATCTCTGTAAAATAAGACAACTCATTTACTTTCTGCTTGCCTCATTTTCATCAGCTTGTAGAATAGGATTTTAATGAAATACTATTGTACAATAAGAAATAATAAAACTATGATCACAAAAACCTGGAAAGGCTTATATCAAGTGATGCAAAGTGAAGTGAGTAGAACCAAAAGAAAATTGTACACAGAACAACAATAATGCATGATGATTGACTGTGAATTAATTTATCAACAAGCAAGGATCCAGGACAATTCCAAGAGACCAATGACCAAAAAAGAATATTCACTGTTGTAGAAGTATCAGAAGGAGTCTGAAAACAAAATGAAACATACTATTCTTGACTTTATCTCCTCCATGGATATTTATCTAGTGAAAACAATATATATCTTCTTTCACAACATGACAAACATGATATTATGTATTAAATGATAATATGTCTACAATATGTTACCCGTCTTCTTGGAATGAATTGGGAGGTAGAGAGAGAGCATGGATTGCTAAGTATCAGAAAGTAAATATTGAAAATTGTATTAATATGTAATCTGAGAAAATTATAATAAAAAATCTTCTAGTCATTTTCCATTTTCAAAATTAACACTTGATGAGATAGCTAAAATAATTAAGTTTAAAATTGCTTTAATTGTATACCATTTTTTCCTTTTTTCATTCTTCTAGTTTAAAAAATATTTATCTTTTCTTTAACATATTGGTGTTCTAAGTATATAGATAGTTGGTTTAAGAATGACTTACAAAACTTGTAAATATTGAAAAAATTAAAATCAGAAATCAATTTTAATGATTAGTTTTACTCAGCTTTAAAAGTACACTGTTAATTAAAAATATACAAACTAACTTCATTTTTGGAAGTATTATATGATCATCTATATAATCCTTTTTGATGGTCATAGAAACAACCTTCCAGGGAGGGGACAGAATTTTGGTGGTTTAGAGTATCAGTCAAAATGGGAGAGTCTGACATGATCAGCAAAATAGTAATTTTCATCTCAGAAAAGTCAGATTAAAAAAAATTCTTGGTTACATGTCAATTAAATTTGAATAATCTGAAACTTTGTGATCCATTTCCTCTCATCCTTCTCAACTCTCCTAGCTCCGCTCCCCAAGAGATATAGGTTGTACATGTGTTATCACATGATATATATTCCATGTGTATTGTTTTGTGAAAGAAGAGGCTTATCATTTGCACTAGAGAAAAAGTCATTGGGGAAATAAAATGAAGACTTTTGAAAAGGCAGATTTTTTAGTCCAAACTTATTTTGGATCCACAGGTAAAATGGACACAAATATGTAAAGAAGCATTTTCTGGAGTCAAGAAGGGCTGAGTTCAAATCTGGTTTCACACATTTACTTGCTGTATGATCCTGGAAAAGATACTTAACCTCTCTAATAAGGAGAAAGTAGAAATAATAATAGCCCCTGTCTCCTAGGTTTGTTGTGAGGATCAAATGAAATAATATTTGTATTAAAAAGCATAGTGCTTAGCACAAACATTATATAAATGATAACATCATTATTAGATATTATTTTTTGTAGAAATTGCTATTACAGATTTTTTTGACAAGGTTTAGTTAATGGATACTATGCATATTATTTTAAAAGCCTGAAGTAGTGGAAAACAGATGATTCTTAGAGAAATGAAAACATTGGTTCAAATATTGCCTTTGAAATATACAAGTTGTGTGATCATGGGCAAGTGGTTTAATATTTTAGTATTCCAAACAACTCCCTAAAAACATTTGCAGTACATTTGTGAGATGAGTTCAAAAATAAAAGTACTTGTCCGAACCAAAAGGTGAAATAAACAAAGAAAAATTTAATAAATACATACTTTGCTTTAATGTCTTTAATTCTTTCCAGGAAATTTTTGTCTAAAACCATGAAACAAATATTTCCTAAGAAAGGAATAAATATAGGGTTTAAAAATATAGAATATGTTCTTATTTTCAAATAATGCTACCTTACAACCATATTCCCAGTTTTGCCTTTCAAATTTTTTTGTATTTCTTAATTGATAAAAATCAAGATCTCATACACATACACCTGTATGCACAAGCACCTATATAATATTAATTCATATATTTAAAAATGTACCATTGTTGATAATATACTATAAGATGTGTAAGGTACTTTGCTAGGTAAGTGTTTATACCTTTAATTTTTTTGAACAATTCGGCATGACAAGCAAAATATTAAATGTGATAAATATTCCTACAGGGGAATTAAATCATAAAAATTATGGCTAATGAATGCCTCCTTCTTTTATGGTTTCCAAAACATAAGTGTTATTGAAACATGAAGCATCATTATAATTACAATTATAAATATATTGGTCTAGATGTATCTATTTATATTCAAGAATATTTGATACCAATGAACTAGACAACTTAGTTCTTTAAAAAGTTTTTCAAACTATAATAAAATGCTATGCAGTAAATCCAAACTGACCTGCAAAACTCAGGGGGGAAGTGAATATGATCTCTTTCCAGTTATTCCAGCAGAGACAATATAATTTTTGAACTTCATGACAGCTCTATTGCTTTTTGTGCCATGAGCTGGCAATGTGTTATGGGTACCTTCATCCAGAAATGTTCTTTCATCTCAGACTGCAAAGTCAAGATTTCACCTATCATCTTTTTATGACATTGTAACTCGAAAAAGACACAGAACAAAGTGCATTAAGCTGAAAATGGACCACAATTAAAGGTTAATTGCAGTGAATTAACATGCTCTCTATCTTTCCAACATATAAAACAATGATTTTAGAAAAAGTCAAGTTAATAAAAAGCTTATTTCAAAAGAGAAAAAAAAGTTCAGAAAACATGGGTAAGAGAATATATGGAAAATAAATAGCTGATTATATCTTCTAGGAGGCCATTTTCATCTTTCTACTTTTTTCCATTATAAAAATAACTACTGCTAAACTGATTGGCTGAATAAGATATTCTTAGGGAAAAGAAATGCTTGTTATAGGTTATTATTTGGGATAGAGGGTCTTGTATTTTAAAAAAGAGCCCATTAATTAAAACAGGAAATTATTTCATTTCTTTAATAGAATAAAGGGAAAGGTGGAGGTGTACAACTATACTGTGCATGTTGAAATTGGTCAAATAAAGAGATGAATGCAATGATTTTCCTTATAATAAAATTCAGCTGTTTAGAAAAGGTGCTGCTTTTTCTCTGCAACCTTAGATGCAAGATTCTACTTTGTTGGGGGAGATGTATACAAAAATAAATGGGGGGAAAAGTTTGATTCACATTTATGGCAAGTGTGTTGTTTGGAAAGTATACTATTCAGAACAATTAACTTAAAAGGATCAAGTCCATGTGGAAAGGAAGACTATCAGAGGAGAATGCAACGAAGGAAATGTTTTGCAGATGTACTGCATTTAAATTAATAAAATCTCATTAGGTTTTATGTTTGCCAATAACGGCTGGAAAAGTTACCATACATTGTAGGAACAATTACCCAAATCTTCACTGTCTCATTAGGTTTGTCATACTGTTTTCATTATAATACATTAGAACTTGCAAGTGAGCCTTCAGTAATGACATATTGTTCCAATTCTCCTTTCAGCAGGCTCTAAGATATTTTAGTATTTGTGCTATAAGCCAGCAGGTGTCTTCACTTTGCTTTTTCTGAATCAGTTTTATACACAGACCTCCAGACACAGAATGGAATGTAAAAGGGCTTTCAACAACCACATAAAAATGAGTCTGATTAGAGTAAAGCAATACACACTATTTTTATGTTTTTATGGTAATTCAAGACACTAAAAATGTGCACCTTTAGAGTATATGTCTGCTCTAGTAAGACCTGTTAGTGAAAGCTGTATTAATGTAGATAAACCATGCGGTATATAAAGTTTATAGATTTGCATAACAAATGGAAGACATAGAGCTGATTTGAATATCTAAGGCATTATAAACTTCAATAGGAACAACCAAGACTGTTTGAGCTTCTAAGTCACTTGCATTCAAATGAGTAAGATTTAAAAAGGATATGATTTTTAAAATGCTTTGATGCTTCCTATTAAAGGACTTAGGCAGCTCAAGGTTAAAATAAATATTGGATTTAAGGTGGGTGGGAAAAGATTTAGAAGCAATTTAAAGTAGAAATCATTTAGCAGTGCAATAGACTGAATGTTTATAGTTATTTAGTGTAATTGTCACCTGACCTTCAAAAAACAAAGAGTGGGCTCTGTGTTAGAGGGAAAATTGTACTTCAGCAAACAACAACTTTCAAGTTTCCCAGCTCTCTCATTCTTTGGGTCTGCCATGAGGCATAACTCTGAAAGCATTTCTCATAGGCCAAAAAAATTTATATGCTCCCCAAATGATGTCATTGCAATTAAAAGCATTTGGAAAATCAAGTCTAAAAAAAAAGCTTCTTGATGTGCTGTGGTCCAATAATGATAAAATAACATTATTATTAAAAGTATTTGGAAAATCAAGCTTAAAAAAAGCTTCCCTATTGATGGACTAAGGTATATTAATGTTAAAAGAACATTGATACTAGTGTTTCTAAAAAATATGTGATGTTATGAGAAGACTTATTTGTTTTCTAGAGGAAAAAATGCTATTGCTAAAAATTGTCAGTATTCAAAAATTTCATCAGTGTACTTTGGTGGATTTTATACATACAAAAATATATAACATTTTATGACATTTGTATCAGAAGCACATATGAGAAAGATGGTATCCATATTTTGAACACCAGCACACATGAGTATTTTATTCCCTTTCTTGTAATTATAATTTAATGTAAAAATAAACCCAAAAAATTAAAAAAAAGGTCAGGTTGAGGCCAAGTTCATCTTCTTTAAGTTATAGTACTCACTGGAGATTTTGACACATAGAGACCACATACAATATAGTTGCATTAAAGTGGTAGATAGTGTAGCATAGAAAAAGTATACATACTCTATGAAGTGGAAAAAGCCTGTAAGCACATCTGAGAAACATCTGACAACTGTTTCACTCTTATTAGAAATCATCCATGAGACAATATGCAAAGACAATAAATAATGTTACCCTGCTTTGGTTTCTACAAAACTTAACTTGAACAAATATCACTAGCAACGTTCAATGTTGGAACTAGAGTGGAACCTATAGATGACCTACTCCATCCTTCTCATTGGCTAAGTAAGGGTTTGGGATTATTCATCAATTTGATCCGCACCAAACAGTGCTGGTGGCTGAGTTAGACCATTCATTCTCCACCTCCCACACATTACTATTTGTAATGTAAAACACAGTGGTTAACTATGAATATGGAAAAGAAACTGAGTGAAATTCCTTTAGAAGTTGACTGTGTATAGACATCATTTTAAGTGCTCACCTACTGAAGTAGAGTTTTGAATTCTTCAGCCTAAAACAGGATTCTTTTACAATTATTGTCTCTTGATCTTTTTTTTTTCCTTTTCTTTTTAAACCCTTAACTTCTGTGTATTGGCTCCTTGGTGGAAGAGTGGTAAGGGTGGGCAATGAGGGTCAAGTGACTTGCCCAGGGTCACACAGCTGGGAAGTGTCTGAGGCCAGATTTGAACCTAGCACCTCCCATCTCTAGGCCTGACTCTCAATCCATTGAGCTAGCCAGCTGCCCCCATTGTCTCTTGATCTTGATAGTCTAAAACAGTGGTTCCCAACTTTTTTGGCCTATTGCCCCCTTTCCAGAAAAAATATTACTTAGCACCCCCTAGAAATTATGAAACTATTTATTGAACTCAGAATAGAATGCAATACAAAAAAAGTGTGGCCATAACCGCTCTCCTGGATCACTGCAGCACCCACCAGGGGGCAGTGGCACCCACTTTGGGAATCACTGGTCTAAAGAAACAATGTCAGCTCCTCCATTACTACTTGTTAGAACAGGAAAACAATTTTCATTAAAATAATTCATCCTGTTATTTTCAGATAAAACAATGAACCACTTCTGTGAATTTTACTGTAATGTATATACATATGTACATCACAGTAAATACACATATATGTAAAATATATGTATATATTATATATAATATGTATATATATATACAGAGAGAGTAGGAGGGGGAGAAAGAGAAAGATACAAAGAGAGAGGGGGAAGAAAGAGACAGAGAGAGACAGGGAGAGAGACAGAGAGAGAAAGAGAGAGAATAGAGAGAAAGAGAGACAGAGACAGAGACAGAGACAGACAGAGAGACAGAGAGACACAGAGAGAGAGAGTCAGAGAGACAGCCTGTAAACAGTCATGCTATTTCAAGTACCCTATTACCTCAAATTAAGGACCATTACCAGGTGGAAGCCTCCCCTTTACAATAGCATACTTTGGCAGAGAAAATATGGTTTGAATGAACAAAACAATTCAACAGAACCCATGAAGGAGTAATTTTCATACTTCAGGCTTTTAGAATTTTATTTTCCTTCTAAAGGCCAAAAAGAAAACAAGGACTTTAGTGTTCATATAGTACAATACCTCTAGTTTTTAATGCTTACTACCTATTTGGCCTTGGACAAGTAACTTAAGTTCTCTTGAACACATATAAAATGAAGAAATCAGATTACCAATCAGATTGTCAGTCAACAAGCATTTATTTTGTCTCTAACATGTTATAGTTATTATGATAGACTTTGGGAAGACAGGTATAAAAAGGAGTCACTTTGTTCAAAGAAATTACACTCTTTAAAGAAAAAAAGTACACATTTATATTCAAAATACATACATACATTCATGGTTGGATGGAAATACAGTAAGGCCCCAGGAGTAGACTAAAGCCATACAGATAGAAGAGTTCTTAGTCTTCTGCCATGTGGTTAAATGAATAAAACACTAATTATATTCACCTACATTTTTTATACAAACAAAAATATTAATTTAGCATTACATTAAGTGGTTAATTCTATGTTCTATTTCTAAATACCATGAAATATCCCACTTAGAGCAAGGGTTAAAAGAAATGAGAATACATAATTACCGACTATATATTCATTATCATAAATGTTATAAGCTCCACTTCTCTAAATATTTGCCCATTTATAGTACAAATGAGCAATGAATTGGGCCCAGAATTAAACAGGCAGCTTCCTAGATTGCCTTCAGGAAATTACAAAGCTCCTTTAATTACACCCACACTTCTTCTATGAACAAAGCTTATTACTATTTTTAATGCCCATTTTCTACAAAGTATTGTATGGCTATAGGTAATGGGACACAACAGTGGCTGAATTTTTTCAAAAATGACTGTCACTTAGAGAACAATGGAGAGGTACTTCATGAATGTATTTGTAAATCTTGATGTAGAAGAAAGAAAGAATGTCAAAAAACCAGAGTAAAAGTTATCTTCTGAAAAATTTGAGGTAAAAAAGGAAGATAACCTGGTTTAATAGTGAGAGCCATTGATTACCAGTAAACAGCTTAAATGCTTCACTTCAAATGACAGGAGAAAGTGAGGAAGAGCCCTATGTACATTGAATTGACTCCTTCTGAGAAAAATCAAACCCCCTACTCATAAAATAGACTGTCATGGATGGGTCATGATATACATCATCAGAGGGAACTTCCCAAATGATGAGATCATAGGCTCAATTGAATATAATTTTCTAAGTTAGAACTCTGAGGCCCTTAATTTTTTTTAACTTTTAAGCCCATTTTTTTCTAGTTCATATTCAAATGCTATTTAGAATATGATTGCCTTCTTAATCTCTCAGAACCCTCATACTAATCACTACATATCCAAGTAGCAACTTGTTCTTTGGGTATAAATTATCCCCCACCTCATTCCTTGAGCCTCAAATTTCTTCTTGCTTTATTCTTACTTCTCCAAAGACTTTTGAAAAAAAAAAATAAATGTAGAGAAAATTACTTCCAACTCTCCAAAAATTTTTACCTCATTTATATCCCCCTTTCCCAATCCTTTCATTATATTATCTCTATTCTTAGAGGCTAAGCCCTTCCTTAGTGTTTCTGACAATCTAAAACTTTCAAACTAAACCAATTACAAGTAAGTAACTTTTTATTCACAATGAGTCATGAGAGAATAGATTGGAAATATAGTTTTAAAAAGGAAGTGAGTAGAGTAGTACGAATTAATAAAAAAAGTGAAAGGTCTTATGATGAAGTGAACAATAGGTTAAAAAGTTATGAACACAAAAGTTATGAAGGACATTTTGCGTTTTTTCTGCATTTGGGCTCAAAATTTAAATTTTCTTTACTTCTCTTCATAATTTTATATTCATTCTCAATTTTACTTTTCTGGTATCCTGTTAAATATTTAATAGTTCTATTGTATCCTAATGCAAATATAATTACATACATATTACTTTAATATATAATAGACAGCTCTTATAAAAAAGGAAAAAGGAAAATTTTGATATTAAGGGACTTTACCAATCCCAAGGCCCTTCCGCATAATGGAGTACCAATAAATCAAGACAGAAAGCATCCTCCAGCAAATTGAGCAATATAGTCAATATCATTTTCTTTTTTCTTTCTTATCTGTCAAGCTCATTCTACCTGAATTTCAACTCACAAATCCTCTGAATGTCAAAAGGTTTGTCCTTTTTATCCACTCATATGTAAGCAGAAGCATTTGGGGACACCAAAGAACTATGATCTAAAATCCAATTTGCCTAATTCCTAAGTAAGATTTCACCATCTGTACTTACCCTTAAATCTGGTAAGATAAGGTCAATTTAAAAAAAAATTACATCATCTATTTGTGTTCCCTTGCACAGAGTCCCTATTTTCATTAGAACACATAGACTAGATGACATTTCTTGGTTCCAAATCTAAAGGGTTCTAAGTTAAATAGTAAAACCGTTCTATTTCCCTGGGAACCATTTAGATTGTGATATCCTAAATCACATAATCCTACGAGATTTCCAGTTGTGGAACTCAACGTGTCAATCAATTAATCAACTGCCTCACTACAGATGAAAGTAAGAAGTCAGATAATAAAAGTGCATAATTTGCATTGTTTATTAGTTATTGTGATGATGTTGATGATTGACTTAAATTGGGGGGATATCTCGAAGTAGTACTGAATGTAAACCGTATTAAGTGGATAAACAAATTCATTCAACTACTTCCCTTCTATTGTTTCCTACGTGTGAATTTACTGTTTTTTTGGATTCAAAGTTTTTTATTTGGTTTATTTTGGCTTTTTGAAAGTTATAGTGATTACTTGATAGATGTGTAGTTTTAGTTTGTTTTTGTTTTGTTTCTAACTGCGTCTCTATAATTCATTCAGGCTGGAAAGCCAGTGACCACTCATTAGTCAGTCCCACTACTGACATTCCTAGGAAGTAAGACCTAGTCTGTTTCCTATCTGACCTGATTTATTTAACCCTCATTTGGCAGTCTTTGGTTCCCTGTTATTTCAGTTGCAACATATTGGTACCCAGTTTATTAAGTTACTTGCCCAAAGTCACGAAAGTGTCTATAGATGTTATTGAAATGTATGGGGTTTTCCAAGAGAACTGGCACTCTGATGTAAGGACTTGCCCAACGTTCTTCAGAGTTGCTCATCCACCTTTGGTGATCAGTTTTTAACCAACTCTCATCTGTTTCTCCAAAAAGGGGTAGCATGCACAGCAGCCACATCTGAGTAAAACCATCTAAGTGGATAGGTTAAATAAGCTTCAGATGAACTACCAAGGATCAAAGCCATTGGTGAGTCATGGGAATGTTTACCCCAAAACATGGAAAGATTTCTTCTGTTAGAATTGGACAGGAGAATAATTTGTTCTAAGGACCAAGAAGCCAGCCAAAGTAGGTTCTGTGGAGGGCCATGTCTTGATCAGATATGGAAAGCAAAAGGGTCATCCAATGCATTTTGGGCAAGTCAGTAGTCCAGATTTTTGTTTTGTCACTGGACTTCAATGACTATGAGAGATATGGTAAGGTTGATGACTTTGTGTAACACTGCCTCAGCTAAACACAATTCATATACATTTCAGACATTACTCCATTATGTCATTGATCTCTTTCAAAAAACAAAGGAAGAACGCATTATGTTATTACAGATACCCAATCTCCTTTGACCACTGCAGTTTAGCTGTCCTGAATTCAAAGATCAGTCTCACCCTTCCTAGGAGCAAGGATTATAGGCACTTGTCCTTAATCCAGGCCAGTGTATTTGAAATCTTAAATCACCTCAATGGGATACTTAAGAATTAAAAAGGACTGAAATGACTAAACCACAACACTGTCTCTCCCTCTTATAATCCTATATGACTTTCTCTAAGTATAGCAGTTATGCTTATTCCATCTCTGACAATAGAAGGTAAGGTTTAGGAGTAGAAAGTTTTTGTTGTTGTTGTTGTTGTTAGTTTGTTTCCAGATGTTTTCTCTGTTTATTTTAGTTAGCTCATTTTTGCAATGTAATGCTTTTAGAATTCATAAAGAGAATTGAATTGTTACAAAATAAAAAATACGGATATCTTTAACTGGTGAAAGTAGTACTGATTATTCAAAGCATCAGAGAATTTAAAAAAATCATTCATGGAATATGAATCTTCTAGACCAACAATAATGAATAAAAGGAATTGAGAGAAATATAACCCAAAAAGACAGTGGTTCTGATAAAATACACATATTCAGATTTTAAAGGTGCATTCACATTATAATGCTACTTTAATGTTAATTTCTTTCCAGGGAATTTATTAGCTTCAAGCTAAATAGTTATAGTTAATCATGGCAGAATATTTCAAAGAATAAACCTTATAAATGTAGGTAATGAGATAAAAATTCTGTTTCAAGATTTAAATATTCCTCTCAAGTTTCAATTTATAATAAGAATTATTTTCAGGATTGCTAGGTGACTCAGTGGTTTGAGGGCCAGGCTTAGAGATAGGAGGTTCTGAGTTCAAATCTATAATCAGATACTTCCTAGGTTATGTGATCTGGACAAGTCACAATTCCCATTGCTTAGCCCTCACGATTCTGTCTAGGAAACAATAAACAGTATCAATTCTAAGACAGAAGTTAAGGGCTTTTTAAAAAGCATCATTTTTAGGGGCTAGCCAACTACATAAGAAGTTTCCCAAAGCCAGTGATGTATTGTAGAAGTATATCTAAGCACAAACAATCTTCTTTTATTATTGAATAGAAAGAACCAATTTTATTACATCTTTGCTTCTTTTTTCCTCAATCAGTTATAACAAATACAATTTTCTTTAGGGCTATTGCTAAGAAAGATGAAACGCATACATGCACATCTTGCTACCTGAAAAGAGAATCTAGGAAAATTTGAAGATACTCCCACAGAAACAGATTTGATGAATAGAGCCTTTTATCAGCTTCTCTTTACTCCTACCAAAATGAAAGGGCAAAATATCTTTGAAAATTTGTAGAGCAGTCACATATTCATTGCAAACCACCAGCAGAGAAGCCTAACAGAACACTATATTCTACAAATCCGTGATTGCAAACAAGTCAAAGGCTTATATTATAAACAATATCACCAGAAAACAGTAAACTTCATAATATAAATGTCAGCTTGACATGATGTATTAGTGTGCCACCCCAAAATATTATTCTTTAGATGTTATGGCAGAGAATGTTTACTTCAGCAAAATATATAGAGACTCATGACCCCTTGATTTTAACATACCACAGGGGACACTACCCAGTAACTATGAAAAAAATTAACAAATTCTGGATTAGAAGTTCCAATACTAAAAAGGCATTAAATAAATGAAATTGCCCATGGCTTTGGTGAGTTACAATTTTTGGAGGCTCTACAGGAGAATTGTAACATAACTCATTATAGCTTCTGGCGCTAATAAGTTATGAGGCACTCACATGTATGAGATAAACCCCATAACTTACTGAAGTCTATATCATCCCTTCATTATAACTAGGGACATGTGAAATAGCTGAAATTCAGCTCAAAACCCTGAAGTTCAGTCATAAAGCTGAATAGATCAGCACATCTATTGATTTTGCTGTCTTTTCTGCACTTTTTGTTATCCTGCCTCCCCCTTAACATCTGAAAGATTCTAGCATTTTTCTTCTGAGCTCCTTCCATGTTGGCATTTTAGGTATGCTGGCAAATATCAAAATAAACTAGATTTTTCCTTTACCTTCCTCTCAAGAGTAATTACATTAGTCAGTCAAACTCTCAGGCACTTTCTCTTTCTAACAAGTGAAGTATATTACTTTACTCCCAAGGCAGAGTGGTGGAGACAAATTCAAAATCCATACTCATATCGTAATGTGCAGCCACAAATAAAGAGAAGCATGTTAAAATGATGATGCATATTTTAACATTAGAAAAATGCCCAACTTGTGTGCTTAATAGAGAACTAAAATAATGGTGTGTTGGAGGTCACTCTTTCAAATAAATACATTATGTAGTTTGTCTAGATATGAAAATAAGTAAATCTCCATGAGTAAAAGTCCTAAAATAAATCAAGGTGAACCTAAAGAAAAACAGGTGGAAGGTATAAAAGATAAGGGACATGCAATACTATTTTAAAATTTCATTTGTTTTAAGTTTAATGGGAATTTGCAAATTTTTTTTCTGAAAGATAAGGGAAAAGGAGGGAATGCTTTTAGATTTTTCTAGATGTTTTTTCTGTCAATATTTTTAATAATTTGTGAGGTTTTATAACCCATGTGTTTTCACCTCCCTCCCACCCTGAGATGGCAGTAATATGTTATGTTATATGTGTGTTATTATAAAATACCCAACTTGAAGCTCATCATTTCGTGAAAGAAGATACATGCTGTTTACACTAGAAAAAATTCATGGAAGAAAAGAAGTGAAAAATGCTTCAATTTATATTAAGATTTTCTCAGTTGAGAATCCTCTCTGACCAAGATTAAAATATCACCACAAAACAAATAAATATAGGTGTGAAAGAACCATCAAGGAGAAAGAGTGAAACAACTTTCAAGTAAAGAAAAACCCAAAAGGTAGGCAGAGAACATCTGGGCAGTGCAGTGAGAGAAGAGCAAAGCCAGTAAGAAGTTATAGTAAGGCCGGAAGAGCAAGTCAAGGGCATGCAACACTCCACCCCTTCATCCTGTATCTGCATCCCAGGTTCAGAACCTAATTTCAAGCCAACATCCAGATACTGATATCCTGCCTGGGCAAATAGTGGGTACAAGCCAAACAATACCCCTTGAAATTTCAAACCTGTGAAGAAGTCCAGAGTCCCATTCCAGGGCTGAAGTGTGCTGAACCCTATGGGCCCAGAGCAAAGTTAAGAATCCTATTCTGAGATTGGGATTAAGACATAGTTCATACTTTGGCATAGCTGATATAATAAGTACTAAGTACTAAGTAGTGACATTTTTGCCTAAAGCTCAGGGCTGAGCTCCAAGACAGGGCAATCAAAGGTGTGCCTGATTGGATAAAATACACAGTGAGACCAAAAATTTGAGCCTAAGCCTGGGGCTAGAATTTTATCAGCCCCTGTCCTGATTGAGTTCAGACTAAGATCAAGAGCTTACACCTAAACCTGAGGCAAGTTTTTAAGCTATCAGCATCTCAAGGGTCAATTGAATCAGCAGGGGGAGGAGGCTTTCAGACCTCTTAGCCCTCAGACCATCACATCATCCCCTAAGACAACCTATAGTTAGATAGGAAAAATGAACAAATAACAAAAAACCCCACCTAACTCTGAAGAATTTTTATGGAGACAAAAAAAGCAAGGTTCACACACAGAAGGGGAAGGTGAAATCGAAGAAAATACACAAAAAAAGCAAAGTCTAAAAGAAAAAATATGGTTTAGACACTGATTCTGGAAGAGCTCAAAAAAGACTTCAAACACCAACTAAGAGAAATAGAGGAAAAATGGGAGAGAAGAAAGTGATGCAAGAAGAAATGGGCCAATTGAAAGGGGGAACTAAAAACTGACAGGAGAAAATCAGGTCTTAAAAATCAGAATTGACAATCTAGAAAATAATGATGAGACTTCAAAAAAACAATAAAGCAGAATCAAAGGAATGAAAAAACAGGGGAAAACATGAAATATCTTGATAAAACAACTGACCTAGAAAATAGATCTAGGAGAGACAATTTGAGAATTATTGGACTACCTGAAAGCCGTAATAAAAAAAAAAAACAGGCTTGAATACCACTCTACAAGCAATTATAAAAAAAAAAACTGCCCAGAGATACTTGAATAAGAAAATAAAATTGAATTTGAAAGAATTCACAGATCACCTCCAGAAAAAAATCCTCAAAAGAGAACTTCCAGGAATGTAATAGCTGAATATAAGAGCCACCAAGCTAAGGAGAAAATTCTTCAATCAGCCAGAAAGAAACCATTCAAATACCATGAAGCTACAATCAGGATCACACAGTACCTAACAGCTTCTAGATTAAAGGATTAAAGGCATGGAATATGATATTCAGAATGGCAAAAGGTTTGAGTTTACAACCCAGAGTCACCTATCCAACAAAAGTGAGTATATTCTTTTCAGGGGAAAAAATGGTCATTCAATAAGATAGAAGATTTCCAAGCATTCCTGAGGAATAAGCTATACCTAAACAAAAAAATTGAAGGCCATGAGTCCTAAGAGAAGCCCCAAAAGATAAATAAGAAAGAGAAAATTTAAGGGCCCAGTAAGGTAAAAATGTTTATGTCTACATGGAAAGAGGATTTCTGTAATTCTCAAAAATTACTCTTAATAGTAGACAAGATAAAAGGAATTTACTCAGAAAGGAGAAATAAGCTGATTATGATAATATGACATATATGATGATATATGATGTATACATAAATGTGATTATATGGAATGATATGTATCTATGATATCATATGTATACATATGAATTACATGTAAAAATCATTCAACGGCTGAAAAAGAGGGTTGCACTAAGAGAAAAGGAAAGGTAGAGTTAGAATGATCTTTAAACAATCACTTTATTGCAAATATGAATAACATAGAAATAGGTTTTGAATCATGATACATGGATAATCCAGTGGAATTGCTTGTCAGCTCCAGTAGTGGGGACTGAAGAGGGGTGGGAAATATTACGAATCATGTGCCATAGAAGCTATTCTAAATACATAAAAATTTAAAAATTAAAAAAAATTTGTAAATTCCTATTTTCTTTGGTCATGAATAGACTTTTTCATAATGAATCTCTTGGAGCTTTCCTGAATCCTTGCATTGCTGAAAATAATTGTCATTCATAGTTGATCATTGTATTTTATTACTATTACTCCATGCAGTGTTTTCTTGATTTTGCTCACTTCACTTTGTATCACTTCATATAAGTCTTTCGAGATATTTTTTTGTGAACTTATTCACTATTTCTTATGGCACAATAGTATTCCATAACAGTCATATACCACAACTTGTTAAGCCATTCCCCAGTTGATGGACTTCCTTGCAGTTATCAAAAATACATTATAAAATTTGTCTTCCCAGTGGATAAAATACTTTATCATCTTCATCATCTTCTTTTTTATTATTGTTAACTTATTATGGAGATCCAATGAAAATGTTTTGGAATAACAAAGATCAGGGTTCAAAATCTGTCTGAGAGAAATTATCAGTAGTTCTTTGATCCTTGGAAATTTACTTAGCCTATATGGCCCCAAGTTTCCTTATCTCTAAAATTATGTTTCAATTTGTTGACTTCTAATTTCCTTCTGACTCTAAGTCTATAATTCTGAGATCCTAACCAAATATACAATTAGATATGTAAAAATTCTATTTTCTTTGATATCACAATAAATATAGGTGGCAACAGAGTCAGGTGTGCCAGGAGTAGAGTTGAGACAAGTAGAAACAATAGTAGCTACTAATGATCGTTTACCTTTATATGTAGTTTTGTGTTTTACATAACACTTTCTTTAAATGAATTTCTGAGATGAGAAATGCAAATATTATTTTCCCCATTTCACAGATGAGGAAACTGAGAGTCAGAGGATTTAGATGATTTGCCTATAATCAGATAGCTAATGTTATCAGAACAGAGATTCAAACTCAGGTATTGTGATTTCAAGTCCTAAATGTTTTCTACTATAACATATTGGGACCAGAATAAAGTCAGAAAGTAAACACTACAGTGTGTGGGTTTTTAACTTGTTTTTTTTTTTGTCTCAACTCTCTCCCTACTTCAGTACATCTTCCACTCAGCTATTAAATTAATCTTTCATAAACTCAAGTATGACTATGTAAATTCTCCATTCAATAAATTCAAGTGACATTCTATCACTTCCATAACCTCTAGAATTACTTGGTAATCCAGTGACAAAGACCTCTTTGTTGTTCTTGGTACAAGATCTGGACTCCAGGAATTTTCACTGGATGTCCTCGTTGCTTGGAATGCTTTCCCTTCTGTTCTCTACCTTTTGGCTTCTCATGCTTGCTTCAAATCCTAACTAAAAATTTCATCTTGAAAAAAATTTTTTGATCTGTCTTAATGCTAGTCTCTTCTTTCTATTGATCATCTCCTATTAATTCTGTGTATAACTTATTTGAAAATAGTTATTTTCCTATTGTTACCCTGTTAGTTTTTTTTTAAGAGCACTGATGCTTTTATTTGTTTCTCTATATTCTGAACGTTTAGAATAATGTTTAACATAGTAGGTGCTTAAAAAGTACTTAGTGATGACTCTTAAGTATTATAGACCATGAGCCATTGAAAACCTGAGAAGCAAGTTGGTCAAAGGTATAAGAATAAAAAGAGCCTCTGCCAAAACTGTAATAATAATGAGTGAAAGCCCGTAAGCAATGTTATGATAGAGGAGGAGAGAGAGAGTCTATGAGGTGAGACTCTCTTCTAGCTCTCCTCTCCCACCGAATGTACACTGGGAGACTTCAAGGAGGCGTCACCCGGAAACTGGGTGACCTGTATGTTCATGCTGCCCCACAGGAGTTGGGAGCAAGGCTTCCCTATATGTGGTAGGGCAGGGTTCACACAAGCCTCTCCCAAGGTCAGTCAACTTCACAGGGAATCAGGGTTTCAATATCCAAAGAAAAATCCTCAGAAAGCCCTCAGGACTGGATCTGAGCTGGGATGTCCTCCTCTCTTCTAAGATGCTCCTCCTCCCCGCCCCAGAAGCCTTCCCCTCTTCTTCTTCCTCCCATAGAATTACCCAGATTTCTTTCTGGTCTCAACTGCCAGTAACTGTCACCAACTGTTAGCCACTCCTTCTCTGGCTCCTTTTGTCCCATCCCCCTTGCACAAATCCCATCCTTACAAAGCAAAGGTATGAAGAGTCAAATTCATGGAAATCCAACTATGGCAACATCAAGAGTAAATGGAATGTGAAGTGAAATGGCTTTTCTACTATTCTACTTGATGCAGAGTAATAGCTGTAGCAAGGCTGCTCATATTTTCAGGAAATAATCATGTCTATATGAAGATTAGAGCAATAAAACTACTAACTACTTTGTTTATGCCTAAGAAAAGGACAGGAGGCTTGGGACTAGAATATGGATGTTCTTTTTAATAGATTATAGGAATTTTCTCATGGATAGGATGAACTAATATAATAAAAATCATAATCCTATACAAATTATTTTATTTATTCAGTTGGGCTCACCCTGTGAAAGCATATCTAAATACATAGTCTATTCCCAGAATCAAGCTAAGAGACTTTCCAGCATGACAGAGTCTTTAAGAGTTTACATTTCACTGATGTATCTTCTGAAAACTCAAATATCGCAACAAATGAGAAAAACATTTTGATATTTGTTTTGTGATTATGAGGACAAAAGGAAAAGTGTCCTTGTCCTCAAGAAAGTTTCATTCTACTGGGGAGATATGTCTATAGAAATTAAATATTCAGAGCCAATAAGAGGGAAAGAGAGTATTAACAACTGGAAGGATCAAGGAAGGCTTCATAGAGTTAGCACCTCTGTTGAACTTCTAGGAAAGAAGATAAGGTTTCTAAGATGTGGACAGAAAATTCCTGTGAAAAAAGGACTAGATTTGGAAGCACAAGACCTGGCTTTGAATCTTAACTCGGAATCATAATACCTGTGTGCCTTTGAACAAATCTTGGTCTTTTCCTCAACCATGAAATGGAATCAAACTAGGTGATAACCAAAGTCCTTTCCAAAAACAGCCTCTGGTTGTATGACCCTGTGATGAGGAGATATTATATTCTTATTATGACCAAAAAAGGAGTTGAGCTGGTTATCTAGTGAGACATGTGGCAAAGATCCTCTAGAACATATAAAGAATCTCATAGGATGAAAAGAGTATCTACACAAGTTGCATTCTATTTTGAATGAGTGTACAGATTCATGGGACCCTAGATTCTTCCAGGTATTGAAGTAACCATGCATTAAGTTGTGAAAACATTAAGAGTATGACTTCATAAGGAAAAATGCAGTAGTTCACAACAGGATGAAGTAATTACTGTGGGGAGTAAAGGAAGATATCCATCTACAGCTAATTACACATGTTCTGAAAGGAAAAGTGTGGCAGAAAGATACTGGGTAAGTAACACTTTCCTTATAATTATTTATTTTAGTAAAGTTTTCAATTTTCATTTTTTTCCAGAATGGTCAAAAGTGGATAAAATTGTATCACCCTAAATATATCAGGCCTTACCCCAAATCTACCCAATTTTAAACAAAAACCTAATTAAAATATAAAAGTTAGAAAAATAATGCTATCATTTTAGTAAATACAAAAGTAATATTGAAAAATTACCAAGATAAAAAACATTATCTGAGCACATAGAAAGTGGTTAATAATTAAGTCAGTCAAACTGAACTTAAACCTAATTAATTCTTTAATAAGTAGTTATTAATATCAGATATAATCCAGGTAGGTTCTGGTGATAAAAATACAAAAACAAGCAAACAAACAAAAATCAAACCCTGTATTCAATGAGTTTATGATCTATTATTAAAGGAGATAACATAAACATCTAAGTACATACAGAAATGTGAAGTAAATATGAAACAGGCAAATATCATGGAAGAAGGGCAACATAAAATTGTTTTCCAATTTATTAATTATTCTAATCTTGATGAAATGCTTCACTTATAAAATTCATGTTTCCCCCCCCCCATGCTATTAATACAGTAATAGTGATGATGACCCAAGAAAGGAGACTAAGAACGACATTCAAGAAGTGAGTTTACATGGAATGAGGTAACTCCATCTTGTAAGTGGTTCCAAAATTGTGCCTCTTTGGTCCACTTTTTTTCCCAGTGAATTTTGTCTAGGAAATAGAGGCTAGTCAATTTGGATAAAAAGTCCAAGTTTCTATATACCCACTCAAGATAACAATACCTATCTGGAATAGAATAACTTAATTGCTTTCAGATAAATGCAAAATAGAGAATATGTTCAAAACACCCCATAAACTATTGATTCCATTTTCTTTCCACTCTGTTAAATCTCAACTTTATCCCCACATCCCATGTGTATATTCAAAGTGAAAATCTTTGTCATCCCCCAGAAGAGTTTCTAAAGGTAAAATAAATAAATAAAAAACATTTTATATTCTGGTGTTTCACTTTCACCCAAGGAGCATATAAAACTTCTATGGAAAGCCTGAACTATCCTAGTTTCTTAAACTCATGTCATTTTTAGAAAGGCAACCTATTTTGCCCCCAGAAAATCAGACAGGCCTCCAACCTTAAGATGCAATTATGAAGGCCTAGAATTTTCCCCTAAAGAAAATAATTTAGGATTTAGCAACCGCTACTAAATGTATCAGCATAACTCATAGTAATAATAAAAGGTTAGTCTAAGATTTTTGCTTCTATACAACATGAGTCAGTCCCTTGCTGAATATTCAGGTCCAAGGCAACATACTCAGTATTCTTTCCCCCAATATGCTGATACTGCATAAAAATTACTTCATCTTTCTGGAAAGATGGATCCCTTTTCTCTCCAGGAACTTGATACCATCCAAGGTCTTCCCTTTCTCTATCCAAGAAACTATATCCCCCCAAAATTGCAACATACCAAGGTACAGTTAGATTTAGAGCTAGAAGGGGCATTAGAGATGACCAACAATAACTCCCTCATTTCACAGATGGGTAAACTGAGGCATATAGAAATTAAATAACTTGCCTAGAGTTATATAGCTAGTAAATATTTAAGGTGGGAAATGAAACCAAGTTTTACTGACTCAAAGTCAAGCATCCAATGTACTATTTTATATTTCCCCACTCCAATAGCCATGTGACTGAGATTATGTGAAATTGTAATATTCATGTGAGTTGGAATGCCTTGTTCTATGAATATCACAAAAACTTACTAAGGCAATTTCTTACTTGGAAAACTCTTAGGAGTCTACTTCCTATGAGCCATCTTGACATGTAATGAAAATTCCTCGAAAATATTTTTTATCAGGTGTCGACACTCTGTAATTGATTTGGGATTGTTCATCATATGGTGAGTGGGAACACTTTGGACCAGATGAGAATTTATTTAAAAGGTTCTATCTTAGTAGAAACTATTTTCTTAGTTTGACTAGCTTCTCTTCTACCTGATGGCTTCTGATGAGAAACAAAACTATAGAGAGACTTTGGATACTCCCTTTCTGAAACCAATATGTGGCTCATGAACATAGACCTGAGTTCTTTTCTTCCATGTGTTTCCATTTTTTTAAGGTAAAGGAAGTTGTGGGATATGATTTTGTTTGTTTTGAAAAGTCAGAACAGGACACTTGAAGAAAAGGAGTATGAGTGACAAACTCACGACATATTTTGCAACCAGTCCTATGTAGGTGACCTGAGGAGGAAAGAGTGAGTTTTTGGGACTCAGCTTGGTGAAAGCTGAAGTAATTGCTCTTCAGGGATTGGTTTCACATATGCATGAAAACTGTATGGGATCAAAGATGCAGAAACTTTGTTGTCAGAGTTCACTCTCCCTGGTGGAAAATATATGCTCCCACAGACCAAGGTCATATACTGGAAAATATAATCCTTGAAATATGTTGGAGGTAGAATAGGTAGATAATATTTGTACTTTTGTTCTGGCTAACTTTTGATAGTAGATTTCCCTTTGTAAAATATGATGTTAATTAGTTTAATTGGTAGCTAATAGGAGGAGTTTTGGAATTCACATAGAATATAGGTTTGAGCTGATAGCATTAGACAAAATATAGACCAAAAGCCTAGGGTTAGCTTTAATACCCTGAAAGAGAGATGTAGCTGGACTTGGAATTATGAGCCAGAGCACACTTGCTAAACATACTTTAGCTAATCAACCAATATAGATAATGCAGGTAAGTCAACCAAGATTTATAGTCGTCCCTTGCTATATTGCTGTTCACCTATTATAGCTTTACTGTATGGTGTATTTAAAAAATATATATATATAAATATTTATATATATTTACATATAAATATTTATATATATATAATTCTGTATCAAGGAATTACACTTAGTGTGGCATATTATTGTCTAATGGAATGAAAGGTGACCAACCATACCACTGTGTTATGTATCCTCAGTGCTGATTGGCTCAGTGACTATAGATTAATAAGTGTGGAAAAGATTTATAGGAGAGTGAGAAAGGTTTATAAAACCTTAAAATATATATAAATAATAAAATAAATATAACGCCACTACTTTGTGGATTTTTACCTATCACAGGGGTCTCTGGAACATAACTCCTGCTATAGGTGAGGGATCAAATTAAGTTTCCACTATTTGTCAAGTACTGTGCTAGGTATTGAAGATATAAAAATAATGAATGAATAAATCTTAGTTCAAAAATATACACATGTATATAATATGTGCATTATATGTTTATATATAACAAATAAAAGCAAAAATCCAAGTTATTTAACTATAAGATAGTTTACAAGGTGAAACACTAGCAGGAGTATTTAGAAAAGGATGTAAAAGATTATGTGTGAACTATATCTTAAAGGAAGAAAATTGTTCTATGAGGTGGAGGTGAAATGAACATATAATGATAGAGAAAAGTGAATGAAAAGTCTTAAGATAGAAATGATCAAAGGATAGGGAATTTTTTAAAAAATGATTTTAGTTGATAATAACAATATGAAAGAATATTCCTAATCATTAATAATAGGAGAAATGCAAACAACATTGAGTTTTCACTTTTGGAAAGCTTATGGAAACATAGGCATGCTAGAGCATTATTGGTGGAGCTGTTAATAGCTACAGTCATTTTGGAAATCAATCCACAATTATGCAAACAAGTGACTAAAATATTATACTGTAAGGGTTAGAAGTTGGTTTGACAAATATTTATGAGTCAAAAAAGAAGATTATGGTCACAAATCACAAAAAAAAAATACTAGCCCTTAAGTCAAAACGACTATTAGCAGATTTTATTTACAACAAGGTAGAGATACTAAAGTGGAAAATGTAGGAAGGAGGTAGAGAATTGTCTAGCCTACCACCCTAATTGCTGCTCTAGTGAAGTCCAGCTCAGCACCTGGCAAGGGCTCCCTCAAGTCCTGATCTCCAAGTGGAAGTCCTGGTGGCATCTTCAGCCAGAAATTCGCCAATGCAAGCCTCTTCCTTCAGCCCAAGTCACTCACCCAGCAAGCCTCTCCAGCACAGAATACTCCAGCTCAGGACGAGTCCAGGAAAAGTGACTGTCTCCAAAAGTCTCCCTTCAGCCAAGCTCACCAATACAGAATGAATGAAACAATCTTTGGGCTTCACATTTTATCCTCCTTTTTCCACTTCAATTCCTATCTCTCCCCTTCTTTACAGGAACCAATTACAGTCTCCCAATTTGCCTATCACTGCCCAAGTGAGGGACAGTGCTTTCAACCTTTGGGGGTGTGAACTAGTAAGTGACTTGTGAGCTCTCTTACCTAGTGACTTACCAAGTTCCAAGTAGGGGTACTTAAAATTCTTGATTTTATTAAATTAAAGATTGCTGATTGATTACATTTAAAAATAAACTAAGATAAGTTCAATTCTCTCTTCACAGTACCTTTTGAACTTCAAATTACATTACTAGCCAAGGGTTCTGCAGATATATAAGTATTCCACTAAGACCAAATACTTTGGGTTTCAGCTATTTGTAGACTTTTCCAAAAAAAAAAGAAAAAAAAGAGAGAAGAATGTACCTTTTGTAGCCCTAGAGTACAGTCCCTTTTCCAGTCTACAAAAGTCTAAAACAACTCAGTCACTCCTAATGATCCTCAATTAATGAGACAAAGTCATCCATAATGAATGAATGGGTCTTAGAATGCCCCTGGGTATTTCCACACCTACATAAGGAGATGGTAGCAATGAAGACCAAAAAAGGCTTATATATATATAACCTCACTAATGTTAAGGACACAGAACAAAGTTATTGATATTTAGTGGATTATTTGTTGTTTTCTTAATAGTAATTTGTTGCAAATAATCAGCCACATACTCAACTTTTCAGTTCTACTCTGATTTAGAATTTGTTGATTTCTACCAATTATTCTTTCATCATTATAAGTCAAATGATTAGACACATAATCTTCTTTCTTACTGTATTCCATTATATTTACCTGAAATGAAATAGTGTGGAAAGCTATTAGAAATGAAAGGGTCCAAATAACAGAGATCATTACAGTTACTTAATCAAATGGTAAACTCTCTTGTATTACAGAGTAGGATGCAAACTAATCTTATCATTTGTTCCCATCCAGCCATTGTTCTTGGAAATGTTTATATGCTGCTACAGATAATGAAGTTGCTGATCTAATTGAAATCCTGGTATTTGATAAAAACAGCTTCTAAATAGAGTAAGATCTCATAACAATATCTGTTCGGGTTTTTTTTTCCATTTATTTCTTACAGACTATGAGTCCTTTCATGATTTTCTTTTTCTACAGTGGAGTATAATGCTCTATAAGAATTTGGAATATTGACATGTAATAAATCACACATAAAAGCAAGGGGAGTTTTTGATCACACAGTATATAATAAAATGATCTTCATCTTGTCAAATGCATTTGAATTATTTTCCCTACTGTCCTTATTGGCTGTTTTGTTTCCTCTAACAGACGTGGCATCATACAGTGACGGAAAGAGCGGCTATACTAATAATGAACAGAAGGGAAATGCCATGTCTGTTTACTTGCTTTGGGCTATATATTTTCTTCACCAATTAATTTCTACCAAGCTTTCATCATCACTAATAATAGTATTTATTAAGAACTTTCATTTGCATAGTGCTGTTCCAGACACTCCACAAGAAGGATCCAAACCTGCTGATAGATGCCCTTCAGGACTAAAGAGAAAGACAGAGACCTTGTCTTTTTGCAATTTAGAAATAAGATCAGTTTACATTAACATAGGGAGAAAAAACACTTAATAAAACATTTAAAAATCACCTCAAAAAATTTTGCTTATTTCCTTTGTTAAGCAAGTAGGACTGTTTGCTTAACATTATATCACAGGACTTCCTCCCCATTGTTAATATTTTACTATCAGAAAGTTTAGTTCATTAATTTTAATTTGTTGTAGCTATGCTTTTCTTTCCTCCTACAGTGGTGCATGCTAAGAACATTTTTTTAAAGATGAATGTTGACATTTAGATATAAATTCACAAGTAACCTGATGTGGTTTTCAAGGAATTCTAGGAAAATTTATTTGAACTCCTCAGGTGTTTAGGGATTCTATTTGAAGAGACTTAGTTTTCTCTGGTGATATTGTCCTAAAACTGAATTAAAATACTGGTTGAGTAGGCTGTTAAAAAATTACAAAACATTAAACATAGCCTAGTGATATGTCAATATGCATGTAAAAGATAAGCTAAGGAATCAGATGTTAAAATGTGTCAGTCTACTAAGTAATTTCTTGAAAGAATTTATTGGTTTTGCTTAAGAATTAGAATGTTTATAATTGCTAAGTACTCCTTATAGTATTCACAGGATCATAGATTTAGAACTGTAATCACCTTTAGAGGTCATCTTGTCCAATCCTTGTCTTCTAGATAAGGGACTCCATTTCAGATTTTCCCACAGTTACACAGATAGTAAATAATGGAGCTAGTATCTGAACTCAAACTTTGCTTGTTCAAAGCTTCATTTTTTTCTATAACATAAATGTGCTGTTTTCAGAAATAAGGTTAAAAATAATTCATGAGAAGAATTCTTCTCTAGAAAAAATACATCTTTTTTTCTATCTAGGTGCATATATCTTCCTTAAGAAACAAATGGTTTTTAAGTATATGCATTCTTTTCTTTTACTTCAAATGCTGAGACCATTCAGTTATTTCTTCCTCTAAGTTAGGAGCATCAGTACAAAGACTTCTGACAGCAAATGGATGCTTTACAATAACAGGTAAGAGTAGTATTTGGATATGATGATAAATGCTTTTATAATTCCCCAGTTAAGAGAAGTAATTTACCTTCTGTAGGAAAATGCTTATTACCCTGGGGTGTTGCTTGATCTTAGGTAGGAGTTGTGGTCAATTATGCTTCTTTCTATATATCCTAGGTCCACTGATTGACAGATTCATTTCTTTGTAAATGTAAAATAATATGAGGTTGCAAAGGGGTTTGCAATTATTAAGTCTTCATTTATAATCTAGTTACAATGAGTTAGGGATTTGAAAAGGAAGAGGATGAGGACTGGTCAGTTAGATTCTACCTTAGGAAAGAAGAACATTCATTCACTCATTAAAATATCAGAAATATAATCAATTTAATTTCAATTTTCCAAAGGAATGAAATCTTAAAGATAAAAATATTTACTATTGTACATTGTTCTATGATATATGGGAAGCTGAACACAATCTCTCTATCTGGTTCCATAGAGTAAAGTTTAGCTTAAAAGAGAGAAGAAAATTCTTTTTTCCTCCTCAATTCTCTATAAAGTTTATTCTCTAAAAGACTAAGTTTCTTACAATACAAATCTCTATATATTCTTATTATTCGCAGTATTAAAGAGAGAGAGAATAACAGACAGTGAAAAGAAAACAGAAAAAGAAATAAAGAGAGAAAGAAAAAGAAAAGAAAGGGAGGGAGGAAGAAAGGAAAAAAGAAGGAAGGAAGGGAAGGAAGACGGGAAGGAAGAAGGAAGAGAAAGGGAAGAGTAGGAAAGAGGAAAGGAGGCAGAAAAGAAAAGGAAAGGAAAAGAAAATGAAGGGATAAAAAACTATAGAAAGTAAAAGAAAAATAAGTGAAAAGAATTGCATACAAAAACTTTCTTGAACAGTTAATTTATGTCTACATTCTGTTTCTTTAACCTAGAATTGATTATTGTTTTTTGTTTTTTGTTTGTTTTGTTTTCTCTTTGTTCTTTTGTTTGTTTGTTTGTTGAGTGACCATATGGTAGAACCTGGGCAGAAATACAGAAAGACCTGTTTCCAAATTTGACTTGACACTATTACTAGTTGTGTAACCTCTGCAAGTTATTTAACCTGGGTTTACCTCAGTTTTCTCAAATGAAAAATGAGGATAAAATTGTAAAACAAGTCATCTACAAATGAGATGATGTTTGTAAGATGTTGTGCTTACTACAGTTCCTCTCATATAGTAGGCACCATATATAGAGTGTTATTATATTATTATTATTCTTGCTCCCTTCCTTCCTTCCTTCCTTCCTTCCTTCCTTCTTTCCTTCCTTCCTTCCTTCCTTCCTTCCTTCCTGCTGAAAAATAGGTGGCTCTTGCTTAAGATGGAAAAATGACCATTTTATTTTGAGGAAAATTATTTTTAATTTTGGTTATTTTTTTCATTAAAATTTTAATTAATTTTTAAAGTTAAAGAACATCTATTGAAGACAAGATGTAAGGTGCATAATAGAAAAATGAACATAATTTCCTTCTATTCAGACAATGAAATGGACAGATTTGTCTACTACTCTCACAGCTGTTTTATCAGTCAAGGACTTGGGAAATATGAAGAAGGGTGTTCCAAGAGAGGCAACACTGCATACAGTATGGAAAGTTGGCCTTGACATAAAAAATATCTAGGTTCAAATTTTACTTCTGACATGTGCTGTTTGCATGACTCTAGAAAAGTCATTTAACTTCATAGTGTGTCTGGNCCCCATCCATCCCTCCTTCCATCCCTCCTTCTTTCCTTCCTTCCTTCCCTCCCTCCATCCTTCTCTCTATCCTTCCTTTTTTCCCTCCTTTCTTCCTTCCTTTCTTTCTCACTAATTGTTTGTTCTATTAGTTGACATCAATTAAACCCAAAACTCTAATGTAATGTATCATTAGTGGCAGTTTATATTCTTAAGGAGTAGTATAGGACAAAAATATTTAGCTGGAAACAGTTAATGATGAATTTACTTTTGATAAATGCATAAGTAAATTTTTCAAAGTGCCTTCTCACCCTCCAAATACCTCAGGTCATTATAATTAATATCTTTCTTTCAAAAACAAACTAATCATTTATATTACTTAAAAATTGATTTTATCTTGCTGTAATGATTTTCATCTAATTAAATAAAGCATTGTGAAATACTTTCTCCTTTTCTCTCTGCTGGTAGGCACATTGTACCTTTTTACTGTTTTATATTCAGAACCTTATTGTTTCATTTTTATTTCTATATATGTATATGTATGCATTAGTGTGTAAATGCCAAGACAAAACTCTTTTTTTTTCTAAAAGTAAAAACTTTTTTTTTCTAAAATCAAGAGGTTTACAACAACCATTTTAATTTTAGCATTTTTTTAAATATGTTTGTTTCGAGCAATGAGGTGTTGATGCCAATTCTTGTTCATTTCTTTCAGTGTAGAAAACTGGGTTATCACTTCAAATGCCCCAGAAGAAGGCATTTCAAAGTCTTTATTCATGCAGATATATAATTTTCAGATATTGAGCATTTATACTTAGAATTTTTTGAGAGGAATCTTTATAGTTATTAATATTTTAGGCATTTAATTTTATGTATACATACTCAAACAAATCATAATCATGCAATGACTATGGTTGAATCAATAATCATATGAATTAAGCATTTTCCATATTAATTTTCTATATGTCTGGATATCTAGAATACAAGTTCTTATTATGGGTTTTTTTAGCTCACAAATTATAGAGTTACAAATTTTGTAAATTCAGGAAGCCAGGATTTTATGCAGTGTAAACAATCAGGTGAGATTTGTGTTTACCTTTAATCCAGGAGAGTATAGCCACTATAGGTGACTAGAAAATGGAGTAGCTTTTACATTATTAACATTACACAGAGTGACTAGCAGTTTCAGAGGTCATCATAATATGGATAGAGCAAGGAAGTGAGATTATTGGTGACTGGAACTGGAGGCTGGAGTTGGGAGGCATTTAAGATTCAGCAGGAAGAGATCTAGTGCCTTTAGCCATCCACCTGATCCTTTTCTTTTTTCCAAAATGTATGTAATACTGAGATGCTGGGACATTCTTGCAAACTGCTAATTAGATTGAGGAGGGAAATAACTTGAATATGTAGTTGATGAGACACCCAGTGAATCTAGAGGGAGAATTAAAGAGATGATTTTATTTTAGGATAAGAACAGAGTGTTTGATGGCATACCAGCATGTTTATTGAAGTGCTCAAGTATGAATGTTGGGTTTAGGATAGAGATGAAAACTGAGCCAAGCATTGGACTTTATGAAAAAGGAGGGAGGCATGAACTGAGGAAGAAGTGGATTTAAATTTCTCCCCAGAAACTTAGAAGTTTCAATTTCACCATTTATAAAATGGGAAGAGCCATTAGTTGTGATGATTACATGTTGACATGGTGAGCATACAGGCAGACACAATTATTACCCCAACCCTCCGTCTCCCTTTGTGATCTCAGTAACTCTTGCCTTTGGGTTGTGACTGTCTTTCTAACCACTTTCTTAGCCTCCTCTCTGGAGGAGTATTTTACTTTCAAACCAGGTCATGGTAATGGTGAATGCCTGCTGTAATGTGAGCTTAGCCAGTTAGCTGCCCAGCAACTATTGCTAACTCATTTGCCAAGAGATTTCAGTGAATATATTCTCTCTGCCCTGGAAAGTTATAAAAATGAATTAATAGCTCTTTTCATCCCTGAGCCCCCAGTCAGAAATCTCCCTCTGACAAATATAGCAGTTTTAAATCTATCTCTTTCCCTTCCAGACATTCCCAATCATCTCAATGTTACATTCAAACAATTCTGCACAATTTACCAAATCTTTGATCAATAACATTATCCCATTTGCTGACCAAAGGATAAACAAGCTTTTGAGAAACAAGGTTAAACCGCCAAGCACTTGGGAACCATCAAATTCAGAATCACACATTCATCCTCTCCAGAGAGAGAGAGAAAGAGAGAGAGGGAAAAGGGAAGGAAGTATGAAGAATAATCAGCCGATGCCTGTAGGCTTAGTGGATTTCAACAGTTCAGGATTTGTTCTACCATGGTTACTGCATGATTTATATACATCATCTCAGCTTCAGGAGCCTTGATGCCAGTGAACTCTTATCTACTCCATGGAGGCATGGTTATAGCAATTCTAAACCTTTCAATTCTCTCTGGTTCTTGTGGTTTCCCCTCATTTTTTTCCTAAAAGAATTGTAGTGGCAAGGAGTAAATTTAATATTCCCATTTTTCCAAAACACCAGCTTAAAACTCCCTAGATGAGTTGAGGAGGCCGATTATTGGTGATTTCCATGTGAACTAACAAACATGTATCTTTAGTGTCCGGATCCCTTGACAAAGCCTAAGATAGGTGTGACCAAGGCAGCATCATTCTATGGGGATAAGAATATTTGATCACTCCCTTCACAAAGGTGTTTGAAGGATCAAATTAATGTATACAAAACTCTTTGGAAAACAAAGAGCTTTAAAATGCCAGGTTTTAATATATTTATTTAGCTAGAATGATGTATGGACAGATGGAATGACCTCAAAGAAGAAATGTTTGCCTAGTAATAGTGACAAAGGAAGGGTCTGGTCATTTAAAGGAGGAAAAAGTAATTGTACTTACATGATGCAGTGACTCTTAGATAGATGGGAAATCAGAGGCAAGTGCAAGGTCTCTTTGATTCACATCCGCAACAAATGAATTTCTAGACTTTTCTTGAGGATGCCTTGTTGTAGAAAATACACTATTTCCCAAAGCAGCCCATTCAACTTTGTTCTGATTATTTTATGGTTTGTGTTGACATAAAATGGAAACTGGCTTTTCTATGACTTCTATGCATCAATCTTATTTCTTTTCTATGTGGAACAATTATAATTCTCTTCCACATGATAATCTTTCATATATTTGACAGTATTTCATCCTCTCACCAAAGAAAAAATTAAATCTCTTCTCTAAGCTAACTATGCCCATTTCCTTTAATAGATCCTCACATGCCATGATTCTTGAAACATTTCCTCACTCTGGTTGCCATCTTCTAGATACTTTCCTACATGTGGTCCCTAGACTTTAACAGATATGGTAAAGTGGGACTATCAACATTCTATATTTTTGCCTTTATTAATGTAACCAAAATTTTATTTAGGTTTTGGTTGCTATGTTTTTGGCTCATATTGAGCTTGTAGCTCAGTAAATTGACATGATTATAATCTTCCTCTTCCCATTACAGTATGTCTAGAAGAATGAGAAAAGATATATACCCATTACTGAAAACTGAGAAAAATTGAGGAGAAAATTAAGAGGACTAGGACAGTAACTGGTAGTAGGAATTGAAGCAAATGAGTGAACCACATTGACTCCATTTTGTTGTGACTTACTTCTGGAGCTGGCTCAGTTCCATTTCTATTCAATTATGTGTCTGGTTCAAATCTTGTCTTGTGAGAAAACTTTCTTTTTCAATTATAAAGGGAACTCAGGGAAAGCCTTATTGCATTCTTGAAACTTATATGCAAGAAGCCTGTTTGCCTCTTTGCAACTTGGAATAATTCCAGGTGATAATCTTTTAAATACTTCAATACAGTCATCTTATCTCTCCTAAATCTTTTCTTCTCCAGAATAATTGTCCCTAGCTCCCTTTTCTAATATGAGATTGTCAGGGTCTTTTGCCATCTTGATTTATTTCATGTGGGAATTTTATAACTTATTAATGATTTTCCTAAAATGTGATATCCAGAACTGAGTTTAATACTTCATATGCACTTTGATTGGGGCAGACTTTGTAGTGTGAGCAAGTCAACTTAGCACCATTGTACCACTTGCATATATAATACAACACTTCATAGGGTCATAGGTTTAGAATTCAAAAGTCCCATGATTGTCCAGTCCAGCTTTCCTTTCTCATTTCTCCTTTCCCCTAACTGCCTATATTTCAATAAATGAAAAAAAATGAGACGAAGAACAGTTTAATGACTTAACCATTTATAACACTGATTAAGAAGTGGAACCATTATTAAGGATGTGGTCCTTTTATGCTGAATTGAGTATTCTTCTCATTGTATGACACTACCTCACTAAAGCCCTCAATATCAAACATAACTTCAGAGGGAAAGAAAAAGGTATGTATCTTGCTTTTATGCTGAAGAGTTGTTTTATATGCAATTCTGTAGCATAAAGATTGAGTTGTAGAACAAATTTCAGGTGGGTGGAAGATGAGCTTTTAAATTTGAAGGTGTCATGGCAATATTACTTGTCACATTTTAAGATAATCTGATATAAACTACATTATGAGCAATGCCCTTGGCATTATTAGCCACATTGCACTCATACTGTGTCCATACTATATGTGCAAGTGAAACACCATGTCAGGAACTGGTTTCAAGAAACTAACAATTGGGAATTTGGAAACCAAGGCCTATGCAACTCAACCAATCAAATAGAAAGCACTTAATCTCTTCCTACATGGCAGGCATTGTGCTAAATGCTGAGTACATAAGCAAGAAACAAAAAGGAACATTCCCTACTTTTAAGGAGCTTACATTCTGTCTAAAACTAAATAGCTGTAGATAGCACAGCATACTAAGTCCCAGATGAGAAAAATTTCTCTGATAAATGTTGAAGAAGTTCTAAGAAAAGAATGATCACTGTGACTAGAGAGGCAGTAGAAATACAAGCTCTTTTAATTCTCCTAGGATGTCAGGAAAGTTGCTGATGTGTACTTCCAGACAGACATTTAAGGAACAAAAAGACTTGGGAATTGAGAAGATACATAAAGGAGAAAAGGTATATTATGTGCTTCAAGTCAGTGATCATTCAAGGGGAAGGCAGTGCAGAATAATTGGAAAAAATAATTTAATCTGACATCAAAGGAACTGAATTCAAATTCAAATTCCAATTATTACTAGGTTGGTGCTCTTTAGTAAGACCTTTAGCCTTTCTAAGCCTGTGAATCCTTATCTGTCAAATAAAGGGCTTCATTGAATCACCTCTGAGATCTCTTCCAGTTTTATATCCAAGACCCTTACAAGAAAGTACCAGAAAGTAAGATGGAAAGGAACATAGTGGTCATGTTGGGATAGACGATCTATGTAGGATAAGGGTTCAGACTACTCTCTGGGTAAAAATAACCTATGAAAGGTTTTTGAACAAGAAAGAAATATGTGATCACCATCACAATGAAAAGTAAAATGATCTCCTAGATTTTCCCAATCTTCCTTCCTGTCTTTGATATTTGCAGATAGATACTTAGTTATTACAGGCAATTTGGCTACATACATAGTACAAAAGGTCTTTCTCCCTATGGTGGGAGCCTAAACATGAAAATTAGATGATGTTCATACCAGAACAATTATCTAGTTAATTGCTTTTGTGTGAACATAGATTTCATGTTCTATTTGAGTGTCTTTGTAGATACTGTATGCTACATCTTGATTTGCTCAGCTTTCTTAGCTGTTAATCACTCACTAGAAAGTGGGTGACAGTTGGTTTCCTTCAGATCATGCTTGGGATGCATGCTTGGAGTGTTTCTTAATTTGTAATGCGTCTCTCTTTATCTTATTTCCTGGGTGGTTTTCCTGGCACGTTCAAGCTGTTTTTCTGTTTTCTGTGTACATCTGGGGCTTTGATAAATCAGCTTTATCCCCTTTATTCTTTTTTGTTTTTGCTGTTGTTAATGTTGCTATTTTTTTTTGTCTTTTTTCCTGGACACAATCTATTTTCTATGATATCGTGGGGTTTTTTTTTGCTTATAAATTCATGAAGTGACAGAAAAAGTAACAGTATAGGATTTGAGGAAAATTTGTTTCCAAACGTCCTTTCTGATAACTAAGTTGTTGTCATCTTCATTATCATTATCATCCTAATAACAACAAGCATTTCTATGTTATTTTTCAAGATTGGCAAAACACTTTGCATATATTATCTCATATGACCTCACAAAAATCCTGTGAAGAAGTGGCTACCATAATTTTTTTTCACTGAAGGAAGGAAAGATACTTTGAAAACTGTCCTTCTCCCAACATTGGTGAAACAGTAAATTTAAGCTGAGCATTATGTAATTGGAATTAATAATAGAGAAGACAAAGATAAGAGATGAGAAATTGGGACTTAGAGAATAGAAAGAAGTGAGGAGACATGGTTATACGAGAGATCCTTGCTGAGGTGGGAAGTTGGAAAAAGATAGTTTCTGAGATCCTCACAAATTCTTAGATTCTTTGATGTAAATGCATTCCTAATGCTTATCTGCTATAAACAACATAACACATCTGCAATAAAAACAAGGATTTTAAAGTTTATGGATGAGAAACCCTTAAATGAATATGAAGCAACCCCAAATGAGATGAAAGTATATCTTAACACACTATGAAAAGTCTACTAACTGGTTTCATTTCCTCTTCCTTTATTTAGTGCTTCTTAAGCAGTCAGAAGAAGTTTCTTCTGGTTATAGTTAGCTCATAATCAGGGTGAGATTGTAGAGTTCCACAAAGATTGGTAAAAAGTAATAGAGATTTCCCGGATTCTGTTCACAGTCTTATAGCCATTGTGTTAAAAGCTCATCATAAGACTTAGAGGCGGATGCTTTCAGGTTTAAGTTTTCTGAAGTGTATTGGAGAGTGTGTATGTATCTGTTTATGTGTAGGATCTTAAAATCTATTCATCCCTTTATATGCATGTCATATCACATGCAAAAGCAACAAATGGGTAGGAATTACTGGCCAGTCTTTACTGAAGCAGATTAAAGGAAAAAAAAATCACCCAATGGCTTAAACAGTGGCTTTTGCCTACTGAACCATGAGAAGTGTAGGGGAAAAATGTTTTTTTAAAAAAACTTAGAAAATTGGGAAGGCTAATAACCAATTTGGAGAGCCTTTAGGTATCTAATCCAAGTGGTGGCTACAACATGGTCCGTAATGTGGCCCAATTATCTTAAAACTCTTTCGAGAGGCTGTTTTTCATCATGTTTCTTTCATTCTTCAGAGTCTACGGTGCTGACCAACATCAGATACTATTAAGAAGTCTTCAAGCGTGTAAAATAATATGATTTCACAATGATTACATATTCACTCTACAGCTGGCTGAGTTTTTACATCTCCATTTGTCATTGACGATTGTGTCCAATTAAATGATTAGCTTTTAAAAACTGCTGCACATTATGAGAGTGAACTTGTGTTCCACTGCACTGAGTGATGCAGAAACAAACTCATTACAGCATGTAATTCACCCATATTAAATAACAAACAGATGGCTGCTGTAAATGAGACCTCCTTTTTCTCTTCAAAAGTGCCAGGAAAAAGGTGTTTTTATTTATCTTTGTTTCCAGCTTCTTTCTGCTTTCTTGACAAGTGGGCAGCTGGTTGCTGAGGTTTTCAATTGGTGCAGAAGAATGAAAAGCCTGTTTCCATTAATTTTCCCATAAAATAAGTCTTTGAATCATTTCTGTTATAAATGCAAGTGTAGTAGCAAGCTGCTGCTTGATTAATTCACTTATTATGAAGATTTCATCTTTTATAAGAGGGCCTGCAGGTAATTTATCTTGTTTAGTAAGATTAGAAAAATGTAATTATCTTGATACCTTTGGACCCCTCTCATTTTAATTGTGTTCCCATAAATTTCAAACATAAAGATGGGATATTTTTTGTGCACAAATGTTCCAACATGTGGCAGAATAAAATGTGCTGTAAGATCTGCATTAAAAGTTATCAAGTAAAATACATTAGGATTGTACTATGACTAGGATACACACAAAGAAAACAGACAGACAATTATTGGTAGCAGATACAAATATCTGCATCTCTGGTTCCCTAGTCGTATAACAGCTGGGGAGGGGCAAAGGGAGTTGGGATTTGTTTAGAGATTTTCTGTATTTTTTTTTTATCAATCATGAATGTCCCTAGGGAAATGAGGGAATCTGTCTTATTTAAACTAATAAAATTAAAATTGTGTTTGTCTTCAAATGTACCAAACTCAAATGAATTAAGTGTACCGTTCAGCATGGATTCTCATTTCCATTTCTTCCACCAGCTCAACATCCTTGTGAATTTGGAAGCAACTCTTTCTCTAAAATGAGAATCTAATTTGATTTACTTTTCCAAAATGCCAATAGGAATAGGAAGAGTGATTAGGGAGCCTTTATTATTTTTTTTTGTCTGCAACTTTAGGAGTATGGGCTTACCTCTCATTCACCAGGCTCTTTGGAGAGTCTTATTTTTTCAAGTTAATAGATTTCTTTTTATCTAATAAGTCTGGATATGGTGATCCTAATGCATTTTACTTCACACCACTATCACCATGATTTAATATTGCCTTTCCTCTGAATAGATGGATGAATTTATAGCGAAATATTTCCATTATCATGAATTTAAGTACATATTTCTCTTTGTTTAGAATCATATGACTCTAAGTAAAAAGGAATTCAGATATATTACATGAAGTCAAAAATTATCAAATCTTCTCTCCCCTGCAGATAAGTATCTTTTTTTAACACTTTGCTTCCCCTCAACCACACCAAAATAGTCTGCTGGAGGTTCCAGCAGATTACAGAAAGCATGCTTAAAGTGCACTTAGTCAACAATCACCTAACAGATGACCTTATAGTTTACTAAAAAAAAATCTGTTGAAACTTTTAAATAACAAAGAAAATGCTAAGATTTACTGTACAGATTAAATTGTAATCTAAACGTGTCTGAAAAGGAACTAAAATTTTCAGTGACTATTCTTCATTTAATGTACTATCTATCTGCAGAAAATGAGAAGCAGTGTAGTATAATGGTCAAAGAACCAGATTTATAGTCAGAAAAATTTGAATTTAAATCATGTTTTTGACACATTTTAGCAATGTGATTCTAGGTAAATGACTTAAAATCTCTCATAGTTTTCTCATGAAAAATTGGAATAATAATAATTGCAATAATACCTTTAAAAGTTTATTGTGAGGGTCAAATGAGAGAAAAATGTGAAAGTCATTTTCACCACCTCTAAAATTTCTTAGGTTGGTGATTATTATTATTATTGCAGTGAAAAATGCATTGGAGTATTGTTTTATGTTTTCATTTTCACAAATCATCTTTATAGTAAAAAAACCTTATTTTATTTTATATAATTAGTATGTCTATTTTTCCATCAGTATACTTCATTTTTCTTTCTCATTTTCTCTTTCTCTTTTCATTTCTTCTCCTTCTCAGACTTTATATTGACTAGTTTAGTCATTATATATTTATTGATCAAAAAACAAGCATTTATCAAGTGGCTGCTATAGGATAGGCATTGTGCTAGATATTTAAAGACAAAAATTAAAGAGGTTCTAACCACATGGAGATGATATTCTAACATGGAGACAACATGCTCTGATATAGATATATGCAAAATAAACATATAAGCTATTTGTAAATTAAATTAGAAAAATTGGAAAAGCATGAGTAGCTAGTGGTATAATTGTGAAAGCAGGTAGGAGATAGCACTAGAGTTGAGCTTTGAAGGAAATCTCAGATTTTCAGATGGAAAATAAAATGGGAAATGTGAGGAAGAGAAAGAAGAGCTATTTGACTCAACCAAATAGAACTTGAATGGAAATAATATATAATAAGGTTAGATAGGTTAGAAATAGTTTATGAAGGACTTTGAATTATCATACAGAAGAGTTTTTTTTTTATTTCTATGATGAAATAGGGAGCCACTGGAAGCTTCTTAAGCAGGAAAGTGATATTGTCAGTCCTTTTCTTTAGAACTATCACCTTGGGCTTAGGTTGTGACAATTATGACTTTGGAGTAAGGATAGATTTTAGTCATGGAAACCGATTGGGAAAAAAATTAAAATAGTCCAGATAATCTATGATGAGATTCTTAATAGAGTAGTCAAGTGAATGGAAGGAAGTGAGCAAATGTGATGAACAAAGAAGCAGAAACAACAGACATTAGTAATGAGACTTGTGGAATGAGAAAGTGAGAAATGTTGAACTCTGCCATTTTTTTCCTGCTTAAAATATGTCAATTTACTCTCCTATAGCTTCACTCACCTTTGACAATTGGGAATAGAATAAATCTCTCTGATCAATATTCCTATATGTATATTGTTTTCTCCATTAGAACATAAGCTTCTTAAAGACTGATTTTGTTTTTGTATTTCTATTCCCAATCTTTAGCACAAAGCTTATCATATAAAAAAAAATAACATTTGTGCTTTCATTCATTCATTCATTCATTCACTGTGGAAAGATGAGTAATACTTAAATATTTCTCTCATGTATATCAGAAATTATTATTATGAATATTAAAGTCAATGGTGATGCTCCAGGAAAGATAAACAGTTCTCTAAAGACATAAAAAATTATTTAATGTTATCTTTTTTTGACACAAAAGACAAGGAAATAAAAAAAGTATTTAAACAAATCAAAGAATCTCAGAGTTGGAAAGGACCTCATAGGCTATCTAGTATATCACATAGTCAAGAATTCTCTGTACAAGATATCCTAGAAGGGATTACCAAGCCTTTGATTGTGCATTTCTCCAGTGAAAAAGAATCCTTTGCCTCCAAAGGATGACCTTTCTTCCTGTTATCTATCTTATCAAATGTGTTAACTAAAATCCTTACACACACATTCCTGGGAATTGATAAAGGAAAATATACTGTTAAATTTATATAGAAGCATTAGTGCCTTTTTTTTATTTTTGAATGTTCAACCTACTTTGACTCTCTCTGATCATACTATTATATTATCTAGTTCACTTAACACTATATTTTTGACAAATATTTTACTAAAATCATCACATCTTACGAGGACTTTTTTAAATCCCCATTCCCTTGGTTGGTTTGCCATGTCTAAAATCTTTCCCTTCTGTGAAGATGGAATTAACTCTCTGCTTCCACACTTTTAGATTTAATCATCAGAAACTTATACACCCCACTTATCCTTAAGTATGAGGAGGTCTTTGATCCACATGTGCTATAGTGGGTGACAAATCAGAAACCTAGTGACTGCTCCCCAGGCAGTCCTAAGAAAAGCTAAAGCTGCAATTGGTCCACATAAAGTGGAAGGAAGGCACAGGAAATAATGAAAGGAATGGTCTTTAAAAGTGGTAGAAGTTTCCTGTGACCAGCTCTTTTGCCTTCAGACTTGACCTTGAAGGAGCTCAGGCTTGGGACCTCAGACTGCTCTTGGATTTTCACTCACCACATGGGTGAGTGAAAAAGGTTTATTCCCTTTCCTGGCTTTTATGGCGGTACTATCCTCTGGATAGGCCCCTTGTCTTGGAGGAGAGTTTGTAGCTAAAATCCTCGTTTAATTTGGGCCCCCTTTTCTGGGGCCTCTGAAGCCCTGCCTGGTTTGGACCAGGCCAGAGTTATTATCTACTCTCTTTCTGATTTCCTTACTTTCACTTTCTTCTTTTGTAAATAAAACTACCATAAAAGTCATTCTAACTTGAGTAATAATTTTAGTGACCACATTTTTATATATTTAGTCCAACCTTTAATTTTTAACCCTTACACTACTCCAAAGTCATATTCATCACACCCTAACTTCAAAGTGATAGTTCTAAAGCAGAGGTATGACAATATCAGTCCCCTATTTAAAAAGGTCCAGGGTCTCCCTATTTCCTCTCAGAAATAAGAGTTCTTCTTTCGGCATATATGGAGCTAATAAACTTGTCATGAAAGGAAATAAGTTAGTCTGATATAATCTTTCATTGATGATGCTATACTGATCTTTCATTCTTTTAATGTTCAAGAAACCCTGGATTAATTAAAAGTCACATGTTCTGAATGAACTTTATTCTCAGATACTGAAAAAAAAGTGACACATATCATTCTTCAACTGCTGTCAGAGATCTCTGAAAGAATAAAAAGGGCAAGAAATGTGCCTCAGAACTGCAGAAGTATAAATATTATTCCATGATTCAAAGAGACAATATGAGCAAACAACTAGAAAAGGAAATAGAGATCACAAAAGGATAGCAAATCAGAAGAAATATATAAATATATACCTATACTTATATACATATAAAACATATAATGTACATAGAAATATATATATGTACAATTATATGATATATATCTACACACATGTTATGATCCAAGTAAACTATTGAAAAAGTATTTTATATTATTCTTATTGATACAGTGGAAGGATAAATTGGTTTCATTATATGATAATAAAATAGACTCAAATGTCTTTGAATATCAAATAATTATTCCATTTAAGTTTAGAATGAGGTCTCTGGTGAAGTGACTTAGGAATCTATGAAAAGCCCTATGTTGCTCATTTCAAAAACATGACTTGAATTCATCATGAGTATCTAGGCACTCTCTCCATATTTCCCCACTTATTTTGGGTAGCAACTCTATAGCATAATTTTTGCTTTATTATCTTGTTCTTAGTTTTCCAAGCATCATCAATATATGTCCTTTTACTCTTTTTTTTGTATCAGAGAACCTTTATCTGGTCAAGTCTATTCTAAGAATGATGTTTTTAATTTGTTGAAAGAAATTCTAAATTTGAATTAGAAGTTAGTGGAAACAAAGATATATTTTTCCACCCAAGTTCACAGATTCCCAGAAATTTACCTTTGGAGTTTTTAGGGCCCACTAAGAGACCCTGCTTAAGACAACTGCTGACATCTTTCATCATGATCAGAATAATTTTCTTTGTTTCTTTCTTGAGAATTTTCCATTCCTGCAGATATAATTTTTCTTATAGAATGTTAGGTCATATAGTCTTCCATAGTCATTCTCTGAAATCTGAAATCTACTCACTGGAAATCTACCATGAATACCAGTCTTTCCTCAAATTATCTCTCTTCCTCTATCACAAATTTTAAGACAGAATGATTACTTTCCCCAACTATCTTGTCAGTGAGATCTGGAACCAAGTATTTTATTTTGGTTCCTCTTCCATCTGTAAGATAAATGTCTCTTTAAGTAACGTCTATGAGTTATTATTTAATCAGCTTGTTAGTAGAGAATGATCTACATTAGATTTCCAAAGAATTGAATCCCCCCTCCTCACTATTACACTATTATGTGACTGTGCCAGCTTGGTGATATTGCCCTAGTTCCTCATGCATTTCAACTTTTGAACCAAGTAATCTCTAATGCACTCCAATAATAACATTGTTATTGTTTCTTCCTCTTTTGTGCTTCATTCAAACACTCTCCACATTCCTTTGGTTACTGGTTTGTCTCATATGGGTCTATGCTACTCTTATCTACTTTCCACCTTTTCTGTTTCTTTTGAAGTAACAGTTTTCTAAAGCTCTATTTCATTTTTGAGAATCATTGGTAGGTGAATCTCACCTTACCAATATTTAGTGATAGCAAGGAAGTCAAATTTTCCTCCTTGTATTAAGATCTTTTAGTTCACTTTGCTAACTACAATAAGATAGGATCCAAGCTCTGGAGTAGTATAAAATGGAGAAGAGAAATCTATGCACACACATAAAAGTAAAATATTGAAGTTCAGAAACAGTAAAGTATTATCAAATTTCAGAAGTGTGAGAGATAATTTCTTGCTATGTGAATTAGGACAAACTTCATGAAGGAATTTGCATTTGAAAGGAGTTTTACATGAAGGTAGGAATTCTACTAGAAGGATTGTCAAATGAGGAAGGTGCTATGATCATATTTAATATTTAATAACTTGTGAACTTGCTTTAGAGTTTTATCACACATTTATAATGTTTAATGGAATTATGGTTGATATCTTTGAAAATATTTCTAGACAGAGAAGCTGAAAAAGGATGAGTGCTTTATTTCATGCAATTGTTCTGGGAAGGATTACCATGTGAAACAAAATTGAGAATGATTTAAGAAAAAAATTTCCTTACCAAATTGTATGGAATTATTGATGTGAAAATGTAAAGATAGCTGCAGTCTTTCATTTGTATCCTTCCACATATTTCTATGTTAATTCCAAGAAGTAGTTAGTAAAGGAGAATGAAGAGTTATCCAAATATTTCAAAATAGAAAACTTACTTTAATGAACAGAAAAAGAGAGATGCCAAGACATTATCCATTCTGTGTGGTTGCTTCAAAAATTGGAGAAGAAAATACTCAAATAAAACAAGGATTTGGCAGTTTGCATTATTGGCTAGAAATATTGTGTGCAACCCAAATCAATGAATCAGTACACTTTCTGAGATCTTGTCTTCACATTAAAATTAAACATTTGAGGATTTTTAGGTAATATTTGGAAATCTATCCTTTTTTAAAAAAAACACTGAGGTGATTTTTTGAATTAAATACTATTACTTTTATTTTCTTTATTTTAATTAGAAGTAATAGTATGTAATATATTAATGTTAATTAGAGGTAATGCAGTGTAATGTATTCATTGTTAAATAGAGGTAATACACTATAATAGATTAAGTTGAGAATGTAGATTTCTATCTAAGAACTCCTTCAGCTAAATATGGCATCTTTAATTTGTAAATCAAACATTTTTACAGTCTCAGCAATTATATATTGAGGAAAGGTCATTATTATAGATGTGCTGAAGACAAATTTTAAAGGAAAGGTTAAAATAAATGATTCTCATTGTTCTTCTTGCATTTATAATACTTCATCTCAATTGAAACTATGGATGTGTAATTTAAAAATTGTCAACAAATATAAAATCACATATTTTATATTGATATTATGGTTCTCTGTTTATCAATAATAATCATGATTGATATTTTTATACTGAACATATAAAAATTAATTGCTAGCATATAGTGCTTTAAAGCATAAAAAGTTTTCTACATAGCTCATTTTGTCACTACAGTAAGAATATGAGATATGTACTATTTTCATTAATTTACAAATGAGGAAACTAAGGCACAGAACTTAAATAAACATTGACTTCATGGCAAATGATGAATGAGAAGTTTTCATCCAGATTCTTTCCCTTACTCATTTCACTATAATATGGGATCTTTTGTTTGGAATTTTTTTAAGACACAGCATCACAGAATTTTAGAAATGGAATAAGAATGAGTCTCAAAAAGCATCTAGTAAAATGTATAACTAAGCAAAAATCATCTCTATAATGTCCAAGTCATCATGAATCCCTTGCTTAAATATCTCTCTTCAGGAGCAATTCATTACCTAATATAGCAGTATCTCTCATTTTCATATAATTTTCTTAAGAAAATTTTGCTTTTATTGCACCTAAAATGAACACTATAAATTTCCATCTTCAATATGGTGAACATCTTGGGGGAACTCATTCCCTTTTTAATTTAAAATCAATGCCCCACAGACTGTGGAACAGAATTATCATTGTGAAAATCAAATGAAATAATATATATCATTCTCTTTTATTAATGGTCCTTACTTTCTGCCCTAGTATCAACTCTGAAGCAGAAGAGCAAGGGCTAGGTAAACAGTGTTAACTGACTTATCCAAGGTCACACAACTAAGAAATATCTAAGGTCAGATTTTAACCGACATCCCCCCACCCCCAACTCCTGGCCTGGCTCTCTATCCACTGTGTTACCTAACTGTCTCAGCGTATATTACTCTTTGCACACTTTATAAAAATAAATATCATTTAATATCATCATAATGTTTTTGATAGTTCAATGTTTGTCACAGAATCTTATGCAATTTTAATATATGTAAGTAGAAGACATTTTATTTTAGGATACTATTAAGGAATGCCACAAATTCTATTATATTTATGGTTTAAAAAATTATCATTTTCCATGCCTTCTGTTCCCTCAGTGTGGATGCAGCCTGGTCCTATGTTATCCTAACTGTGGCTCTATGATATCTAAATGGTTTCTTTTCAGCAGCTCATAATATCTTTTTCTTGATCTGGAAATTCTTGACTTTGGCCATAACATTCCTAGGTGTTGCCAATTGGGGATTTAATACAGGAGGTGATCTGTGGATTCTTTCAATCTATACTTTACCCTCTTGTTCAAGAATATCAGGAGAGTTTTCTTGGATAATTTCCTGTAGAATGATGTTCAGTCTTTTACTTTTGTCATGATTTCCCAATAGTCTGATGATTCTTAAATTGTCTCCCCTGGATCTATTTTCTAGGTCTGTTGTTTTATCAATGAGGTGTTTCATATTTTTCTCAATTTTTCTATCTTTTGATTTTGTTTTTTAGCTTCTTGCTGCCTTGTGAAATTATTTGCTTCTAGTTGTTCAATTCTGTAAGATTAAAATTAGTATCCAAATACTTTAAGTATTATATTTTTATAAGAATTTATTAATAACTTGAAGAAAAAAGGAAAATTATAGCCTTAGCAAAGAGAGAATTGTCCAAATCATGAAAAATGGGAAGAGAGAGCCAAAAAGACAGGTTTGCAACAAACTTATTTACAAACCTTATTTAGGAAGTAAGGTTTGTAAATAAGCTTTATAAATTTACAAAACAAAAGGATGCAAAGTAGAGAACTTAATTCAAAAATTCTGGGAAAAGTAAAGGAATTCTAGAAAATGTAGTACTGGGGTACACAATTCTATTTACACAATTCTAATCTTTAAAGACTGAATTTCATCACTGGCTTCTTGATCATGCTTCTCCTTTTGGACGATTTTTCTTTGTAGGTCATTTTTCATTTTCTTTGCCTCGTTTTCAATCTGGTCAATTCTGACTTTCAAGACTGTTTTCTCATTTTAGTTCATATCCCTCTGTTTCCAGATGCCTTATTTTGCTTTTCTTTTCCCAATTTTCTTCAGCTTCTCTTAATTGTTTTTTTAATCATGTTTTGAGTTCTTCCAAAGCCTGTGTCCAATTAGCTGAAGTTTCTGTGTTTTTGCTTGGTTCCTTGTTCTTCCTCTGTTCCAATTGCTCTTTCTTCATCACCTGGATAGAAGCTGTCAATTATAATTTCTTTTTTCTTTTTCTGTTGTTTACTCATATTTTTTTTTCCTTCCCCCCCTTGTCATTGGCTATATTCTTGCTCCTCTGTTTATTTGCTGGAACTGTGGGTTTGGGTTATTCTGTTCTGAAGGGGCTCCTTCTTTGCTTTGTTGACTAACTGGATTAGGCTGATGCAGCTGGCCTGTTGTATTAAGGAGCCCTAAGGCCAGATCTTCCCCAGCTGTCAGCAGAAGCTGAAGCTGAAGGTAAAGGTAAAGGTGTGGATGCCAAAGAGTAGTTACCTTCATGCTAATCTCTTCCATTTTGCCAGCCACTTCCCTGTCAGCTGCCTGGTCAGAGCCCTGAGTTTCCAGTCCTGGTACTAAGGTACTCTGTAGCAGTAGTAGGCTTTGTCATGGGATCCTAGTCAACTGGATTCTTACTGTGGGTCTTACCACAGTAGATAGGGGAGGAATGTTGGAGACTGGGTTTCTCTGTTCTCTGAAGGCTTCTTATCTGCACTATTGTTGGATTGGATTTAGCCTGGTCTGCAGAATCTGAATGTGCCCTGAGGTCAAAGCCTCCAGAGGCAGGAACCCAAGATGGAGGAATGTTGGCTGAAGCCTGCACAACCAAGCTGCTCTCCTTTCTTCCTCTCTCCTTCAGCTGACTCCCTGCCAGCTGTGGTCAGAGCACTGTAGGTAAGGAAGGGTCCTAAGACTCTCCTTCTTTCTTTTCCTTAAACTGGTGAATTCAGCCTTCTCTGCGTACCTTTTTAGTTGAATTGAGCAGGAGGGCCCCCAGCTCTGTCCTGTTGTTGAATTTGTTTTTGTGTACCCCTTGAAGCACTTTGTTTTTAATTGGTGTGGAAGGGTTTTCTCAGAGGACTCAGCTTTTGCTTCTAAGCTGTCATCTTGACTCCCAGAAGTCTCATATGGTTTTAAAGAATAGAGGCACAATGAAATCTTTCATTATCTCTATTTGTCAATAAAGAAGTTGTGTCATTTGAAATTATTGTAAGCCCTGGAAGACTATGTCTCCCAGGACTCTCTCTGCTACAACTTCCCCTGACAACTCCCACTTCCTTTGGGGAAGATGTTAGGAAAAGTATAAAAGGAAAAGTTTGGTGCCTTTTCTCCCTTGACCCTGAGCTCTGCTCTCTCTCTACCCTGAGACCCTGATCTCTCTCTGGGCACCTTTTTCCCTTTCCTCCTACCTCCTAGTTTTCTCTAGACCTTTCCCTTTTTAATTAAAATAAAACCTAGCTATTCAAACTCTAAAGTTGTTCTCTGATCATTCATTTCAAGGGCTCTGGTCAATTCCCTGCTGGGGCTGGGGACCTCTACCTCTTCCTTTCCCTTCTTCTACCTTCCTCTCTCCTTTCTCCTGTCCATCCTACCTTCATCCCTTCACTTTCTCACACACTTTATGGTGATCTTCCTCCCTTTACTTTCACCCACACAAAGTAAAGAAATGCTATAGGAAAATATTTTGAAAGATTATCTGTTCCTGCCTCATATTTTCTTCAAGAACATCCTCAATGTAAACACAGGCCATTCTTGGGGGGGGGTGCAAATGGAATTAACTCTAACCCATTCATAGTCTAAACTCTACTTATACTAGGCACAGAGATGATATCATCCCCACCTCCCTTAGTGGGGAGGGGAGATGAGTTACCCACATGTGACAATAAGTAACAAATCAAGAACAAGGGACTGACCTTTGGGCAGTCCAAATCAGTGCAGAGGCTGCCATTTATCCACTTGAATTAGAGGTGGACCCACAGGAAGTGACAAGAGACACTATCTCTTCAAGTATGTTAGTTACTTCCTGCTAAGGGAGTTCCCGCTTTGAACTTGGTGCTAAAGGATCTCAGATGAGACCTCAGGCAGCTTCTACTCTGAATGGTCATGTGGGTAAGTTAGGCTGACTTCCTTGGCCTACCTTGGTGCTTTTCCAAGACTTTACCTTAAGTAGGTTCTAGCCTATCTGATTGCTAGGCCTTGTGGCTTGTAGCCTCATTTATTTAGCCTTTTAACCTTCTCTCTCTGTCCAGGCCTCTGGAGGCCTGGACTAGCCTCTCCCTCTCTCTATTTCCCTACCTTTTATCTTCCTAATTGTAAATAAACTACCTTAAACCCGATCCTGACTTGGGTCTAATTTAATTACGGAATCAATCTGAATTGTTGATTCCTGGTGGCCACACTTTAATTATATATCTATAAATACCCCAAATCTCCCTCTTAGGGGGGGGATTGAAAAACGTATAAATATGGGTAAAAATATAAGTTTGTAATTGTTATCATCTTTTTGAATCAACCCTTTATTATAAATTTATCCTAAGGTTTGTATTGGCAGATGATACTATACAAATTGTATTAAGCACCTAAGCACAATAAAGCTCCCTCAAGTGATATCCATAGAATGCATAGAAATCATCCAAAGATAAAAACTGGCAAAAAATGTATTCCCAAAATTTTATCAAGTTCCATTGAGCTTATCTAGTCTAACTTCCCTATTTTACAGTTGAGGAAACTGAAGTCCAAAAATATTAACCAGCTTACTCAAAATCATATGGTTATTATGTAAGTAGAGGTGAGATTTGAACTCATGAAGGATTCAAAATTTCATACTCTTTCTCTGGTTGTCAACAACAGACAATAAAATGAGTCTCCTCTTGAGGAGAATGAAAAAGAGTTGTACCATATATTTGAAGTTCCTCTTCTTGCGACAGTCCATTACTTTTTTGTCAATATTTTTTCATGATGTGATATGTTAATGAATTATGGCACACCACTATTTTAGAAGAATTAAATAATAAGTATCTCAAAGGGTCATAAAATAATGCATATCTGCCGTATATTACTAATGAAAGCAAGGGTGCAAGTCGTAAAGCTACACAGTATGTTTAGGTTAAGACCCTATATCACACTAAAACTTAGTTGAATAGAATTAGATTAAGAAAATATTCCAAGAGGCACAGAAATAGAAAGGGTTCAGCTATGTTAGAGAAGGAAAACAAAGATAATATTCAGGAGAGAACCCAAAAGCAGAATTAAAAAGAAAGAATATAGACAAATAGGTCTAAGTATTTTAGACCCTATTTTTACAACTATATACATGACCTCTGCAATGCTCTAGTAATCAGTATCTGAAGATGAGAGTAATTTCACAGGAGTTTGTTTCTTTTCTGATGAGACCCTTTGCAGACTAGTGTTAAGAAGACATACTATAAGCCTATCTATTCAGGCTAGAAAGAGAACAAGGAAACCATTACTTCCATTAGGTCAATTTTTGTGTCATGAGTCACTGATTCTTATAGGCATTGATGAATTTGTGTAAAGGTATAGTACTACTACTATTATTACCAGTAGCACTAATATAGTCTGATAGTATTAATTCCCAAACCTGATGCTCCTTTAATTGAATATTGAGCAGTAGGGGGAAAAGGCCAGATTCATAGGAAGAATGAGAAATACAGAGATCAAAGATAGAGGAAAAGGACCACCTGTACAAAATTATTTACAGAAGCTCTTTCTGTGGTGGCAAAGAAGAGGAAACTGAAGGGATCTTCATCACTTGGGAAATGGATGAACAAGTTATGGTATATGATTGTAATGGAATATTATTGTACCATAAGAAAGGACAAACAAGACAATAATAAAAAACATGTAAAAACATATGAAGTGATGCAAAGTAATGTGACCATAACTAGATGAATTTTGTACACAGTAACAAAAATTAGAGTACAGTGATCAACTGGGAATGACAACTATTATCAACAATGTAAGGCATTCATAATAAAAAAAAAGACTATCTACAGACACAGAAGGAAATGTTGGAATCTGAATACAGACTGAGCTTAATATTCTTCTCTTTATTTCCTCCTTGAATTTTTTTCTAGTGTATGAGATATGTCTTGTTTCACAACATGACAAATTGGAAATATGTATTATGTAATAACACATGTTGAACCAGAAGGGGAAGGCTGAGAGAGGTAGAGAGAATAGTGATCAAAAAATGTCAGAAAGCAATTATTAAAAATCGCATCAACATGTAATCTGGAAAAATATATAAAAAGGGAAGATTGAGATATGGGTAATATTATTGATATTTTGTTTTCCCAAAAGTAGCAAAAAAATCTGAGTAAGAATCTCTGTGAGACAATTTACATGACAGTAACCACAGCCAATTATGGATTTTATAAATAAAATATACTGATTAATAAAGCATGACTATATACATTCGACAAAAATATATCTAAGCCACAAAAGATACATTTAAATTAAGAATTTAAATGAAATGTAGGCATTATAAGATACCTCCAACATTCTACTATCTTAATAATATTATTTTTTTTCTTCCTCTAGTCTCTGTTCATTCATCTCATAGTATGTTTTCTCCCAGAGCTATTCCTGGACCAGTAGAAGTTTGGGAAATTGTACTAACTGGGCCAGCTTGTCCTTGCTTCTTTGGCAGATAACATGGTATAGTAGAAAAACAACAACTTTTCATAAACTAGTGCTATTTTCCATTTCTAATGTTTGACATTTTCTACCAATGTAACTATGGGCAAATCATTTAAAATCTCTGAACTTCAGTCATCTTATCTACAAAAGAAATAACAATGATATTCTTCTTCCTATCTTTTGGATTGTTGTAAAACATAGATAAAATATGAAAATACTTTAAAAATTATAATGTAGCTTAAAAACATAAGCAAGTTTTTAGAAATTTTATTAGCTTTAGACATCAGAATTCAGGGTATATTAAATTAGATTTTGAAAACTCTCAACCATCAATTTTCAAGATTTTGGGTGGTGGTTAGGTATAGTTATTTTAAATATGAGTATTGGTAAAACAGCTATGTTTTCCACAAATCATCTCTGCAACTGATCTAAACATGAAATTGAATTAAAAGTGTATTCAAAAGTATGACAGCTTTCTTCCCTCTCTCTTCCTGTGCCTGAATTTTAATATTTCAAAAGGGAAAAAGTATAAGCAGCAACTATCAGCCTCTACTATTTTATGCCCATTTTAAACAAATTCCTTGTCTTTGGAACTACTGATTTTATCTCTGAGAAGAAAAATCTAACTCTACTTCTCTACTATCCCTTTGCAAAGCAAAAGATCTAACTCTCCCCTTCCTCTGACACCTACTCATAGTGTGATCATAAAGAAGTAATTTCTCTGAGTCTAGTTCTTTATCTGTTTATGTGGATAGTAATATCTGTACCGGCTACCTCATAAGGTTAATGTGAGGGTTTAAAAAGGACATGTCTGTAAATTGCAACATAAATGTCAGATATTATTTTAATAAAATAGTGAGGCCAGTATCATTTAGTTTACTACTTATTCTTGCTGCACCAATTTTCTTTTATTCTTATTCCCAAACCAGTTTTCCACCTGAGGGCCTCAGCCTTTTGACAAGCTCACTTAACAACAGTAAAGTAATTCTATTCCTTTGACTTCACAATAGTCCCCATTGTCAAGCACAAATACTGAAAAAAGAAAAAAGAAATTAAAAATAATGCTTTCAACAGTTAGTGGTCCCTTTTATACTTTTGAAAGTATAAACTAAAGAATGGACAGGGAAAGGATGATGGACTCCTAAGTCATGCAGAGCAAATTGGAAGTTTTGGATTCTGTTGCTGCATTTTAATTGTTTTGGGTTCATTTTACTCCTTTTCATTAATGACACAAAAGTGCCATTCTTGCAGTAAGCAGAATCTCTACTAAATGAAGCTTGAGAAAATTGACTCAAAAGCTTAGCAGTAGATGAAACAAACAGTAAGTTTTAGAATTACTCAGTTACAGATTTTTCTAAAGAAGTAATTGCTAGATTCAAAAATCATAATAATTCATAATTTACTTTGACTTCAGCAATTAAGCTAATGAAATATAACAAACATTAAAAAAGCTCCCATTTAGCATAGGGTAATATAACAGACTCAGGGGAATAATTGAGACCTATCTCTGCTTTTAAGGAGCTTAAAGATTTTCCATAAAATAAAACTTACTTTTTCTATCATGTATAATAACATAAATAAACTTGAATGAATTCCTAGTTATGTTCTAGAAGAAAGTTTGAATTTGACTCATGCTATTGCCTCCAAGCCTTTCTGGTTAGAATCTAGTTACATAAGAAATTTCCTTTTTTCTTTATGAAAATTTCTCATAAAAAACTAGGTTTTTAACAGATTGGCTTCAAGAGGTATGATAACTGACCTCAGTGCTTCTGTGCCCATTCCACCTAATGCAACAACATAAAGAAGAAAATTAGATTCAGAAAAGAATCAGCCCATTTTCTATCCCTACCACGGCAATGTGATAGGCATTGAGGGAAAGGAAGAACATTTTCTACTCTTCTCAGACAAACATAATTTGCTATTGCCAATTTTTCCTGATATTCCCAAGAAAGGAATTGAATATTTTATCTATTGGTTTTTCTTATTGGCTAAATATGAGAAAAAATGACACAGCTTTTCTTCCACATTTTTTCACCTCTATATGCTGACATTGGCACAAGAGGCCAAAAATACCACCTGCCTTACATACTGCATGCTCTTTAAGGTATATATACAGAGTATATACTTTAATTAAAAGGTAGGATCATAGCATGGGGTTTCTACAGAAGCTGCTTCAAAATGTGGCTAATGTACTAAAGAGAATATATAAGACTATACTGATATACAGTTAAATAAATATTAAAATTGTTCTATTTGTTTTTTTACCTTAAAAAGAAAGAAATTAAATTTTCCCCATGTTTAATAAACTAATTGGGTAGAGCCTAGATGGCGAAAAAGGTATAAAGAGCCATCTGATCTCTACCAAATTACCCTCCAAACCACTTTAATATAACACCTCAAAATGAATTCTGAAGTAACAGAAACCACAAGGGGACAGAGGGAAACCATTTTCAGTCCAAGGTAATTTAGAAGGTGGACAAGGAATCTGTGTAGTACCAAGGTGAGAGTGGAGTGCAGACCAGCATGCCAAGGCAGGCCCAACCTCAACAAACCAGTTTAGGCATTGAAGGTGAATGAATCTGCGTCAAATGCTTCCACTGTCCTTAACCATGGACTGTAAGGGAGTTTGACTATTGGTAAGAAGGAGACTATAGGTGTTTCTTTGCTGAGTGTGGGTGCAAGACTTTTTAAAATTACTCATATGCCAATCTGGGTCACCAGTACAAGTAACAGTCCTATTAGTAGGAGAATCACTAAACACCACCTATAGCGCCGAAGCCAGCTAAAAATAAATAGAGCAAGTTTGGGGCACCCATCGAGTCATTGGCAGCTCCGAGGCCTGTACCTGAGAGCAGCAAGATTTAGGACCCCAAAAAGCCAACGAACGCACACAAAATCTGAGCAAGGGAGCAGGGCGCAGAGAATGGATGCAGGACACAGAGAACGGGCTCAGAGCACAGGCGCGGGCGAAGGCATGGATGGAGGCAGACACAGCCACGAGCTAAAGCTCTGAAACCCTGAGTGGGGAACCAGTGAAGACAGGTATACGACTGTGGAAGCAGCGCCCTGAGACTTGTAAAGAAACCTCCAACAGAGGATCAAGCAAGGGGGTCCACCAGGGGGCTTGACCTTGGAAAAAACTAGAACTCAGACCTCAGGAGCCAAAAGACCGCGGACAGACCCTGAGCGAGAGGATAAACCTGAGAAGCTGCTGGGCTAATGATGGCATGCAGTCTCAGGAAGTTCAGAAGAGAAAGATTAACAAGAAAAAGAAGTCTTTAACACTCGATAACTTTTACGCAGAGAAAATCCAGACAACCGAGCAAACAGAGGAGGAGAACAAACAAGCATCCAGACCCTCCTCAAATAAGGAAAACTCCTCACAGGCTATGGAAGAGTTCAAAACTGAGATTTTCAGGAAAATGCAAGAGATCTGGCAAGAAAATAACTGTTTAAAAGGTAGAATCTTGCAATTGGAAAGTGAGGCTCAGAAACCAAATGAACTGATAAGCAAATTGAACACCAGAAATGACCAGATTGAAAAGGAATACCAGAAGATTATAGCTGAAAACCAGAAGATTATAGCCGAAAACCAGAAGATTATAGCCGAAAACCAAAAGATCATAGCCAAAAACCGAAAGATTATAGCCGAAAACCAATCCCTAAAGGCTAGAATTGAGCAATTAGAAGCTAATGATCTCTCAAGACAACAAGAACAAATAAAACAAAGTCAAAAGACTGAAAAAATAGAAGGAAAAATGAAATATCTCAGTGAGAGAGTGACAGACCAAGAAAACCGGAATAGACAATTCAAATATCAAGGAGCACCAATCAGGATCACACAGGATCTGGCAGCCTCCACGCTAAAAGATCGCAAGGCTTGGAATATGATATTCAGAAAGGCAAGAGAGCTGGGCCTTCAGCCACAGATCAACTACCCATCGAAACTGACTATATACTTCCAGGGGAAAGTATGGGCATTCAACAAAATTGAAGATTTCCAAATTTTTGCACAAAAGAGACCAGGACTAAATGGAAAGTTTGATATCTAACCACAAAACCAAGAGAAACATGAAAGGGTAAATAAGAAACAGAAGGAAAAGAAAGAAAGCTCATAATTTTTTTTAAATTGACTCTTTAAGGGCTTAAAAAAGATTTAATTATCTGTATTACTAGGTGGAAAAATGCTATGTATAATTCTCTGTAGTGAACTCTATTCACTATTATAATATTCACTATTATAGCAACCAGAAGAATAATTCATAGGGAGAGGACAGGATACTGAATGGTCTAAGATGACATGGGGGGTGGGAAAAAAGGGGGAACAGTAGGGGACACCAAGAAAAATCTGAGTAAATAAGAAAAATAGGATATTCTATTACACACAAAGAGGGCATGGGAAGGAGAGGGGATAAATACTATCACAAGAAGGAGGGAAAGAGAGCATTAAGAGGTAATAATCAAACCTTACTCTCAGTGTAATCAACTGGGAGAGGAAAGAGTGACTTTATTATCCATTCAGATAAAAAACTTTATCTAACCCTACTGAGAAATCCAGAAGGGATAAACCGAAGGGAGCAGGGGAGTGGGGAGGTCAAAAAAGGGAGAGGAGAAGAAGGGGGAGGGAATTCATTAGGCCTTTAAAAAACAAAAAAAGAGGAGTAACAAGGGAGGGGGAAGAAAGGGAAGTCAATCAAGGGAGGGGATAAGAGATACTGGCTCAAAGTAAACCACTGGTTTAAAAAAAAGAAAATAGTGTAAGAAAAAGGGGTGCGTCTAAGGGATGATACAAAAATGTCAGTGAATGCACAACTGACAATTTTAACTCTGAATGTGAATGAGAGGAACTCACTCATAAAAAGGAAGCAAATAGCAGAGTGGATCAGAAACCAAAATCCTATCATATGTTGTCTACAAGAAACACATATGAGGCGGGTAGACACACACAAGTTTAAGGTTAAGGGCTTAAGTAAAATCTTTTGGGCGTCAAATGAGAAAAAGAAGGCAGGAGTGGCAATTGTGACTTCTGACAAAGCCAAAGTAAAAATAGATATGATTAAAAAAGACAGGGAAGGTCATTATATCCTGATTAAAGGCAGTATAAACAATGAGGAAATAACACTGCTCAATATATATGCAACCAAGTGGTATAGCATCAAATTCATAAAGGAGAAACTGGCAGAGCTCAAGAAGGAAATAGATAGTAAAATCAAAATAGTGGGAGATCTAAATATTCCTCTTTCAGATCTAGATAAATCAAACCAAAAAATAAATAAGAAAGAGGTAAGAGAGGTGAATGAAGTCCTAGAAAAATTAGATCTAATTGATATGTGGAGAAAAATAAATAGGGACAAAAAGGAATACACCTTCTTTTCAGCTGCACATGGTACATTTACAAAAATTGACCATGTAATAGGGCATAGAATAATTGCAAACAAATGCAAAAGACCAGATATAATAAATGTAACCTTCTCAGATCATAATGCAATAAAAATAATAATTAGTAAGGGCACCTGGACAGGAAAATCAAAAACCAATTGGAAATTAAACAATATGATTCTCCAAAACCAATTTGTCAAAGAAGAAATCATAGAAACCATCAACAATTTCATTGAAGAGAATTACAATGATGAGACATCCTACTAAACTCTGTGGTATGCAGCCAAGGCAGTACTCAGGGGGAAATTTATATCCTTGACTGCATATATTAACAAATTAAGGAGGGCAGAGATTAATGAATTGGGTATGCAACTCAAAAAATTAGAAAGCGAGCAAATTAAAACCCCCAGATGAAAACTAAATTAGAAATACTAAAAATTAAGGGAGAAATTAATAAAATTGAAAGTAAAAGAACTATTGAGTTAATAAATAAGACTAGAAGTTGGTATTTTGAAAAAACAGGAAAATAGACAAAGTACTGGTCAATCTAATAAGAAAAAGGAAAGAAGAAAACCAAATTGACAGTATTAAAAATGAAAAGGGAGACTTCACATCTAATGAAGGGGAAATTAAGGCAATCATTAAGAACTATTTTGCCCAATTATATGGCTACAAATATAACAATTTAGGAGATATGGACGAATATTTACAAAAATACAAATTGCCTAGATTAACAGCAAAAGAAATAGAATACCTAAATAATCCCATATCAGAAATAGAAATTGAACAAGCCATCAAAGTAATCCCTAAGAAAAAATCACCAGGACCTGATGGATTCACAAGTGAATTCTATCAGACATTCAAAGAGCAACTAATCCAAATACTATACAAGTTATTTGATATGATAAGCAAAGAAGGAGTCCTACCAAATTCCTTTTATGACACAAATATGGTACTGATCCCAAAGCCAGGTAGACCAAAAACAGAGAAAGAAAACTATAGACCAATCTCCCTAATGAACATAGATGCAAAAATCTTAAATAGAATATTAGCAAAGAGACTCCAGCAAGTAATTAAGAAGATCATCCAACATGATCAGGTGGGATTTATACCAGGAATGCAAGGTTGGTTCAACATTAGGAAAACCATCCACATAATTGACCATATCAACAGTCTAACAAACAAAAGTCACATGATTATCTCAATAGATGCCAAAAAAGCCTTTGACAAAATACAGCATCCATTCCTATTGAAAAGACTGAAAAGTATAGGAATAGAAGGACCCTTCCTAAAAATAATAAACAGTATATACCTAAAACCATCAACAAGCATTATATGCAATGGGGATAAATTACAAACCTTCCCAATAAGATCAGGAGTGAAACAGGGATGCCCATTATCACCTCTATTATTCAACATAGTACTAGAAACACTAGCAATAGCAATTAGAGAAGAAAAAGAAATTGAAGGTATCAAAATAGGCAATGAGGAGCCTAAGCTATCACTCTTTGCAGATGATCTGATGATATACTTAAAAAATTCTAGAGAATCAACTAAGAAGCTAGTAGAAATAATCAACAACTTTAGCAAAGTGGCAAGATACAAAATAAATGCACATAAATCATCAGCATTTCTATATATTTCCAACACATTAGAGCAGCAAGAGGTAGAAAGAGAAATACCATTTAAAATCACCCTAGACAATATAAAATACTTGGGAATCTATCTACCAAAACAAACACAGCTACTATACGAAAACAACTACAAAACACTTTCCAGACAAATAAAACTGGATCTCAACAATTGGGAAGCCATTAATTGTTCATGGGTAGGACGAGCTAACATAATAAAAATGAACATTCTACCCAAATTAATTTACCTATTTAGTGCCATACCTATTAAATTACCAAAAAAACTTCTTTACTGAATTAGGAAAAACTATAACAAATTTCATTTGGAATAATAAAAGATCAAGAATATCAAGGGAAATAATGAAAAAAAAATGTGAAGGAAGGGGGCCTATCAGTACCAGATATTAGACTATACTATAAAGCAGCAGTCACCAAAACAATATGGTACTGGCTAAGAGATAGAAGGGAGGATCAGTGGAATAGACTTGGGGTTAATGATGTCAGCAAGACAGTGTATGATAAACCCAAAGAGTCCAACTTTTGGGACATGAATCCACTATTTGACAAAAACTGCTAGGAAACTTGGAAAACAATATGGGAGAGATTAGGTTTAGATCAACATCTCACACCCTACACCAAGATAAATTCAGAGTGGTTGAATGACCTGAATATAAAGAGGGAAAATATAAATAAGTTAAGTGAACACAAAATAGTGTACCTATCAGATCTCTGGGAAAGGAAAGATTTTAAAACCAAGCAAGAGTTAGAAAAAATTACAAAATGTAAATTAAATGGTTTGATTATGTCAAGCTAAAAAGCTTTTGTAAAACAAAAACAATGTAGTCAAAATCAGAAGGGAAACAACAAATTGGGAAAAAATTTTTATAACAAAAAACTCTGACAGGGGTCTAATTACTCAAATATACAAGGAGTTAAATCAATTCTATAAAAAAATCAAGCCATTCTCCAATTGAAAAATGGGCAAGAGACATGAATAGGAAATTCTCAGGTAAAGAAATCAAAAGTATCAATAAGCACATGAGAAAGTGTTCTAAATCTCTAATAATTAGAGAAATGCAAATCAAAACAACTCTGAGGTACCTCCTCACACCTAGCAGATTGGCTAAAATGAAAGAAGGGGAGAGTAATGAATGCTGGAGGGGATGTGGCAAAATTGGGACATTAATGCATTGCTGGTGGAGTTGTGAACTGATCCAACCATTCTGGCTGGCAATTTGGAACTATGCTCAAAGGGCTATAAAAGAATGCCTGCCCTTTGATCCAGCCATAGCATTGTTGGGTTTGTACCCCAAAGAGAACATAGATAAACAGACTTGTGCGAAAATATTTATAGCTGCACTTTTTGTAGTGGCAAAAACCTGGAAAATGAGGGGATGCCCTTCAATTGGGGAATGGCTGAACAAATTGTGGTATATGCGGGTGATGAAATACTATTGTGCTAAAAGGAATAATAAATTGGAGGAGTTCCAGGTGAACTGGAGAGACCTCCAGGAACTGATGCAGAGCGAAAGGAGCAGATCCAGGAGAACATTGTACACAGAGACTGATATACTGTGGTAAAATTGAATGTAATGGACTTCTGTACTAGCAGCAATGCAATGACACAAGACAGCTCTGAGGGATTTATGGTAAAGATGCTACCGACATTCAGAGGAAGGACTGCAGGAGAGGAAACATATAAGAAAAACAACTGCTTGAATGCATTGGTTGGGGAGGACATGATTGGGGATGTGGACTAGAAACAGCCACACCAATGCAACTAACAACAATATGGAAATGGGCCCTGAACAAGGACACATGTTACCATCAGTGGAAATGTGTGTCAGCCATGGGTGAGGGGAGAGCGGGGGGTGAAGGGGAAAGTAGGGGTATGAAGCATGTAATCAGGTTAAAAATGAATATTAATAAATGTATAAAAATAAAAATAAATAAATAAATAAAAGTACTTGTAGTTGTTCATTGCTGAGAAGGGCATTAAAAATGCCTTTCCTTAGATAATATCATTTTGGAAGAACTGAAAACCTATATATCCCAAGAGCTAAAGATAGCTGAGGAAAGAACTTGAGGCTTGGAATAGTGTCCTCTTTACCACAGGAACAAATAAAGAAAAATTTTTTAAAGTTAAAAGACAAGAAAAAGGATAGAAAATGAGCAAAAACTCCCCCCCAAAATAGATTCAACATAAAAGTTATTTTGGTCACAGGGAAAACCAAAACACAAACTCAGAAAACAACAAAATTAATATTGCTGCAACCAAAGCTTCCTAAAAAATTAATTGATATATCAAGTTGATGAAGAAATTCTTGAAGGAGTTCAAGAAGAATTTTAAAAATCAAATAAGCGAGGCAGAAGAAAAATGGCTAAAAGAAATTAAAGTGATGTAGGAAAATCATGAAAAAGATTCAATAACTTGGTAATGGAGGCACAGAAAAATATTGAAGAAAAGAATGTTAACAGAAAAAAGCCAACTGGTAAAAGAGGCACACACACAAAAAAAAAAACCAGAAGAGAACTTCTTAAAAAGCATAATTAGCCACATAGGAAAACAGTTATAAAATTCACTGAGCAAAAGATCTCTTTAAAAAGTAGAATGTGCCAAATGGAAAAAAAGAGATTAAAATGCTCACTGAAGAAAATAATTAATTAAAATTAGAATTGGCCAAATAGAAGGTAATGACCCCATGAGAAAGCAAGAAATATTCAAAGTCAAAAGAGTGGAAAACATAGGACATAATGTGAACTATCTCACTGCGGGGGAAATTACTTGGAAAATAGATCCAGGAGAGATAATCTAAGAATTTTTGGACTACCTGAAGTCTATGATCAAAAAAGGGCGCTAAATACCATGTTTTAAGTAATTATCAAAGAAAACTGTCCTGATATTTTAGAATCAGAGGGTGAAATACAAATTGAAAGAATCTACCAACCACCTAGAGATGCCTAAAGGAAAACTCCCAGTACTATTATAGCCAAATTTCATAAGTTTCATATCAAAGGAGAAAACATTTAAAGTAGTCAAAAAGAAACAATTCAAATATAATATCTTAGAGTCACAGTCAGAATAGTACATGATGCAACAGCTTCTACATTAAAGGAGCAGAAATCCTACAACATTATATTCTGGAAGGCAAAGATAATAAGTATACAATCAAAATCACATTCCCAGCAAAAATGAACAAAATCTTTCAAAGTAAAAATGGGTATTCTATGAAATAGAGAACTTTCAAGCTTTCTCGATGAAAGATTAAATGGAAATAGAAAATTTGCCTCTCAAATACAAGACTCAAGAGAAGTATAAAAATATAAACAGAGAAGAGAATTCAAAAGACATTCAATAAGCTTAAACGGTTTACTTCCTACATGAGATGATAATACTTATAACTTTTAGGTACTCTTGCATGATTAGAACTGCTAGAAGGAGTATCCATAGACGACAAAAGTGTGTGTTGATTATGATGGGATGATATTTTAAAATATAATTAAGAGGTGAGAGAGAAATGCATTTGGAAAAGGGGGAGAAGAGACATAAAAAAGGGTAAATTATCTCACATAAAAGAGTTTTACTGTATAAAGGAAGATGGGAAGGTGTGCAAAGGAGAGCTCAAACCTCAGTCTTATCATATTGCTCAAAGAGAGAATAATCACACCAAACTGGATATAGAAAACTTTTACCTTACAGGAAAGGCAAATTTGGGGAGGCAATGGTCAGAGGTAAAACATTTGAGCATCATGGAATGAAAGGAAAGAGTTTAGGATATATGGGGGTGGGGGATGAGAAATAGGATGGAGGGAAATACACAGTAATTACAATGGTAAAAAATGGACAAATCTCTCTAATAAAGGTATCTTTTCTCAAAAACATAGAGAAATAAGTCAAGTGTATAAGAATATAAGTCATTCCTAACTGATAAATGGTCAAAGGATATGAATTGGAAGTTCTCAGAAAAAAATAGTTAAAGTTGGTTTTAGTCATGTGAAAATGCTTTAAATCCCTGTTAATTAGATAAATACAAATTTAAAAAAACTCCAAGGTACCCCTCTACAAGTATCAGATTGACTATTATGACAGAAAAAGACTATAACAAAATTTGGAAAGGATATCAGAAAATTGAGACACTAATGCACTGTTGGGGTAGTTTTGAAGTGACTCAATTATTCTGTAGAGTAATTTGGATCTATGCCAAAAGGACTATAAAAGAATATATTCACTTTTCCAAGCAATACCATTTCAAGGTTTGTATCACAGAGTTACAAAATAAAAAAGGAAAACAACTTATATGCACAAAAATATTTGTACCTGATTAATTAGAATGTGGATACTTACCAATTGGGGAATGGCTGATTAAGTTGTGGCATCTGATTGTAATAGAATTATATTGCGCTATAAGAAATGAGGAGCTCAAGGATTTTAGTAAAACCTGGAAGACTTACATGAATTGATACAGAGTGAAATAAACAGAGGAAGGACATTATACACATGAACAGAATGTACAATGAACAACTGTGAATGTGAAGCAAAACAAAACAATCATAAGGAAAACCTGATAAAAACCCTATCTGCTTCCAGAGAATGAACTTATGGAATACGAATCCAGAACAATGCTTAATTTTTTCACTTTTTTTGGTTTGATTTTTCTTCCTTAAAAGGATTAATATTAAAAATGGTTTTGCATGATTGTACATGTAAAATCTATATCAGATTCCTACTTTCTTGTGAGGGGGGAGGGATTTTGAGATTCAATTTTTTTAAAGCTAATGTTTAAAATTGGTTTTAATTCTAATTGAGGAAAGTAAAATGCTATTAAATAAAAAAGAAAATACACAGAGCCTTGAGACAATGTGTTTTGTGATTAACATCAAGGAAGCAGTGTCACTGAATTATGAAGTATAAAAGCCATAAGATTTAAGAATACTTGAAAAGTAGAGGAGGGCCAGAATTTAAAGTGATTTAAACAACAAACAGATGATTTTATATTTGCTCCTGGAGTTTAGAGGAAGCAACTGGTGTTTGTTGAAATAGAGGGATGACCTTGTCTGACTTGAGTTTGAAGAAAATCAATTTGACATCTGCATAGAGTATTGACTAAAGTTTTTTTGGACAGTCTTAAGGTAGACAGATCAAGCAAAGGGTTACTGTAATAGTTCAGCTTTGAGACGATAAAGACCTGGAAGAGGATAGTGCCATGTCAAAGGATAGAAAATAGTTGTTTATGAGAGCTGTTATTAATATAGAAATAAGAGAACTTGGTAAACGACTGGATATGGGGGAGAGGGAAAGGTGAAAGACTGTGAAGTATCCAATAAGACACTTAGGTTGTGAGCTGGCATGATTGTGAGGGTACTGGTGCCCTTAATAGTTATAAAAAGTTAGGTAAAAGAAGGGTTTCAAAGAAAGCTACTGAGTTCAGTTTTGGACATGTTGAATTCAAGGTGTCTAAATAGGTACTTAAGGGTTTCAGGACTGAAAGTCAGGGGAAAGGAAAAAATGTTAAACTAAGGGGTCTGAGAATCATCTATCTAGAAATGATAATTTAATTCAAAAGAGATGAGATTAACAAATGTTATAGAAAATAATATAAAGAACAAGACAGAGTCTTGGGGGACAATGAAGTTTAACAGAGATGTGTTAGATGAAGACCCAGCAAGGGAGTACAAGAATGTATTTTGGTACAGGTTGGACAAATAGGAGAGTGTACTGTCATGAAAATATCCAACAGTATGAATTATGTAGTAAAATGATCCAGAAAAGTCAGACTGAGGAAAAGACATTTTTTTTTAAATTCCACTAGCACCCTCACACAGGCTGAATGTAAGAGAGTCAGAGTCCTATTGGACAGCCTATTTTCTTAAACTAATTATACATTACTTTCCCTCGCCCATTCCACACTCCAGTCTAACTCACTTATTTAAGGATTCCTACATAGAAAATTTCATTTTTAACCATTGAATCTTTGAGTAGACTGTTACTTCTGCCCAAATTCAATTGGCATTTATTAAGTGCGTATTGTATGCCAGGAACTGGACTAAAAATGGGAAATCTTCCATCTTCTCAGCTGCTTCTTTGAATTCCTATCTACCCTCGAGGCTCATCTTCAGCACCAAATCTTTTGAGGGGCCTTCCCAAATATTCCCATTTGTTTTCCCCACATCTTTCTCAATTTCGATGTATGTTTATTGTTCAGTAAAACTATTTTGATTTATGGACACATTGCACACTATCAAAGTGTAACTCCTTGAGTTCCTTGATACATCTAGGACTGTTGTCAATTTTTTCCATGTGTCTAATGCCCCCCCCAAAAAAATTCCAGGTACATACAAAGTTTTAAATGATAATAGCTACAAATATAACAATAACTAATATATACCAAGCCCTTACTATATGATAGGAATTGTGCTCAGTAAGATCTTTAGAAATATCATCTCCTTTAATTCTCACAATAACTCAGGGAGGTATTATTATTCCTTGTTATTATAATTTCCATTTTACAGATGTGGAAACTGAAGTATAGGTTAAGTGACTTATCCATGGTCACCCCACTCATTAGTGTCTGAGGTGGGATTTGAAATCTGTCTTTTTCTGACTCTAAGTGTAGCTCTTTCCCCATTGAGCCACCAAGATGCTAGTAAATTGATAATTATTAATAGATTGCTGGACATCTTCACTCGGGAAACCTACTGCATCTTAAACATATTTCAGATTAGATTAATTATCTTCCCTCTAAGTCTGTCTTTATTATAAACTTCCCATTTTTTAGGAGGATACTATCATCTTTCCTGTTACTCAGATTCACTAGCTTAGAAACATTCAGACATTTCCCTCTTCCTTAGCCCCCATATTTAATAAATTGCTAAGATTGTTGATTCAACTTCCACCACATCTGAAATTTGTCCTTTCTTTTTTCTTCTGGTTGCATTTCCACTACCTTGGATCAGTCTAAAACTCACCTATACTATTGCAGTAGTAAACAAATTGGTCTCCATTATACTTGCACATAAGATAAATTAATTAAATTTGCAAGAGATAAATTAATTAAATTTTTTTTTCTGATTCAAAGGCATTTGTCCTCTCCCTCACATTTTACCTCTCTCCTATAATTCAAAAGCAGCAGCAACAGTGATAATAAAGCAACAACAGATAGAGAACAATAAAAATGTATCTATGTATGTATGTCTTCCTGATTTTTGATCTATCACCTCTTTGGCAATAGTCGGAGAGCTTATTTCATTGTTTGTCCTCTGGAATCATGTTTTGTCATTGCATAGATCAGAGTTCAATGTCTTTCCAAATTGTTATCCTTTATAATTTATCATTTTACAATATTTTTGGTTCTGAGCATTTTGCTTTGTAATAATAAGTTCATAGGGTTTTTTTCAAGTTTCCTATGAAATTGTCCATTTCATGATTTTTTATGATGCAATAATATTCTATTACATCCATATACCATAATATTTTAGCCATTCCCAATAAGTAAGCATCCCCTTAGTTTCCAGTTTATTGCTACTACAAAAAGAGCTGCTATAAATATTTTGGCAAATATGAGTCTTTTCTTTCATTCTTTGGTCTCTTTGGGGTACATATCTATTAGTGGTATCACTGTGTTAAAGGGTCCCTAAGGCATAGTTCTCACTGTGTTACTCCTCTGTACAAAATCTTTAGCAGCTCTTTATATTATAAGTTCATAAATTTAGAAGTACCAAACACCTTAGAGGTTATCTATTTTAACCTCTTAATTTTACAAATGGCTTTGTAAGGTCCAGATAAGTTTTGTGACTTGTCCAACATAAAAAAAGGTAATAAGTGGTGGAGTCAGGATTGAATCCAGATCTTGTGACTTCAAATTCAATTTTCTGTCCATTGACCCATTATAAAATGCAAATTTCTTACTCTGGCATTTAAAGTGTTACAAAATCTGTCTCCCATTTCCCTTCCAATCATTTCATATTACTCCCCTTCATGAATCATACATTCCAGGCAATTCAGAGTACTAGCTAAGTTCACTGAACATAGCATCACGTTGCTCTGTATATTTCAACAGACTATCCCCAGTGTTTGGAAAAAACTCTCTTCTCATTTCTGCCTCTTAAGAATCCTTACCTTCTTTTATGGTATAAGTCAGTTTTACTTTTTCAGGAAAAATTTTCCTAAGCAAGCATCCTTCACTCTTAATTGTTTATGGTCCACTATTTGGCAAAGGTATTCCTTCCATATCAAGGGAATTAGGAGTTTAGAACCCTTTTGATCTGGAAAATGTATATAAATTTTTTTTGTCTCTTCCTTAATTTAAGGAAAAAAGTTTGAATTTTTCTTTGTCTTTTATGGGGAATTTACAATATCTTACTTAGTATTTTGTCATAGACTTTATATAGGTCAATATTAAATAAAAATGAGTTTTTAAACGTTTTCTGTGTCTTCTGCTGTCCATCAAGTTTCATCTATGGGTTCTGCAAAATTCAAAAAAATTGCATTTAATTTCTTACGCTGACACAGGATATATCAGAACTACAATAAGGAAAGTTGTCATGTGGAAGGAATACTATTGTGAACTTTCAGGAAAAGATAAACTACTGGAATGCAAGACCTATATCTTGTGGACGTGGAATCTAGAGACCCCAAACTTGTGGCTTAGTGAGATCTGATGAACCTCAAGTTTTAGAAATAGCTTGTAGGTGGGAGACCCCCAAAGCTTGTGCTTATTCCCTGTTCCCTTGAGAATCCACCCTGAAGGGAATCTCAGGCTAGCAGTTGCAGACTGAATAATGGACCCTAGGGTAAATGCTAAGTGATTCTTTTGCCTTAGAAAGCTTCTCCCATTGTACCACATCCCCCTTCCAGGGATCCAACTCAGGACCTTCAGCTTACAAGACTGACACACTATGGACTGTGCCAAAGAATCACTACAAGCTATTTCTAAAACTTGAGGTTCATCAGATCTCACTAAGCCACAAGTTTGGGGTCTCTAGATTTCACGTCAACAATCTCTTGTGTCTTTGAATAATCAGTGCCTCTTACAGGCATTTGGACAACTGATTTGGATATGTCTCTTCAATTTTCTTTCTAATATAAATACACATATAAAGTGTATGTGTACATATCTATACAGAATACATATATACAGAGAAGATATTTTGCAACTAACCACTAATTTTCAACCTGATAAAACAGATCACCAGCTGCAATGTCAAAACTCTTTGAAAATGTCTCATAAAGATAAACAAAAATAAAGATATTTCTTGTCACTTAACCAAAGAGAACTTTTTACAAGGAAGAAAAAAATAAAATATTCTTCCACAGCTTCATGAAGGTAGAGGGCAACAAACTTTGGCAATATATAAGAAATGATAGGTTTTTCAAAAATGAATTTTAATAAAGAATGTCAGAACATGTAGTTCTGAAAATTTATGTGGAAATTGGAAAGCCCCTGTTAAAATATAGAGGTTTGAAGAGGAAGTGAGAAAATTATAAATCTGAACTTGCCTTTATATCTCTTAGCTAGTAAAATAAATGTAACCTAAAGGCAATATCAATCTTTTTCCTCGGGTCAAATTTGTTTTTTACAGGTTAAAATACAGGTGAAGAAAACAAAGTTTCAGAAGTTTTAAAAAAGATTAACAGTCATTGGATTAGTGTAATATTTAATTTCAGCTCTTAAGTAGTGAATAATTTACTTAATATATTTAGGCTACATCTACAGTCTGAGAATTAAAGAATCTTGGTGTTGGGAGTTCAGAGATCATTTACTCTAACCTGAATCTGAGCTGCAATGCTTTCCACAGTTTTTCTTACAAATGATCATTCAGTTGGAAATTGAGGGTATGTCCATCAATTGGAGAATGGCTGAACAAATTGTGGTACATGTTGGTAAAGGAATACTATTGTGCTATAAGAAATGATAAGCAAGATGATTTCAGAAAAAGCTGGAAAGATTTGCAGAAACTGATGCAGAGAGAAACGAGCAAAACTGGGTGAATGTAATAGCAATATTGGCCAATGTTTATATGTGAAAACTCTGCTACTCTCAGCAATGCACTGATCTGGGACAATCCAGAAAGACATTACAGGGAATGTTAGCCACCTCTGGAGAAAGAACTGTTGGAGTTGTTTTTCATGTTAGTGTATCTTTGGTTTTATTTTGAGGTTTTGGTTATATATGTGCGCTCTTATGACAATGACCAATATGGAAGTGTGTTTTGCATGACAATAAAAAATCATCAGTCTCCATTTGAAGTTCTACAGTGATGGGAAATTCATCATGTACATTTTTGATAGTTCTATCTGTTGGAAAGTGCTTCCATATCTGAGCCAAGATGTTCTCTAGAACTTCCCTACCTACTAATCAGCCTATCAGGTACTATCATTTCCATATGATAGTCCACCAAATTCTTGGTCTTTGTTTTTCCAAGTTAAAATTTTTCAGTTCTTTCCTTTAGTCCAGTTGTCTCTCTAGAAATATATACATATCCCTTAGAGCTAAACACAGTTCTCCAGATAAAACTGGCTTAGACAGAGCACAGTGAAACTCTTATTTCCCTTGGTCTAGACCAGTGGTCAGCAATGTATGGCTCTTGAGCCATATCTGGCCCCACCTCCCTACTGGCCAGTCCAGGCAGAGCCCCAGGATGTTCCCCAGGGGCCCCTTCAGCCCCCGCCCCATATTCCAGTGCCTTCCACCTCCATCCACCTCCTTCCCCAGGCGTTTATGGCTCTCTCAGCCAAAAAGGTTGCCAATGTTGGTCTAGACAGTAGGTCTCTATGAATTCAGCATAAGGTCATGATTACCTTTTTGGCTACCATGCAACATTATTGACTTATTGTGAGTTTGTGATAAAGGAAAACTTCCAAATCTTTTTCACACAAACTATTGTCTTGCCAGAACTTTCCCATTAGTAAACATCTCTAACAGTGATCCTTGATGGTTTTAACTCTTAGGTATAAAATCTTTCAAAGTGACAAAGTGACTGCTGAAGCTTTCTCTTTGGCTTGAAAATGTTAGAGAAATAGACATATTTGAATAGATATCTTTAGGCTTTTCTTTTCCCTCCTTAAATTTCATGGTACATCATGTTTTCAGTTGATTTGAATGATAATAACTTGCATTTAAATGTTGCTTTAGAGTTTGCAAAGCATTTTGAAGATGTGACCTTTTGGATACTCACAACAACCCTAAAATGTACATACAATTAAGATTTCCATTTTATACCTGAGAAAAATGAGTCTGAGAAAGATTAAGTTGACATGGGCATTGTGCAGAGATAGCAGGGACCCTGTACCCCTTAACTCAGACAGGCTGTGAACAAGGAAATTCCCTTCCCCCTTCCTGACCTGGTGACTCCCTAGGCAAATACCATTGTCCTTGGAATTCCTTTAAGTTGAGATAGAGAAAGAGATACACCTCCAGAAGGCAATGACAGTCTAAGTCCTGAGGGTCTGGGGCAGACCCTGCACCCACAGAATGCCTGAGTGCAAGGAGTCACGTGCACACTACAGAAAAGGATACAAAAGGGCAAGAACTGGGGTACTGGGGGGAGCCTCCCATGGCTGCTCCACTCATGCTGTCTTGCTGGCCATTAATCCTATCTTACTAATAAATCTTTCTTTTTACTTTTAAGCTAAGCTTGGAGTCCTCTCATTCTTGAGAATGGTTTCCTTCCCAAACCCAGGGGTTCACCAATTTGCACCCCTATTACAAAGTGACTTGCCCAGGGTGACCTTCTATCTCAGGAAGGATTTGAACGTATTTCTTCCTGACTCTTAAGTCAATCCATTTAGCTGCCTATAAATCAAAACAATACCCTAAGATATCAAGAGTTCTATTTGATAGAAAACAATGTTATTTTCAATTTACTCAAATTCAAAATATAATTTTAAGAGTCTACTCTATCACTGAATGACTTTTTACTCTATCTTCAGTATATGTCAACTTCAATGTGGGTACTTCACATGTGGGAGCTCCACTAATACAGATTATAGCTTGTCTATAATTTACAGTCTTAGATGGTTACTTTTCTCTCAAAATAATAATGAATCTGGTATGATTTCACATGATGAAAAATATTTAAGTGTTATCTATGCTACATAAAAGATGATGCCTGTATATCTAAATTCCATGTATTAAAAAATAAGTGAAAAATAACATTACAACTGAGTTTTTGTATATATTTATACTTTTAATATCAAGGAAGAACTTAGCTTTTCTAAGCAACTACAAATGATCTTAGGTTGCTTTCAAAGCATAACAATAAGACAATGAAATGGTTTTCCTAATTTTAACATTACAGTGTTTTATATTGTAACTCATTTTGGTTTCTTAATTAGACCTTATTTTAATCATGCTTGATAGCCAATTTAAGCTGACCTCTACTCAAGCAAAGTATTATGAACTCACCTGGAATTGATATAACCATAGAATTTCCCCAGTATTTTTTTTACAACTGCTATAAGCTTTTTAAAGCAGGTCTTTGAAATCTGAGGAGTATACTCATCATAAATTCCAGCTTAATGTATTAATAGCCTGACTCTTTACTGTCCTTTTTGGAGGTTAAATTAACTACCTAATCTAAAAATTAAACCATTTATTTAAAATAGAATTGAATGAATATTTTTTATTATTTTCTAGAAAATATTTGATCCTATCATCTGAATAGTGTGGATTTTCTCAAAACTGATTATGTTGGGGAGGGAAAAAAAACTCAATGACAATTTCATTATTCTTCACACTAAAAAAAAGTAGGTCCCATATTTTTCCAGTGTTTTAATTAAACAGATTGTATTATGGAACTTAGTAGAATGCTTTGTACTTAGCATTCAATAAATGCTATTGACTGACTTTTAATTTTGGATTTTCTTTGGAAATGCTATTGCATATATAGTTACTGATTTATACAGAAGCTGTCTGCTGTTTGGTGTGGGGTAAGGAGAGACAAAGATAAGTTACAGTAACTGACTGTATGTGTGAGAAATGTAGATCATACTATAAAACATTCTGCTTTTATTTGGAGCCATAAATTCTGCTCTTATCCTCCAACAATTCTATGGGTATTCTTTTTGATCTATCATCATAGACTTATGAAATTCCCTTATTTTCAAAGAATATGTTTCAGACTGTGCTGCTCAGACAAGTTGGACATGTCATTTGTTTCATCTCTTATGAGAAGAAAATGAACTAATCTTATTGGTCCTTCAGAAATAATGTCTTTCAGTTTTTCTTGAAAGATTTTTGTTCACTTATCAGTTTCTGTACCAATTGCTATGCCTAATCAGGAGCAAGATTTTGTTAGTAGGGTTGCTAGCTATCAAAAAACTAATTATTTAATTCATTCATTCATTCTTTCATTCATTAACCAATCTAAATATCTACAAATGTAATAGACAAAATAATTAACTCCAGGACTAATGGAATTTAGTCTAGTAGACTGTCAAGTAGTTAAATACTTAAAGAATATAGTTGATCCTATTTAACTTTTCAACATTTTGAATAGCCTCAATATCAGAATTATTTTTCCTAGACACTAAAATAATTCCATTATCTGCTCTGGCTCAAGATGACTTTGGTAATAAGTTTATCAGGTTTTATTTTAATCTAGTAGTACTGTGTCAAAGTTTACAAATTAATTAAAAACTTCTGTATATGCTATAACTTCCTTGATGATGTTAATTAATGTTAAGAAGAAGGGATCCTCATCTGAAATCTTCCTGCTTCTACCTTTTCAGCATCTCCTGCTCCTGTTCTTTCTATATTTCCTTATAACAACCCTGACCTGATTCAGATGTAGAAGTAAATTTCTATCATAGAGACTAAGTCTCTCTCTCTCTCTCTCTCTCTCTCTCTCTGTCTCTCTCTCTCTGTCTCTCTCTCTCTGTCTCTCTCTCTCTCTCTCTCTCTCTCTCTCTCTCTGTCTCTCTCTCTCTCTCTCTCCTCCCCCATCTCTCTCTCTCAGTTTCTATGATTTCTTTTGTCCACTGTAAAAAGTATTGTTCTGCATTTAATGACTGATGAAACTGAATTACCTTCCATTTTATTTCTTGTCTGTTAGTCCTTTATTTCCTGCTTTGTAGATGAGTTCTAACTCTAAAAGGCCAAGAAAGCTAAACCTTTTAAGAGTATTTTTTGGTCTATTTTTATCCTATTCTGGCAGAATTTGCTGTTCAAATTTTTTTTAAAAAACAATATAGAACTTAATTTTTATGTAACACAATTTTAACGGTTAAATAGTAGTTCTCCTAAGAATTGTACTCATAATTGTTATTGCTTTCTGAATATTGACAGTACAGTAAATGGGTAAAAGTAATCCATTAATGGAAAGTGATAATTCTGCTTTAACTGATTTAGTGACTAAATTTACACTTTGATGCTATTGATTGATAGACTTTAATTTGAATCGAGTCTGTCCATTGGATGGGGTGAAAGAATCTCTGAGTCTTGTATAGGAAGATCGTGTGTCCAATACTTGATCTGCTACTTACTAGTTGTCTCAAGTTCTAGAACTCAGTTTCCTCATCTTTACATAATCTCTGAGATCCCTTCTGCCTCCAAATGCTCTAAAATCTTGACATCTCTTTTTATTCTAGCTATTCTGCATATTATAAATAATTCATCAAGTTTTTTTTTAGTATAAATTGTATTTTCCTCAACTCTTTTACTGATTTTAATACACAATCAGACAATTTGCCAACAAGGAAGTAGAGCTCATATGAATTTCTATCTAAACTATAAGTAATATTTTTCTTTATACATTTTTATTTTACTTAGTTTAGGTCAGTGTGTCGAAATAAATGAATATGAGACATTCTAATGTTATTTCATTTGTCCAATAGTTAAAATATTATGTCCATTATTAGTGTTAATATTTGACAAGGGAGGCTAAATATTTTTATTCTTTGCTTATTTATTTTTCAAATTTCAAAATAACAAGATAATTTGGATCACATGCATGCATACCATGGATGCTAGATACAGCTCAATGATCAGCTCATTAGTAACTAGAGTATTGCATGTATTTGTGTGTACAAGTCATTTTTATTTCACCTTGAGTCTGGTTACCACGGTTACAGCAGTGCAGTGAGTGAGTGAAGATATTTCATCCCAATGGACCTTTGGGGAGTTGAATTGCACAACCCACATCGGTTAATTTCTAAAACCGATTTCAATCAAAAAGACCTCTATCTAGCCACTTCTTGTTCTTCCTGGGAAAGAGCCAAACATATGTGAAATGCATGGTTTGGCAATCTGTTAGAAGGAGAGCCTCTGCCTTCAGTTTTTTTTTTGTTTTGTTTTGTTTTGTTTTTAGCTTTTTTTTGGAATCATATTCTATGCAATCTTGACCACTGCAGTATATACAGTTAGACTGAAATTACTTCCAAATGTTACTATTAATGTATTTTAAATGGTATTGAAATTGTCTAATATTAGTGTGAAATTTAAATATATGTGTTTTTAAAAGCGAGTGTATTTAAAAAGAAAAATACCTAAAACGTTTTCCTTTATATTAGAAATTTTTGTGTTAAAATGACTTTTTTAGCAGCTGAAGGAAAAAAAATCTTCTAGAATGGCTATGTATAGAGAAGGAAAAGCTTTAAGTTTTATCTCTTTCATTTCAAAAGTTTAATTTCAAAATTGAGTGACTTTAGGAAAGTAAATTTTCTCATTGATCTTTAATTTCCTCATCTTTTAAATAAAGGCACTGAACTTTATGATCTCTAAATTCTGCTCCAGCTTTACAATTCTAAAACTAATTTTCAACACATAATATATTATGTACATATAAGTAAAAATAAATAACAAAATTTAAATGAATATATATATACATACATACATACGTACATATATATTTAATCTGGTTTCATTGGACAGTTTAGAGGAGATTCCTCAATTGATCCAGTTATCATGCCATACTTAAGCAGAAAAAAATTTAGAAAAGGAAGTTTTGTACTGAGGCATAAAAGCAAAGAAAATGATGCAAGAAGCCACAGAAACTGGGATTTAAGAATCTGGTATTCATGAAATTATTCTGTAAGTTTAAAAAATCATTTCAAAGAATGTTTGTTAATTATATGATAGCAATTCTTCCCATTCCCTTTTCCATCTGAAACAACTGATAACCTTTAGTTTAAAAAAAGTCATAGGTAATTCATAGATCATTAGACATAGAAAGTATAGGAAAAATTGTCTCTAAACTTCGAACTTCACCAATGAAGAAACGGAGGTTCAACTGCTTGTCCAAGATTATATAGCCAGTCAGTGCTAATAGAAGTCATTTAAAAATCACACAATTCTTTCATTTTTTTCTTGATAGATTTTTATAAAATGTATTCATTTAGAAAGAGGTAAAGTAACATTTTCCTCCATGCCTTACAGATATTTTTTTTCAAATGATGCATTTCCTTTATTATTATCCTTGTTCTTATTATATTATCATGTGATAAAATCAACAATAAGAAAGTGAAATTTGATATATTAGAATGTTGAATTGCTATAGTAGTCTGAAGCCACTCAAATGTTTCAAGTTTTTTTTTTCTGCTGAAATTAAATTATCAAAAAATCCCACCAGAATCTATAACATTAAGCTATGTTACTCTTGTTTAAGATGTTTCAAAATCTGACTACTTTTTCTATGGATTTCAAGCTATCCAAGATCTGTCATCACAGCCCTTTGAAATTCATATGAACTCTTATAAATTTTATTTCCCAATACTTTTAGTACTTTTCTGTGTTTTAACATAGACTTGTAGACAGCTCTTATTTTCATTTTAGATAATTCTAAGTTTGTTTTTTGGGAAAATGATTTATTTTTCTTTGGAAATCTGGAGGTTTTGTCTAAAGGAATGGATCCAGACTTTTCGTTGGTATGCTTTTAAACTAATATCCTGGAGATTCCAATTTCCTTGTTTAACTGAGTTATTGATAGATTCAATCAGCATTCAAAAGTTATATATCTGGGAAATTAGACTACCTGACTTAGAGGAAGTGGTCGGTGTTATTCCAGAGAAATAAAGAATTTTCAAAATGGAAGGATCTTTAGAGGTAATCTAGTTGAATTCTTTCATGTTTAAAATAAGAATGTTGAGGCTCAGAGAGATTCAGTGACTTTATAAAGCCATTTAATGCAAGAAATAAGATTAAAATTCTCACAACAACTGCTAACAACTTTGAAAATCACTAAAACAACTACATATATTTCAAATTAATCCAAATTTCTTTTACATTTAACCTCAGTAAATTAGGTGCTAATGCTTTAGTTTATTAAGGTATTTCTAAATTCCAACACCAGAATAAACAAGCCTATCTCCCCATCCCCAGCTTTCTGTCATCTATGAATCTGATAAATATGTCACTTATGGCCATTCATATAATTGATACAAATATTACAAAGTACAGGATTAGTCACAAATCCTTGGGTCATTTTTTCATGTAAGAGATCTGTTATTTGATGGCTTCCTTCCTTCCTTCCTTCCTTCCTTCCTTCCTTTTTCTTTCTTTTCTTTTCTTTTCTTTTCTTTTCTTTTCTTTTCTTTTCTTTTCTTTTCTTTTCTTTTCTGTTCTTTTCTCTTTCTTAATGATATATTATTTGAGAGAGTTTTGAATTTTACTTTGTCAAATGATGGAGCCAAATAACTAATGAGAAAGAAACTGAGTAGTAGGAATTGTTTTTCAAAGATTTCACAATAGTTTTAATGATGTCAAGCAAACTTTTTTGCTAGGGCATATTTCCTTCGAAATGATATTTTATTGTTGATACTTTATTGCTATAAATAATGGAGCATCAATAATAAATCAAAACTATGAGTAACTCAAAGGGTAAAGGAAAGACACACAGTGAGTGAGAGTATTATACCAAATGACCATCATCTATCTATCTATCTATCTATCTATCTATCTATCTATCTATCTATCATCTATCTACCTACCTATATCTATTTATCTATCTCTATATATACATATGTACATATACATGCATATATATGTGGTGGTTTTGAGTGTACCCTAAGGTTTCTGCATCTAAATGTACAACTCTTTTAATCACAATAATATGAGGAAATTAGAAATTTAATAGTATTTTATGGTGATAAAAAGATATAATTTCATATATAATAAAAAATGTGAGAAATAAAAGTAATATTCAAACAGCTTTTTAGTTACTACATAGTTCCCCATTTTCTCTTTAGTTTGGACCATAGATTATTCTATTATACTCTAAACCTTTGTCCAAATTTTTTCTTGAACAGACTTCTTTAATGTTTATAAATATTATATTTCTTTTTTTAAGGTTCTACTTTTTTTCAACTTTCATCTCTGTTTCATAAGTTTCTCTTTTCTTCTTTCTTTCTTTTAAAATTTAATTTTAGGATTGTTATTCCCTGGACTCTTTCTATGCTCTTGTCCCATAATTTTGAATATTTGTCTAAATGTGTATTTTTATCAATGCTTTAAAATTTTCATTATCTCAAGGATTCATCACATAAAGTATTGAATCCAACCTATAAAATTTGGTTAGAGAGAACATCAGTTAATTTCACAGATGTGAAAATCAGATAGTCCCTTATAATAGTTAAATTTCTTCTTCAAGGAATTTATAAAATAACTTCTTCAATTATGAGAGTTTAGAAAAAAACAACTTAAAGAAACCACACTATAAAATAACAAGAGTATTCAATAGAGTTGATTTCACAAATAAGTGCAAGACAGCTGGGAAATCTGTAAATTTTATGTATAATGCTGTTTTTCATGTGCATTATAATTTGAGAGTCATAAACTAATCAGCAATATCTGTTATATATCTGTCATATGCTTTTTAGCACAGACTTTATATGTGATCTTGGCTCAGTCCCTGGGCTTCTCAGTGTCCGAGGCAACCCTTTAGGGAAAGTAATTGCAGAACATTTCCCAATCTGAGTTGGTCATGGAATTTTCCCACCTGTGAGCTCACTATCAATGAAATGAAAGTGCTTTACCAAATAAATGTGCATAAATTGTATTAAATGTTTTATTATATTATAAATATAGTATTCATATGTATATACACAAGGGGCCTACCTTAAAATATTATGAAGTTGATTGCATTCAATGAATCTATTTTTTTTCCTTTCCTGTGGCACAATTATTCAATGAGGTCGCTGGACTAAATCATCTCACATTCCTTTCAAACTCCAAACTTTACAAAACTATAAAATATGAAAATCTACCCCTCCTCACGTTTTTGCTGAAATATAGACTATCGCTCTCTAGAATCTACTTCATTAAAACTTTTATTTTAACTCTTTGGTATGACTGTTGGCTGGTTATGCTACTTATTTCAAAATTATTTGCATTTGAGTAACTATCAAAGCTATTAACTAAAGAAAGGTGATTTAAATGAATAGTTTAGGTGCTACCTAGCAAATGAGTGAAGATAGGAGAGAGAAATGAAGGGGAATTGAGACATTCCCAGCAATAGTGAAATCATATGTGAGATTGACATTGCACAGTGGAATTCCAGAGGGCTCCCCCCACCCAAGAGAACTCTGGGAGAGGGAGCAGTTTAAGGCAGTTAAGGGCATTTGGTTCCTGGGGTTGGAGTAAGCAGGTCACCCTGTTTGCTGTCTCCTAGGACTTGGTCTTGCTCATGAGGGCTAGAGGCTTGAATCTGAAGAAAGCCATTTTAGTTCCTAGTTGCCAACCTGCTTTACCTTGATTTGACCTTTAATCAACATCACAGCTATCTCTATTTAGTTATTTAGATATAAGAGAAGATTAATTATAGACTTAGAGGGAAAACTAGCTATACAAGATACCTTTCCCCTTTGGGGGAAGGGGCTGCTTGGACATAACAGTTTTAGGGCTTCCCAGACCTTATCTATCCTAATTTGATCTCCCTTCCTTCCCTTCCCCACATATCATTAAACCTTTAATCATTTGGGAACAGTGTCTGGCTATATTTAGTGAAATACTCACAACTCCTCAAGCTGACTTCCTCCTGCCTTGTAGCCCAAAGTAAGACCCTTCCTCTGAGTCTTAAAAGCTTCAAAGATATCATGCTTCTCCTATTTTTCTCCTATTCAATCCTGTGGGGAAATAGGTTAGGGAAGATTTTCATCTTTAGGAGTTCTATCTTATCTAGTTTCCTGACTGAGCCCAAAAGATAAGAGATCAACCTCCATTTTGTAACTGATTTTCTAACTGTTTGGTGGGAGGTGGGAAGTAAAGGAGCACCCAGCAAGATTGTGCCCCTTCCTTCTGACAAGCCTGCTTGAGAACCTGTGTGTGTCCTCTCCATAAACCCAAAGATTAGCAAGACCTGATTACTCTACAGACCACTGACATCTTACAGCTTCCCAAAATATAACACATATCTTCTACATGGATTGCTTATTCCATTTACACATAAAGCCAACTCTATTTAAGTGTGTCTTAGAATCACAGATTTGCAGACTTAGAAGGAATCCTTAAGTTGTGCCCATATCCATGAAGAAATCCTCACTATTTTATACCTGTCAGGTACCTCAACTTGAACCACTGTCAAAGTAGTACATTCCGCATCTTTACAATGCTAATAATTAAGAAGTTTTTGTTTTGTTTTGTTTTAATATTTACTCCCAACCATTAAATCTAATTTATTCCTTTTGCAACTTCTGTCTATTCTTCCTGATTTTGTTACCTTTGATCAAACAAAGAAAGCTTAATCCCATTTCTATATGACAGACTTTCAATTACAGAAGTTTCCAAAAATAATATTATAATTTTAAGCTATTAAAGCATAAAATTGTACTGAGACTTTGGGGACATCCTATCCTTGAATACAGTTACATATTTTGCTAGAGTAGCAAAATCAACCCTATTTCCTTTAACCCATCAACTCAAAGCTCTCTAGCCTCTTGATATTAACAATCCCTTCTAGTTTTGTGATATCTTCAGATTTGATGGTCATGACATCTAGATTTTCTTCTAAGATGTTGATAAAACTGCTAAATGGCACACAATCCAGGACAGATCCCTGGATATTTTCCTAAAGACTTTTTTTTCCCTAAGCTGGGAGTGAACCATTAACAAACAATTACTCTTCAAGCTTAGCTATTCAAGCACTTACAAATCCATGTAATTATATTATAATTTAATGGATATATCTATCTTTTACATGTGAATAGTCTGAAATACTTCTTAAATTTCTACCTAAATGGGATAAACTCTACAGATAACATTAAACTTGTCTTTTTTTAAAAAAAAAACTAAATAAGAGTAGTCTGGTATCACTTTTCTCTAAGAATCTACACTGCTTGTTAGTAATTACTTTTTAAAAATATATATTCACTAGGCATCTCTTTAATGATATATTCTAGAATTTTCTAGGATCCTTTGAAATCAAGCTCATTGGCCTTTTTCCCTTCATTTTTCCCCCTTTTCTATTCCTTCAGGATTTCTTTCATTCTTAACAATTTTTCAAATTTCCCTAGCAGTTCCTCAGCAATCACATATGCTAATTAATTTAGTGCCCGAAGAGTTAGTTTCTTCAGGATATTTGAATGGCTATTTAAATGAATCAATTTTTTATTGATTGAATGAATTGGACTATGAGCTTTCTGAGAGCAGGGACTTTACTCTTTGTCTCCTCAACACTTAGAAGAGTTCCTAGCCTGTATTAAGTGCTCAATAAATGGTTTTTGACCAATTGTTGAATAAAATATTTATTAAGCACTTACTATTTGAGAAGTTAAAAAATACTACTCTGTGAATTCATCAAAGGCAGCTAGGTACTCTCCAACTAGTTTCCTAGTTTTCTTTGACTGTCTAGTCCCTTTGTTCTATTGTATCTAATAAAAAGACCATTCTTGGAAGAGTAACACAAAGCAAATTGAACAACTCTGTTCTTTCTCAGTTGTCTTTTATCATCCTCATATATCTCCCACGCAGAGATACCATTCCCTTTTGGAGTCTCCTATGTCCTGTAATATAGGCTTTGCTATAAAAAAGGAAGAAAAAAACACCTTCCATTATCCTTAAACCAGAGTCTTAAAGTTAGAAGCCATCTGAGGTCTACAGAATTAATAATTCTCCCAGTTATGAATAACTCTCTAACATTCTGAGCAAGTGATAAGACAGACACTTCTTGAAGGTTCCTAGTAATAATAAACTCACTTTCTCCCCAGGTTCTCCACTTTGTTTTTAAATATCTCTAATTATTAGGAAATTTTCCTTATCTGACCTGAATTGGGCTTCCCTTTAATTTTCTCAAACAATTTCCTTGTATTTTTATCTATGGAGATGAAAAATGAAGTAAGTCTAAATCCCAGACTACATGGCAAACCTTCAAACATTTTAAAACAGACCAATATTCCCTCTAATTTCTTTTTCATCATGTCTTTTGATCTGTAGGCCCTAGTTCCTTGAATAATCCTTAAATAATATGCTTTTGAGATCCTTATAATTATTATTTCCTTCCTTTAAATTTTCTCAAAAAAATAAAAAATATGCAGATATATTTGAACCAGCAAAGAGTAGGACTTTCAATCACTGTAAGTTGAATTTGAAGTAATGATATGACATAGAAGTCAAGTGTACTAATACTATTGGAGGTAGAGATCTCCTTCCCTTCCCCACCTAAATTATATTGGTCAAAGTGAAAAAAAGTACAAATTAGTTGGTAAGTGATTTTCCTAAATCTATTCAATGTATAATTAAATTCTTTATTAATTTGTAAGGAATATAGGGTCTTGGCAATTGAATGACTTCAACCAACACTACATTGGAAATATATTGTGACAGGAAAAAAATCAGTAATACAACTTTGTTTTATATACATATATATATACACACAAACATATATATGTATGTGTGTATGTATGTGTATGTACATACACATATATAAACAAATATGAACATTAGAATCCATTTTTAGGTTATTAACTCCAGGTAATTATTTGAATCTGTCAAGATATTTTTGGATCCTTTTACTTCCAGAATGACCTATTTCGCAATTATAAAATTTGTGCATAAAATTGGACTGATAGTTTTTTCCTTATTAACCTAGGAAAACTTGAAACAATTACAAAGTCATTAAAGTAATTAAAAGCCCTTTAAAGTTTCAAATTTAGGAACCAGAGATAAGTATCTGAGATACCTCATTAATTTGTTTTTCCATATAGAAAATAAAACTTGGACTACCACATACTTTACTCAGATGATTTTTCAAGAATTTAATTTAACTGTTTTATAATTTAAAGTTATCAGAAAAAATATATTGATTAATACATACTATACCCTTTTTGGAATCTATTTTACTTCAGTTCCTTACTAATATAAACAATAAAATATAAGCTGGGTTAGATTTCCTTGACCAGTGAAAACTAAACCAATTATGGAAATTCATTTTGGATTTTCTCTAAGTGAGATTACAGTTACTAGTGACCCATATTAATTTAGATTGGTGAAGAGCAAAGTTAAGGGGCATAGTTACTATATAACATGAAATAGTAATTAAAAAAAAGTAATTAAAAAAAATAAATGAATGCTGAAAAAAAATCAGACAAATCTTTAGCCCAAGATGCATATTATATGAGGCATTTTTTTTCAAGGAGGAATATAGGCTACTTTTTTTCTGATCATGTTAGCCAGTGATTCCTTGAAAAACACTGTAGATGTGACTATGATGCAATGAGGCATGGTTTTAGGACATGATAGAGTCAAGAGAAATAAAATCCAAGACTCCACCATTCATGTCATTCTGGTCATATTTTTCTCTTCATTTGAGCATTAAATATCTGGTCATTGCAATAGACATCTCATTCTGTGGATAAAAAACCATCAATAGTTGGTAGGATTTTTTAATCCTATGACAAGTCATATTAAGCATAATTATAATCCAGAAAGCATTGATGATGCTGCACTAGTAAAGGAAAAGTTAGAGTTTAATTCAGTTTAGAAAAATACATAGTAAGTCCCTACTAAGCTTCATGTAACTGATCCATGTATTGGATATACAATGATCAAAATAAATGTACTTGGGGCAGCTGGGTAGCTCAGTGGAGTGAGAGTCAGGCCTAGAGACAGGAGGTCCTAGGTTCAAACCCGACCTCAGCCACTTCCCAGCTGTGTGACCCTGGGCAAGTCACTTGACCCCCATTGCCCACCCTTACCACTCTTCCACCTATGAGACAATACACCGAAATTAAGGGTTTAAAAAACAAACAAACAAACAAAAATAAAATAAATGTACTTGCAGTTCTTAAGAGGCTTATGTCCTATTGGGAAAAGACAGCATGTTCATATATGAGTAGATACAAATTATGTATAAGTAAATACAATGTGTTTTCAATGGAAACAGAGGGTGGGAGAATACTATCAACTAGAGAGGAGAAGTAAAACCTCGAGTAAGGTGTTTTAACTCTCTTAAAGGGAGTTAAAGTTTCTGAGAAGTTAGAAGAGGTCATTTTAGGAATAAGGCACAATTTGCACAAAATCTTAGAGATTAGAGATGGCATTTCACATATACTGAATGGCATGAAAGACAATGTTTTTCTTAATAGTTTTTTTAATGTGTTCTTTTTTAAAAGGGAGGACTATGAACTGGTCTATACTGCCACTATTATGAGAATAATGCTATTAGAAATAATTTCTTTAATTGAGAATGTTTTTAAAATTATGCCCAAGGTTCTTGTACTAAAAGGAAATGATATAGGTAATTAAGTAAAGAAATTTAAGAAAAGTACCAAAATTTGATAGTCCAAACTGCTTCCATAGCATGTAAGTAGATCAGAAATTTCATTTAATTGCTTTTATCAGTTTGGTCTTGCTATATCTCTGTAGTCTCTTCTATACATTATAAAAATAGTTTTTTTTAACCTCATGCATTTATTTTTACTTTTATATTCTTTTATGCATTTATTCATACTTTTAAATTTATTATAATATTTATACTTTTATTGTTTTATCCAGCCTGAATAGGTTTTGATTTAAATATATATTATCTTTAATAAATTGTGCAGTCTTTGGAGTGCACGATGGAAGAAATTGATTCATTTATCTTTGTATTCCATTAGTTTTTGCATTAGTAAAAATATTTTATGATATGTCATTTTTCTTCAGATTATTGACTGTTTTCCTGGAATCATGAAAACTACTTGCTCTTATCCATATAATGTATGGAAAGATCATTGAACCTCAGATTTTTGAGATAACATTGACTCAGAAGAGCAAAAACTTCAGATGACCCAAGGAGGAAAGGAAAATTTGGCAATGGGCATGAAACAGGCTTTGGATATTTCCAAAGATGACTTTTATCACAAGTAGCATAAAAGACATTGTCAAAAACATTTATAAATAGTAATGGAAGTTGGTCACTCATATAGGAGAGTGAGAAACAGCAGATGGACAGGCTAATCATTGCCATGGGGCAATGCAGTTCTCAAAAAAGTTAAATTTAAGCATTTACTTCTCCCCTTTGTGTTGCAGTTTTAGAGTTAGCAGATAGGAGGAGGAGAGCAAGTCATACTAAAATGCTACTGGCAGTATCTAGGATTTTGCAGAGAGTAAAGTTTTGGTTTTAGTTAGACCAATTTTATCTTTGGCTTTGCTTATGATTATATTTGTTATCCCTGCTTTTAAAACTTTTGACTAGAGCATATTAGATTCTGTCCCAGCCCTTTACCTTTTACTCTGTGTATGTCTTCCTGCTATAAATATGTTTCATGTAGATAGCATAATGTGGGATTCTGGTTTTTAATTCCCTCTGCTATCCTCTTCCATTTTGTGAGTGAGTTCATCCCATTCACATTCACAATTATGATTACTGTATTCCACCCCCCCCCCACACACACATTTCCATCTTATTTTTCTTGTTTGTCCTCTTCCTCTATTTTTAGCCTTTCCTTGTTTACAAATATTTTGGTTTCTGACCACCCCTACCTCCAATTTCATCCTCCATTTTGTCCACTGTTCCCCATTCTTATTCCCTCTCCCCTTCTTACTTCCCTTTAGGCTCTGAGTTTAGTTTCTATAGCTAACTGCATGCAGATGTTATTCCTGGTTTGCACCAATTCTGATTGAGAGTAAAGTTCAAATATTGCCCACCTCTTTTCCGTTCCACTATATTGATTCTTATACAACTCCTCATGTGAAATAATTTAACCTCAATTTTCTCTCCTTTTCTTATTTCAGTGCTCTCCTCCTTTCATCCCTTGTTTTTGTTTTGCTTTTTTTTTTTACCTTATCTAGTGGGATTCAATTTACTCCTTCCTCTAATTCATTCTCCTAATAGTGATAAAGTCCTTAAGTATCTTCCATACCTTACTATCTGAAATCCATTTTGGGACTGATATCCTTTCACACTTGCCTTTGAGGCTTCATACTTTTCCATTTTGGCATTGCTATCCTCTTCTGATCTTGCATTTTGGTTTTCCCTTATTCTGAAATAACTTTCCAATGTCAAGCCTTTTATTTGTTTAGAGGTCATTTTGCAGGATTTTTTTTATTGTTTCATCCCTATATGTTGAGGCTCAGTTCCACTTTGGGGTGATGGGAGTACTATCCCTGGGTTCCCCTGGGTGCCACATACAATAGATATTGTCAAGATTCTAGGCATCAACTGCCACCTCCACCTGGTGTTGAGAGGACTGGAGTTATTTCTTCAGCTGAGAGAACTTCCTATTTTGCTTGTGTTGAGTCACACTTCTCAAGCTCCTTAGAATGTCTTTGCTTTGGGCAGATCCTTATGCTACTGATTAGTATGCTTTTACCTGAGGGCTTACACTAGACCATTTCTAATGCTGCTGATTTTTACTGCTCTTATGTTCTACTCCAATGAGACGGGTACTTTCCCTCGACTTTTCTTTGGCTAAAACTCTGCTTTGCTCTGTCTTCTGTTGGCTCTACTGCTCCAAAATTTATTTTGAGGTGTTATTTTTTCTTTTGTGGTTGTTTGGAGCTGAGTTTGGGTGAGCTCAAAACATTCCTTACTTCACCATGCCAAAAGCCGAACTCCAAAGTCCCAAGACCTTAACCCTAGCACTGTTTGTTAACAGATGCATGCATCAACTAATAAAGAATGGATCTCTCACCAGCCTCTTTTGTTAAGCAAGAATTTCTGAAGTTTGTGATTTAGATGAACTGATCATTTACAGTATGGCTGGAAAGTGAGATTGGTCAGATACATAGTGACTGTTAGATGGGATATATTCTAGAGCTGTACCCAATCTATGAAAAGTTCTCTTGCCTCACTCCTCCCTGTCAGAACCCCTAGATACACTCATGGGCAAAGTATTACCAATTAGAAGAATACTTTCACATTTCATTTAATTTTTATGCCAAACAAACAAATGACTTGGGATTTGTTTTCATACATATCCTGGATTTTGTATATAGTCCATATATTTGTTTGCACATTATATTGGCCCAAACAGAATAAACTCTTTGAGGTTAGGAAAAACTTTATATTTTATCTTTACATCCTTACTTTATATCACAATGTCAGTGACATAATAAGTCCTTAAGAAGTACTTATTCAACTGAAAAGTACATATTCAATAGAATATGATGATTAATAGTATTTCAGATTTATTGAGGTCTGATATGTGAAAATAAACTTTTATTATATTTTTACTTTTCCTTAGCATCTACAATGATGATTCACATATCGTAGATGCATTAAAAATATTGAATTGAAGTCCTTTTGAAAGACTTTCTAAAATTTTGTATTCTTGAAACTGAAAATGTTTTGATTTCTTTAAATTTTTGTTACACAATTTATTTGTTAAGACCTGTGACTTACATTACTATACACTGAACCAATTATGCCCTTATTGTCTTTAAAAGACTAGACAAAATACACAAGAATTTTAACTTAAGACCCATTCTTCAAACACCTTAGCAAAACTGACACAATAAACCAAAGACATTATTGCCTATCAGGTCAATAATTTGTGAACTAAGAAGGATTAATAGGATTTACGACTCTCTTTTCAGCTGCATGTAGCACAAGCAGTACTAATTATATTTTCATTAACCTCTGTGGCTAGCTCTTGTTCTAATAATTTAGCCCTGTTATGGACTAATCCAGTGTTTTAAGTGTTCAATAAAGTGTAAACAAAAAAGGGCCCAAGTAAATAAATACCCAGCATGAAATACATTTCCACTACTCTCATGACTTCAAAAATTCCTCATAATTTGACCAATCAAATTTTTTTGGTACTTATTAGTTTATTCTCATTTATTCAAATTCCTTTTCTCCCTCACAGTTGACCATTTTCAATGAACAGAATCTTTTAAACTCACCATGAGTCTAAGCTGGAGGAAACAAATAATTCAAAGAAAAATAAAGCATTGTATAAAGATCCTAGTGGTATATCTTAATGACCAAACCACATTCTTCCAATAAAAAGGGTTTTCAAGCTGTGCTGAGGTTTGTAGCCAAACCAGTTGATTAGTATTTTTTTTCAGGAGTTTGCTGCCAACATTATCTTTGCCCTTACTCTCAGTGAGCACCTACTAAAAGAGTTCTTTGGTCTGTCTTGCCTTGATTGGAAGGCAAACCCTTCTAACCTCTCACTAAAGTTCAAAAGCCCACTCACCTCTATAGACTAACCTGCTGCAATTTGCAGTTTTCTTCTCATTTCCTACAATGATTTATTTATCCTCTTGTCCAGTTAAAAAACTAAAAAGCTACCTGACTCAGGCCTGTTGAATATTTGTAAGTTGCCCAAGGCTTATTCTTCTCTCTGATCTAACATTTAAATGGGAGTAACATAATTAGATCTGTCTCCAAGGAGAATGACACTTTTCTTAGATGTTTTGATAGGGAACTGGATTTCCTGAGTTTTCTCTCTTTTAATCAAGCCAAGAGTGCTAAACATAAATTTCAAGTTAGGAATGTTATCTGGGTTTAAATTCCATTTGAGACCCTAAGTAAGTCATTTCAGTTCTTTTAGACTCATTTTCCTTATCTGTAAAATCAAAATAGTAATAGCAATTATTTGACAATATTTTTGAATTCACAATATTTGTGAATCAAATCTTATAATGATGAAAGCACTTTGTGAAGCTTAAATCATTATATAAATCAAAACTATTAATATTATTACTATGTTTTCATATTTTTCCATGGAATTGAGAAATAAATGTTTTAATAATTACATATTTTATTATTGCATATATCTATATCTATATTTATATAGCTAAAGATATATTTTTTCATTATGATATTACTTTGATATATCATTATGGAATGGAGACGGCTCTGGATTTTTAAATACTTTTATCGCAAGTTCTGTTAGATCTCTCTACCAGAGGTAACTGAGTAGTATAATAGATATAGTACTGCTCCTGGAGTCAGGATGATGAGTCCAAATTTGGTCTCAAACACTTATTATTTCAGTTTCCTCAACTACAACATGTGTGTAATAATAAAATCTATCTCCCAGGGTTGTGAGGATCAAATGAGATAAAGTTTGTAAAGTACTTACTATGATGGCTGGAACAAAACAGGTGGTGAATTGTATCCTTCCTTGTCAGTCAGGAAAAGATTTTGGTAAAGGTCCAACAAACATACTCGGTGTTTGTTGTCTAAAAATCCGTCTGTATCATTGCAGAAAATCTCATCATTAGATATTATACACCATATACCCATAGCAACTGAAACAGACTATGAAAACCCATCTATTCTAAAATGCACAAAAGTTTATAATCCCTATTAATGTATGGAACACCAAATCTAATGAAATTACTGAATGTGAAACTGTACAAGTACATAAGATCTTTAGTCTGCTCATTTACATTAAAATAGGCAATGTAATGTGTACTATGTCATGAAGTGTCCAAAAACATCAGATATTTCAAAATACTTTAAAACAAAAGTTCTTATGAACATTTCTTGTCATGGACTCCTCTAATATCTTCTCAGAATAATGTTTTTGAACAAAAAAGTTAAGCTCATTATATTGAAATACAATTATCAAAATATTTTAAATAATAATTTCAATAAGGTAAGACACATTTAGTCATTTATGCTCATATTTCCTGGACAAAGAACTGGTCATGGAATGGGTTTTAGTGACTAGATCTGTGTTTTTTTGGTCCTATGAGAAAGTACAAAAGGTAGAATTTCCATGGTCCCTCCTCTAGAACTAGATATATAAGTATTCAGTGGGTAGAATTGTCAATTTGATTTTTTGCAATGATGGTTTTGTTGTTGTTGATGCTGCTGCTACTCTTGCTGAAAATAGTGGTGGTGGTAGAAACATGCATATGAGGAATTATGTCTTCAAGATAGTTAGGTTGTATTATACATTGCATGAATATGGAGAATCAGGAGCAGATCAAGTAAAGAAGAAGAATTGTAAAATTTTACTCATTATTATAATTGTTGAAAAAGTGTTAAAAATAGGAACCAATTCAAGGACACATTTTTCTAATATAAGACCTAAAGTAGAAATGAGTCTCAATTATCATTAGAAAGTTAAAAAAAAGTATTTTCATTTGAACTCAATTACTGTATAAATTAAACTTCCTCCCACGCTACAGACAACAAAATCTCCACCAGTATCTATATGTTTACTGTCTTTTTTTTGGCACATTGAAAAGCCTGAAGTTCCAAGAACATTAGCATAAACTCTATGTTCTATGAAGATAAATATTCCTTTTACTTTTGATTTAAATTAGCATTCTCTTAATAATCTCCTCCAAAGCACTTTTCTATTGTCCTTTTGATGGAGTAGATACTATAAAGAAATTCTGAGGTGCTTCCCCACCACAAATAGATTGAGAAACTTGTTCTGTTCTATTGTGTTAGTTGGTATAGATCTTGTTTTGTATAATCATTTGTTTTTAATTTTAGCAATATCATTTGCTAGTGGTAACCAACACTAATAAATGCTTTAAAGTTTTTATCAAATACTCCTCTTAAAAATTGTAATGGCTATAATTTATAGATTTTCATTTAAATTTAGAAGATCTTATCTAAACATATGGTTGGTTTTCAGGGTTCAAAATAATTTCTTTTTTAAGTATTCATCACAACAGCATATGTTACAACTCTCATTTTCTATGGATATCTGAGTCAGTAAGCTATAAAATAGGTGCAAAAGAGGGAATCCTTGAAGGACTTTAAAATTCTCCAAATACAAGAGAAGGTCAAGAAGACCATGCTCAAAGTCTTTTTATCTTGTTTAGACCTGTCTGATACTGTGCTGCTGTAGCAGTCTGAAAGCCAACTTCAGGTTGGTTTCATACTAAAAGAAGACAATAGATGAGGCCATTGAGGTTTCGAGTATGAAACCATCAACTCGTCCAGTTTGCTGTTCAAGAAGCAGTCTAACTAATTTTTAGGAGATATCCATAAGCAACTAATTCCAGGTGATTAATTATTCTTAATTAATTGTTTTTTGCCCAGCAACTCTTAAAGGCAATCTGTGATAGTATCACTGTTATCTCTTCCAAAAGTGAATAAATACAACAATAAAGTCAGAATTTTTTAAGCAATAAAAAGATAAAAAGACAGGTTGGTGAAGATATCAGAAGTTTGAAGACTTATCTAAACATTTTTTGAGATAACAGTTTATGAGAGTAATTAGAACTCAAATTTCTATTTGAGAATATTGCCACTTATTTTTTTCTAGGTAGTATCCATGGTTAGAATTTTTAATTTTAGGAATAATAACTTTTTTTTGTGGTGGTGAGGAAACAATACTCTAAATATTATCAAACAATTTTTGCTCACAAATACAAGATATTAGTACAGTATAGATAGTGCCAATTGCCTAAATGTTTATCAAGTAGTGACTTAGTTGATTCTAAAAATGAATAAAGAAATTAATTAAATACAATAATGCAAATTTTCTAGAAGTCTTCTTGTTAATAGTTTAAAGAAAGTTGTTAGCCTAACAACAACATATTTTCTTGACATAACATTAGAAAATCAAGGAAATGAATGCTATTTGCATTTTTCCCCTTAACCCTCAAACTCTAAAGCTTCAGGAAATTTCTTTATTACTTAGTACTGTATGTTCTAATCAAGCATAAAGCAGGGAAGTGACTACTATCAAAGGACCCATAAAAAGAGTTTATGATGTTTCAGATTCAGACAACATAAAAAAGGACATATTCAAATTAGAAACACTATTATAAAGTGTGATTCTATAAGGAATCTCCATAACCGTCTTAATAATGTGATTAAAGAGACAAAGTAATAGCAATATACACAAGTACTAATTAGAACATTGAAACTATTACGCCTCATGTGGGAGACAAGTCATAAAATTCAAAGAATATTTGTAAGAAACACTATCAGACTAGCTTTTAAGTTTTTCAGTGCCTGAGGCTGATTATGTGAACTTGTGGTGTGAGTCTAAAATGTTCAAGCCAATTCATTTGCCCTAATAATGCTCCCTTGTTTCAAAATGTCATTATAATACCAGAAATAATTTTGGCAAAATGCACTCCATCACATTTGGGCTCAGTGGCACAGTTGATAGTAGTTCAACAAGTTACTTTAATTTTTTAGGAGTCTCAAGTCAGATATTTTACTTTCCCACCTTTGACTTAAACAGTCCTTTAGTGCATTATTGTATATTCCATTTGGCTATAATCTGGTGGTAAAAGAGATATGTCTCTTATTTTCTTATGGTCATAGAATTACAGAATTTTAGAAGCATTTTCCTTCAAAATAGTTTCCTGGTCTACACAACTACTCATTACCATATCATTCTATGTTACCATTCATGTGTTTTGTATATACTTATGTAATGAAGGGAGAAAATAAGCATTTATTAAATATTTACCATATGAGAGACATTATGCTAAGTGCTTCATAAATATTATTTCCAAATCTATGCTCAAATTGTATGCAATATAATTAATATGGTGTTTGTGTGTTTGTGTATATGTATATATTTATATATACTTATTTTTAATATGTAATGAGTATATGTTGGATATTATAATGTAATTTCTTTGAGGATATTACCTTTCACTTTTTCCTTAGCAGGCCCAACATCTAGAAGAGTTTCTAAAATAGAATTAGTCTTTTAAAAATGTTTTTGATGAATCAGTTGAACTGGAAATAGCCTTAGTGTTAATCTAGTAAACTGATTCCAATCATAGATGGAGCCAAGACTGAGGACAGCTGTCTTGTATAATCAATTAACTCACAGTATTTTGATTACACTGGACTCTGGTAATGAATGAAATGGCATCATGTGAATCTATTATTTAACAGACTGTTAGATAATAATTAATATTAATTAATTGAAAAGAACTCAAAAGCATACTTTACTGTCTTTGAACCAAAAGCATCATTGTCATAATCAAAGGGCCTCACATTTTTACAATTATCTATTGAAGACAAATAGTCAAATAAATATTAGTTTAATTTTAAAATAGCCAAACTCTAATTTTTGATCTTTTCAATATGGACCCACTACTTTATACATGTTCAGTGAGCTTGGCTTGCTGCTAGATGACATGGGCATTTGGTAAACATTTTTCTAGACATGTTTATTCACAATGGGAAGGCCATGATCTCTACTTCAAAGTATATTCAGAGATTCTACAAGTGTTTCCTGTCTGATTACTGAGTAATGAGGGAAAGTCATTTAATTATCTGATGAAGCCATACTCGGCATGGGTCGAAACAACTCCAACAGAGGAACTTGTCTACTATCCCTTTGGCATTTCAGTGAAGAGAAATGATTGTTTTGGTCCTTTAGATGGGAGGGGGAGTGTACTTAGCCTCTTATTTCTCCAAAAAGACCACCATATGATTCCAAACACATGTTGTTACTGTTCCTCTTGTTTTATATATTTTTTTTTCCTTGAAGCAAGTGAAAGGATACTGAAGAAAGAGTGAGCTGGTGGACATTTAAAGGCCTAAATAGTCTCTAAAAGTCCTACAGTTATTTGCCAGAGACACATATAGAATCTGCCAAAGCCTGAGCATTTGAGTCCAGGGAACCAGAGAATGCCAGACCTCATTCAGCAATGGATTGACCCAAAAGCTGAGATACTGTCCTTTAAACTTCTCAAAAGGCTTTACTCCATCTAGAAATGGAGAAAAGCTTTCTGGTTTCTACTTTTAAGGCCACTTTCTTCAGAAGCTATGATACAGAAGGAAAAGCGACTTCAATATGTTTTTGTCTAAGATAACTGATGTTAGTTAAACTGATGAGGTGTTAATCGTGTGGTTAAAGGATATTGAAAAGATGTAAACTGGAGATTGATATTGAGGGAGATTAAATAACGATGCTATGGGGGGGGGGATAAAAACAATAGTAGTAAAAAGATTCCCAACCATCCAGGAGTTCTTAATGTGAGGTCTTTAGAACATTTTTAAAAAATGATAATTGTTTCTGTGATAATTCATATCTTTTATTTTATGCATTTAAATCATCATGAGAAAGGGTCTATCGACTTTACAAGACTAACAAAGGGCAGTAGCAGGTACAGTGGACACAACCAGGTAAAACTGCCTAGAATTGACTAAATCAGACTGAGGACAACTGACAGACCCCAAACCCATCAGTGAATGAGAGGGATTTCAACCCCAAGCGTGTGAAGATTTGCTCCCTGAGGAAGGAGCAGGAAACAGTTTGTTCCAGTGGCCATAAAGGCAACTGCTGCAGGGACTGTAGAATGCTGAGAGCTTGGCCATAAAGATATCAGACCATCCATTGCATCCTGGGACATGGCCAGTTGTCCTGCCACAGAACATCAATGACTGTTATGAAAAAGGGAGGGAGATGATTTTGGGTAACTAACTTTGCCTCACTTAAGTCCAATTCACTTGACAGTGAAGATATCAGCAACATCGACATCACCTTAGCAAGCCATTCATCCGTTCTGAAAGCAACACACCACCCAACACACTAAAAATGATATCCTAAATATATTAAAGTAAATATATATATATGTATATTTGACTGTATTATATACATATATGCTCTAAATTTTTGAAATGTATGCAAACATATATATTTATGTGTGTATATATATGTGTATAGACACTCTAAGGATGATATTAGAAAATAAGTAATGTTTTATTAGTTTAGAGATAAGAAATACAGAAGCTACTTAAGGAAGAATTGGAGTTTCAAATAGAGCTGAGAGATAGTTTTAATTTCAACTGGTGGCAGTTGTAACCATTATTCTATAACAGTTACACTCTCTGGGTATGGCATTCCAGGAGTAGCTTCTGGCAGTTGACAGAGCCACACACAACTTCTTTCTCTCTCAGGCTGGAGAAGGTAACATCTTTGCCTCTCTCTATCTCTGTCTGAGGGAAAGACTTGAAGGAGTGGAGTGTTTTCTTTTCCAATGTGGGAAACACTATTCATTTATCTGTTAATGTCTATAGATTGATTAAACTGTGAAAATACCAAACAAAACCTGGTCTTTGGTTTGGACTCTGAGTCTGTTAAGGCTCAGAGTCCTAAACTGATTCTTGTGGAGACTCAACCAGCTAGCCTTGGTTATCTTTATAACTTAAAGGTGAAGTTAAGAGTTAGAGTGATTGGGTTTATTTAGAATAGTATAAATTTGGTTAGTTAGATCAGGGAGGATTAGCATAACCTGTGAACCACAGGAGAAGCAGTTCCTTGCGGGACCTAGGAGTTTCTTTGGGTGGAGTTAGAATCCCTTAGAATTAGAAATCCTTTTTTCCCTTATATATATTTATATAAATAGTTTATTTTTCATAAACAAGAATCTCTTTAGTGTTCCTTGTGCCTTGCATTGCTTGCCTATTATTATTTTTATAACACACATATATAGATCCATATGCTATTTCCTCTCAGTATAAGTTTCTTGAAGGCAGGCTGCTTTAATTGCTTCCTATGTATTTTTATTGACTGGTATAATATTTGGCACAGAACTCCTCAGCTTAATAATTGCTCATTGAATTAATAGCCTCACTATTCTCCACATTTTATTATTATTTATCATCTTTGTGCCCCTGATTTTAAATACATAGATATGGATATTAAACAAAAACAAATTTCTTATCCTCATAGACCTCAAGATTATATGCGCACGCACACACACACATACAGACACACACACACACATACACATACACATGAAATAATAGAAGGGAGTGAGAGGTGGGAAAATAAAATTTTTACTTCATAACCAAATTTTTATTTTTTTCCCTTAATGATTGAGTAATTCAATTATTATTAACCTTAGTGTTAGCTCTCAACCATTGTCTCTTTCAAAGATGATTTTTGGGGGCAGCTGGGTAGCTGTGTGGATTGAGAGCCAAGCTTAGAGATGGGAGGTCCTAGGTTCAAATCTGGCTTCAGACACTTCCCAGCTGTGTGACCCTGGGAAAGTCACTTGATCCCCGTTGCCTACCCTTACCACTCTTTTGCCTTGGAGCCAATACAAAGTATTGACTCCAAGATGGACGGTAAGGGTTTTAAAAAATGATTTTTCACAATTTCCTACTAATTTCATTTCATTTTTAAACTATGTATTTTATATTGCTCAACTGTCACTTCCATTACTTTTAAAATTCAATTAATCTAATTGAGGGCTGTTTTAAATCATTCCTTAATTATGTTTAGAAATAGTTTGATAGAAAAATAAAGCAATTCAAAACTGCTTATGTATAGGAAAAAATACTTGAGGAGCAAACAAATAAAAAAGGTCTTTAAAGATCATGTTTTCTTTGTTTTAGAAATTTAAATTCAACAAATAATATTCCTTAGAAAGCATTGAAGTTACGCTTATGGTGAAAAACTTTGTTTTCTACAACTGATCTGAAAATGTGCATACTTTTCTTCAATTTTCCTCTTGGGATTTAGCCTGACCTGTTAAAAACAAGGCTGTTTTCTTTCTAAGTTGGGTTTCTATTGAAACAAGTAATTAACAAGCTTCCAATTCTCTTTGGGGATTGACTGCAGTGATACCAATAAGAATTAGAACAGTTGTAGAGGGACAGACGGTATGGATCAATTGGCAGTTTTCCTCAAGGAAATTCACTTTCTAATGGTGATTTCTGATATATGTGAGTCGAAAAAAGGGTTATCAAAGCCCTCTTTCTTAGATAAAATAATCAAATGAAGAAACAAAAAAGTTATTTCAACTCCTTACAGTTTTCTGACCTATCCCCACTTTGGTTGGTTTTACTTAATTACTTATGGCAGAATCAGGCCAAATTGAAGGAAATGGAAAAACAAATAAACAAAATTATCATGGTTTCAATTCACCACAGTTAATAAAGCTTGAATCTAGTGTATTGCAACAAGACCTGATACTTCTGATATATATTTTTTTAAAGAGGATGCTTGTTACTGCAGATTTCCTATTGACAGAATTCAATAAAATGTGACAAGGAGAAGGATTTCAATAATTGTGTAAGCCATATTTTTACTCCAGAGTCTCTCAGCTCTGCCTCTGAAATCTTATCCAAGATTTCTGCCTACATGTAAAAGTCCAATTCTATCCTCTACATTGTTTGAATTTAATATAAACTGTATCCCCTTATTCCTTTCAAAAACCCATTCTTGGTTGATATTAGCACCACCCTTTGACTGGCCATGCATGTATACTATGGGATGATGCTAAAGGTCTTGTGGCTACCTGGCTATGGGATGAGACTGTGATTCCTGATGTTTAGAAGACTTGTCTCTGATACAGAATGTGATAAAGTCTGTCCAACCAGAGAGATACAGAAGGGTCGATATCATGGAGCAAACACAGGTGCTTTTTTGGTCTGGAGACTCTTGCAAGGAGTAGCACAGCTAGGAATTAAGGTGGCCAGGTAATCATGTGATTCTCTCTCTCTCTCCCCTTTCTCTCTCCCCTTTATTAATAAATAATTTATTTAATATATATATACACACATATATATACATGTTCATGTATATATATATATATTCTCCAGTGAATTTTACTCATAATACACAGGAATGACTTTTTAACCTATGTTCTCATCATTTATTTATTTTCCAGGTTGAGATTATGTCCAAATAAATTCATCCAAATTATTTTTACTCAAGAAAAAAGCATCAAGTCAAAAATATATTTTTATAAATATTAGAAACACTTGGTTAAAGAAAGGATCAAAAAGTAGAAAACTAATTTTATTTTCTCTTTTTAAAAGTCATAAAAGCTAGTTCATGTGATAAATATTTCATAGGAATTTTTAAAATGTCCTTTTTGTTGAAAAAACAAATATATATCTTTATTGTAAATACTAAAGAATATGATTACAAAATAATTTTTATCTACAGAAACAATTTAATATCCTTATATTTTATAACTTTCCATAACTATTAAGCTACTTCATCCTTTAGTGGAAATCACTTTGCTTCCTTGATTGTTGTGCCTAAGGAATGTTAAACTCCAGGAGGTTCTACTAAGCTAGAAAGCCTTTTAGTTTGGCCCTAACAAAGGACTATGTTATTTCTCCATTCACTGATTTAGCTAAGTTTAGAAAGGCTCATCATTACATTGACCAGAAGGAGAGTAATTTTTCACCCATAGAAACTCATAAAGATCACTGACTATGAAATAGAAGAGTCCTTTAAAAAAACTCTTAAACATGAAACATTTAATAACAGAAGGCAAAGCATTAATAATTATAACATGACAGTCTATCCATAAATCAGTATCATACTCCCTCACCAATACACAGAGTGATCATATATATGAGTAGGCACAGACTTGGAGAAAACTAGCAGTGAAGCAGATATATAAGGGAAATCTGTGTGCCTAGGAAAATCACAACTCAGGACTTCAGGTGATAATATCTTCTGTCTCTTTAAGGATGAAATCTCATTTCTCATTATACTTTGTCTTCTAGGTAGGACTATTCCTTTTAGGGGTTCCTCTGCTTTCTTTATGGATGAAATAAATTTTCTGCTACCCTAAGACTGTAGGCACAGCATTACACTCTTTTAACAAATAACCTTGAATCTACTGAGGTTTTCTCCAGTGGCTTAACATTGAGATGATATCACTTTCTTTTAGTAAAATAGTAATTTCCTTAAGACTAGGATCTAGGAAAAAAATATTCAGATCTACTTCATAAGCTTTGAAGTGTTTCTCCTTGTAGATACATGAAGGAAAGTAAAGAGCAACATAGAAAAGCTTCTATGGAGTTTCCCCTCTTTCAAATTATGGATTTAATAGGGGAGTATGGCAGCCTTTATCCAATATGCTCTTCAAAGAGTAGATCATTCTGCTTCTCCAAACAGTTCCCAGCATCAGAATTTTCCTCCAGTCAGGTCAGTTCACTGCAATAACCTCATTGTTTGCCTGTCTTTTGTCAACTTTTTTTGTTAGGCCTCACAAAAAGCAGGTACTGTTATCTATTTTTTTGGTGGGGGAAGGAGTTCCATTTCTCTTCTGTAGGCTTCTCAGACTTTTTGACAACTTGGTTCCATCAGCTTCTATCATCTGGCTTGTCCATACGATTTCTAATGTCAACTTCTATCCTCTAGTCCCTGACTTCCTTGTTTCTCTTGCCTAAATTCAAGACATTCTCATATAAAATAACCCATCTCTAATTTAGGTTGAAAACCTAAAATGTACATTTCTATCAGAGTGAAACTAACAGTTGATATACAATTGTTTCCATGTCCCCAAGATAGTTCTTTGATTCAGTTTCCAAATAATAAATTTCAAAATGCCAAACACAGTCAACCACAAGTTAGCTACTGAAAAACAATGCATGCCAAACATTTTTATCAAAAACCAGTACTTTTGCTTCTGGGAGGGTATCCTTTGATAGAGGCCTTCTCAGAGATGTCTGTATTTCTCCTTAAGCTACTTTTCTTTGTGTTTTCCACACAAATGTGTTTTTTCCCTATTCCCTCCAGTAAATAAGTCAAAATATGAAAAGGAGAGTGTCTTGCTTTGCATGTAGAAACATATAAATGTGAGCCACTTTGGAATCTATTTATAAACTTGAGATCACTCAAAGCTTTATTTTCATGCTTTCTGCTCCATCAGCATTTTCTCAAAATGCAATAGATAAGTTTTCCCTGTCATTGAGGGAAGTGATTTCAACTATTGTTTGGCATATACCAGTGTGTCTCCCTTTGTCTTAGTTCTTGAAAACAAATTAAATTAAAGTAAATGATACATATGTACACTTGCCAAATAATATTTGGAGAGGGAAAGGGTTATATATCTTATTTTTTAAAAATTCATGTCATAATTAAAGAATGTCTTATCTACATTATCTCATCTAATTCTGTCAATTCTCCTTGGATAGTATGCCAGAATAGATAGAGAGCTGTAATCAGAGGTAATAAGAGTTGGTTTACCAGAAGCAGCTAGCTACTACCTGTAGTCATAAAGACTTACATTCAGATTCAGTCTTAGACACTTACTATGTGGCCCTGGGCAAGTCATTTAATCTTTGTTTGTTCCACCCACCTACTGTATAAGGGAATGACAAACCACTTCAGTACTATTGCCAATAAAATTCTATTGGCATGCTATGGTCCATGGTATCACAAAGAGTTTGACCTACCTGAACAACAACAGAGTTGAGTTTGAATCCTTTCTCAAACCCTGTATTTGTAACTAAGTCCAAAATACTTCACCTATCTGACCCTCAGGCAACTTTCCAAGATTATAAATTATTTTTGGGTTGTTCTTTGTCTCAGTAGAAGGCACCTTATAAGGTAGATATTGTGAGTACCATTATTATTTCCATTTTGAAGGCGAGGAATTAAATTATGAGTGACTATGTGAATTGCCCAAGATCATAGACAACATAGAGAGATTAAGAGTTCCTTGAGGGCAAGAACTATCTCTCCTCTTTCTATCTTCCCAAGCACTTAACATAGTTCTTGGCACATAGTAGGCAGAGTAGAAGAGTTCATACCGATGCTTTATAAAGTAGGCATTGGGAATGGGGATGAGAGACGTGATTTACTTTATATAGCGAACTCAAAGATAAGGAACTCAGCAAGGGCTTTCAATGTAGGCTGTCTTCTTTGAAATCTAGAGCTTTAACATTTTACCTAGACCACTGAGAGGTGGTTATAAAGCTAGTATATGTCAGAGACAAGACTTAAACCAAAGTCTTCCCATCATCAGCTATCTATCCACTGTGTCCCGTCATGGTTAGGTGGTGAAGTAGATAGGGTACTGGACTTGCAATCAAGAATAACCAGCCTTATAGCCTCAGATGTTATTTTTTATCTCTTTATACTTCAGACTTCTTATCTGTAAAATGAGAATAATAATAGCACTTGTCAAATGGGATTTTTGGAGTATCAAACTTAAGAAAATATTTTTGAAAAAATTGACTTAATGTTCTTTGTTTAAATGTTTAGTTCTAGTAAAAATGAAATTTATTTTTGGCAAATTAGAGAAAATACAAAACATTTTTCATATGTAGAGAGAAAAATTAAAATTACAATTACAAAATTTCCATATTTTTTCCTTGGTGTATGTTGCATAGATGGCTATTAGATACACAGTCCTGAGGGACTGTAAAAATTTTCAATCGTTGGTCTCTATACTTAGAATACTCTCCCTTTTCCTTTCTTCCTCCTGGCTCCTGTCTTCCTCATCTTCCCTTGCTTCCTTTAATTATCAGCTAAATTCCCCTGAAATAAGAAGATGCCCCTTTTGCTAGTGTCTCCCTCTGAGATAACTTCCAATTTATCACATCACATCACATCAAATCACATCACATAATATGTATGTATCTGTGTGTGTGTGTGTGTATATATATATGTTATATATATATATATATATAAAATATGGACACATTATATATATATATGCATATATACACA